>NC_134447.1:905192-1206923 GCF_030867145.1 Opisthocomus hoazin | reverse complement strand
CTTCTGGCTGCCAGCTATCTGCAGACGTTCGCATTTCAAGAGCAGGTCTGCGAAAGGAGCCTGGCAGGGTCACCACCATTCCCAGCATGCGTTTGAAGTTTCAAGTTGCAAGACAAGCAAGCAGCCCCATTCTCTGTGCATCTGTGCGAACAGTGCCATGGGCAGATGAGGCTGAGCAACAGCTTTCCAGGCTAGCCCCTTCTGGCTGCCAGCTATCTGCAGACATTCGCACTTTCGGAGCAGGGCTGCGAAAGGATCCTGGTTGGACACAAACTTTCCCAGGCTACGTTTGAAGTTTGAGGTGGCAAGACAAGCAAGCAGCCCCATTCTCTGTGCCTCTGTGCGAGCACTGCCATGGGCAGATGAGGTTGAGCAAAAGCTTTCCAGGCTAGCGCCTTCTGGCTGCCAGCTATCTGCAGACGTTCGCACTTTCGGAGCAGGGCTGCGAAAGGAGACTGGCAGGGACACCAACTTTCCCAGGCTACGTTTGAAGTTTGAGGTGGCAAGACAAGCAAGCAGCCCCATTCTCTGTGCCTCTGTGCGAGCAGTGCCATGGGCAGATGAGGCTGAGCAACAGCTTTCCAGGCTAGCCCCTTCTGGCTGCCAGCTATCTGCAGACATTCGCACTTTCGGAGCAGTTCTGCGAAAGGAGCCTATCAGGTACACCATCTTTCCCAGGCTACGTTTGAATTTTGAGGTGGCAAGACAAGCAAGCAGCCCCATTCTCTGTGCCTCTTTGCGAACAGTGCCATGGGCAGATGAGGCTGAGCAACAGCTTTCCAGGCTAGCCCCTTCTGGCTGCCAGCTATCTGCAGACGTTAGCAATTACGGAGCAGGGCTGCGAAAGGAGCCTGGCTGGGACACCAACTTTCCCAGGCTACGTTTGAAGTTTGAGGTGGCAAGACAAGCAAGGAGCCCCATTCTCTGTGCCTCTGTGCGAGCAGTGCCATGGGCAGATGAGGCTGAGCAACAGCTTTCCAGGCTAGCCCCTTCTGCCTGCCAGCTCTCTGCAGACGTTCGCATTTCAAGAGCAGGGCTGCGAAAGGAGCCTGGCAGGTACACCATCTTTCCCAGGCTACGTTTGAAGTTTCAAGTGGCAAGACAAGCAAGGAGCCCCATTCTCTGTGCCTCTGTGCGAGCACTGTCATGGGCAGATGAGGCTGAGCAACAGCTTTCCAGGATAGCACCTTGTGGCTGCCAGCTATCTGCAGACGTTCGCACTTTCGGAGCAGGGCTGCGAAAGGAGCCTGGCAGGGACACCAACTTTCCCAGGCTACGTTTGAAGTTTGAGGTGGCAAGACAAGCAAGCAGCCCCATTCTCTGTGCCTCTGTGCGAGCACTGCCATGGGCAGATGAGGCTGAGCAACAGCTTTCCAGGCTAGCCCCTTCTGGCTGCCAGCTATCTGCAGACGTTCGCACTTTCGGAGCAGGGCTGCGAAAGGAGCCCAGCAGGTACACCATCTTTCCCAGGCTACGTTTGAAGTTTGAGGTGGCAAGACAAGCAAGGAGCCCCATTCTCTGTGCCTCTGTGCGAGCAGTGCCATGGGCAGATGAGGCTGAGCAACAGCTTTCCAGGCTAGCCCCTTCTGCCTGCCAGCTATCTGCAGACGTTCGCATTTCAAGAGCAGGGCTGCGAAAGGAGCCTGGCAGGTACACCATCTTTCCCAGGCTACGTTTGAAGTTTCAAGTGGCAAGACAAGCAAGGAGCCCCATTCTCTGTGCCTCTGTGCGAGCACTGCCATGGGCAGATGAGGCTGAGCAACAGCTTTCCAGGCTAGCCCCTTCTGGCTGCCTGCTATCTGCAGACGTTCGCACTTTCGGAGCAGTGCTGCGAAAGGAGCGTGGCTGGGACACAAACTTTCCCAGCATGCGTTTGAAGTTTGAGGTGGCAAGACAAGCAAGCAGCCCCATTCTCTGTGCCTCTGTGCGAGCACTGCCATGGGCAGATGAGGCTGAGCAACAGCTTTCCAGGATAGCACCTTGTGGCTGCCAGCTATCTGCAGACGTTCGCACTTTCGGAGCAGGGCTGCGAAAGGAGCCTGGCTGGGACACCAACTTTCCCAGGCTACGTTTGAAATTTGAGGTGGCAAAACAAGCAAGCAGCCCCATTCTCTGTGCCTCTGTGCGAGCAGTGCCATGGGCAGATGAGGCTGAGCAACAGCTTTCCAGGCTAGCACCTTCTGGCTGCCAGCTATCTGCAGACGTTCGCATTTCAAGAGCAGGTCTGCGAAAGGAGCCTGGCAGGGTCACCACCATTCCCAGCATGCGTTTGAAGTTTCAAGTTGCAAGACAAGCAAGCAGCCCCATTCTCTGTGCATCTGTGCGAACAGTGCCATGGGCAGATGAGGCTGAGCAACAGCTTTCCAGGCTAGCCCCTTCTGGCTGCCAGCTATCTGCAGACATTCGCACTTTCGGAGCAGGGCTGCGAAAGGAGCCTGGCTGGGACACCAACTTTCCCAGGCTACGTTTGAAGTTTGAGGTGGCAAGACAAGCAAGCAGCCCCATTCTCTGTGCCTCTGTGCGAACAGTGCCATGGGCAGATGAGGCTGAGCAACAGCTTTCCAGGCTAGCCCCTTCTGGCTGCCAGCTATCTGCAGACGTTCGCATTTCAAGAGCAGGGCTGCGAAAGGAGTCTAGCAGGTACACCATCTTTCCCAGGCTACGTTTGAAGTTTGAGGTGGCAAGACAAGCAAGCAGCCCCATTCTCTGTGCCTCTTTGCGAACAGTGCCATGGGCAGATGAGGCTGAGCAACAGCTTTCCAGGCTAGCCCCTTCTGGCTGCCAGCTATCTGCAGACGTTCGCACTTTCGGAGCAGGGCTGCGAAAGGAGCCTGGCTGGGACACCAACTTTCCCAGGCTACGTTTGAAGTTTGAGGTGGCAAGACAAGCAAGCAGCCCCATTCTCTGTGCCTCTGTGCTAGCAGTGCCATGGGCAGATGAGGCTGAGCAACAGCTTTCCAGGCTAGCACCTTCTGGCTGCCAGCTATCTGCAGACGTTCGCACTTTCGGAGCAGGGCTGTGATAGGAACCTGGCAGGGACACCAACTTTCCCAGCATGCGTTTGAAGTTTCAAGTGGCAAGATAAGCAAGCAGCCCCATTCTCTGTGCCTCTTTGCCAACAGTGCCATGGGCAGATGAGGCTGAGCAACAGCTTTCCAGGCTAGCCCCTTCTGGCTGCCAGCTATCTGCAGACGTTCGCACTTTCGGAGTAGGGCTGTGAAAGGATCCTGGTTGGACACAAACTTTCCCAGGCTACGTTTGAAGTTTGAGGTGGCAAGACAAGCAAGCAGCCCCATTCTCTGTGCCTCTGTGCGAGCACTGCCATGGGCAGATGAGGTTGAGCAAAAGCTTTCCAGGCTAGCGCCTTCTGGCTGCCAGCTATCTGCAGACGTTCGCACTTTCGGAGCAGGGCTGCGAAAGGAGACTGGCAGGGACACCAACTTTCCCAGGCTACGTTTGAAGTTTGAGGTGGCAAGACAAGCAAGCAGCCCCATTCTCTGTGCCTCTGTGCGAGCAGTGCCATGGGCAGATGAGGCTGAGCAACAGCTTTCCAGGCTAGCCCCTTCTGGCTGCCAGCTATCTGCAGACATTCGCACTTTCGGAGCAGTTCTGCGAAAGGAGCCTAGCAGGTACACCATCTTTCCCAGGCTACGTTTGAATTTTGAGGTGGCAAGACAAGCAAGCAGCCCCATTCTCTGTGCCTCTTTGCGAACAGTGCCATGGGCAGATGAGGCTGAGCAACAGCTTTCCAGGCTAGCCCCTTCTGGCTGCCAGCTATCTGCAGACGTTAGCAATTACGGAGCAGGGCTGCGAAAGGAGCCTGGCTGGGACACCAACTTTCCCAGGCTACGTTTGAAGTTTGAGGTGGCAAGACAAGCAAGGAGCCCCATTCTCTGTGCCTCTGTGCGAGCAGTGCCATGGGCAGATGAGGCTGAGCAACAGCTTTCCAGGCTAGCCCCTTCTGCCTGCCAGCTCTCTGCAGACGTTCGCATTTCAAGAGCAGGGCTGCGAAAGGAGCCTGGCAGGTACACCATCTTTCCCAGGCTACGTTTGAAGTTTCAAGTGGCAAGACAAGCAAGGAGCCCCATTCTCTGTGCCTCTGTGCGAGCACTGTCATGGGCAGATGAGGCTGAGCAACAGCTTTCCAGGATAGCACCTTGTGGCTGCCAGCTATCTGCAGACGTTCGCACTTTCGGAGCAGGGCTGCGAAAGGAGCCTGGCAGGGTCACCACCATTCCCAGTATGCGTTTGAAGTTTCAAGTTGCAAGACAAGCAAGCAGCCCCATTCTCTGTGCCTGTGTGCGAGCACTGCCATGGGCAGATGAGGCTGAGCAACAGCTTTCCAGGCTAGCCCCTTCTGGCTGCCAGCTATCTGCAGACATTCGCACTTTCGGAGCAGGGCTGCGAAAGGAGCCTGGCTGGGACACCAACTTTCCCAGGCTACGTTTGAAATTTGAGGTGGCAAAACAAGCAAGCAGCCCCATTCTCTGTGCCTCTGTGCGAGCAGTGCCATGGGCAGATGAGGCTGAGCAACAGCTTTCCAGGCTAGCCCCTTCTGGCTGCCAGCTATCTGCAGACGTTCGCATTTCAAGAGCAGGTCTGCGAAAGGAGCCTGGCAGGGTCACCACCATTCCCAGCATGCGTTTGAAGTTTCAAGTTGCAAGACAAGCAAGCAGCCCCATTCTCTGTGCATCTGTGCGAACAGTGCCATGGGCAGATGAGGCTGAGCAACAGCTTTCCAGGCTAGCCCCTTCTGGCTGCCAGCTATCTGCAGACATTCGCACTTTCGGAGCAGGGCTGCGAAAGGAGCCTGGCAGGGACACAAACTTTCCCAGGCTACGTTTGAAGTTTGAGGTGGCAAGACAAGCAAGCAGCCCCATTCTCTGTGCCTCTGTGCGAACAGTGCCATGGGCAGATGAGGCTGAGCAACAGCTTTCCAGGCTAGCCCCTTCTGGCTGCCAGCTATCTGCAGACGTTCGCATTTCAAGAGCAGGGCTGCGAAAGGAGTCTAGCAGGTACACCATCTTTCCCAGGCTACGTTTGAAGTTTGAGGTGGCAAGACAAGCAAGCAGCCCCATTCTCTGTGCCTCTTTGCGAACAGTGCCATGGGCAGATGAGGTTGAGCAAAAGCTTTCCAGGCTAGCCCCTTCTGGCTGCCAGCTATCTGCAGACGTTAGCAGTTTCGGAGCAGGGCTGCGAAAGGAGCCTGGCTGGGACACCAACTTTCCCAGGCTACGTTTGAAGTTTGAGGTGGCAAGACAAGCAAGCAGCCCCATTCTCTGTGCCTCTGTGCGAGCAGTGCCATGGGCAGATGAGGCTGAGCAACAGCTTTCCAGGCTAGCCCCTTCTGGCTGCCAGCTATCTGCAGACATTCGCACTTTCTGAGCAGGGCTGTGATAGGAGCCTAGCAGGTACACCATCTTTCCCAGGCTACGTTTGAATTTTGAGGTGGCAAGAAAAGCAAGCAGCCCCATTCTCTGTGCCTCTTTGCGAACAGTGCCATGGGCAGATGAGGCTGAGCAACAGCTTTCCAGGCTAGCCCCTTCTGGCTGCCAGCTATCTGCAGACGTTAGCAATTACGGAGCAGGGCTGCGAAAGGAGCCTGGCTGGGACACCAACTTTCCCAGGCTACGTTTGAAGTTTGAGGTGGCAAGACAAGCAAGCAGCCCCATTCTCTGTGCCTCTGTGCGAGCAGTGCCATGGGCAGATGAGGCTGAGCAACAGCTTTCCAGGCTAGCCCCTTCTGCCTGCCAGCTATCTGCAGACGTTCGCATTTCAAGAGCAGGGCTGCGAAAGGAGCCTGGCAGGTACACCATCTTTCCCAGGCTACGTTTGAAGTTTCAAGTGGCAAGACAAGCAAGGAGCCCCATTCTCTGTGCCTCTGTGCGAGCACTGTCATGGGCAGATGAGGCTGAGCAACAGCTTTCCAGGATAGCACCTTGTGGCTGCCAGCTATCTGCAGACGTTCGCACTTTCGGAGCAGGGCTGCGAAAGGAGCCTGGCAGGGTCACCACCATTCCCAGTATGCGTTTGAAGTTTCAAGTTGCAAGACAAGCAAGCAGCCCCATTCTCTGTGCCTGTGTGCGAGCACTGCCATGGGCAGATGAGGCTGAGCAACAGCTTTCCAGGCTAGCCCCTTCTGGCTGCCAGCTATCTGCAGACATTCGCACTTTCGGAGCAGGGCTGCGAAAGGAGCCTGGCTGGGACACCAACTTTCCCAGGCTACGTTTGAAATTTGAGGTGGCAAAACAAGCAAGCAGCCCCATTCTCTGTGCCTCTGTGCGAGCAGTGCCATGGGCAGATGAGGCTGAGCAACAGCTTTCCAGGCTAGCCCCTTCTGGCTGCCAGCTATCTGCAGACGTTCGCATTTCAAGAGAAGGTCTGCGAAAGGAGCCTGGCAGGGTCACCACCATTCCCAGCATGCGTTTGAAGTTTCAAGTTGCAAGACAAGCAAGCAGCCCCATTCTCTGTGCATCTGTGCGAACAGTGCCATGGGCAGATGAGGCTGAGCAACAGCTTTCCAGGCTAGCCCCTTCTGGCTGCCAGCTATCTGCAGACATTCGCACTTTCGGAGCAGGGCTGCGAAAGGAGCCTGGCAGGGACACAAACTTTCCCAGGCTACGTTTGAAGTTTGAGGTGGCAAGACAAGCAAGCAGCCCCATTCTCTGTGCCTCTGTGCGAACAGTGCCATGGGCAGATGAGGCTGAGCAACAGCTTTCCAGGCTAGCCCCTTCTGGCTGCCAGCTATCTGCAGACGTTCGCATTTCAAGAGCAGGGCTGCGAAAGGAGTCTAGCAGGTACACCATCTTTCCCAGGCTACGTTTGAAGTTTGAGGTGGCAAGACAAGCAAGCAGCCCCATTCTCTGTGCCTCTTTGCGAACAGTGCCATGGGCAGATGAGGTTGAGCAAAAGCTTTCCAGGCTAGCCCCTTCTGGCTGCCAGCTATCTGCAGACGTTCGCACTTTCGGAGCAGGGCTGCGAAAGGAGCCTGGCTGGGACACCAACTTTCCCAGGCTACGTTTGAAGTTTGAGGTGGCAAGACAAGCAAGCAGCCCCATTCTCTGTGCCTCTGTGCGAGCAGTGCCATGGGCAGATGAGGCTGAGCAACAGCTTTCCAGGCTAGCCCCTTCTGGCTGCCAGCTATCTGCAGACGTTCGCACTTTCTGAGCAGGGCTGTGATAGGAGCCTAGCAGGTACACCATCTTTCCCAGGCTACGTTTGAAGTTTGAGGTGGCAAGACAAGCAAGCAGCCCCATTCTCTGTGCCTCTGTGCGAGCAGTGCCATGGGCAGATGAGGCTGAGCAACAGCTTTCCAGGCTAGCCCCTTCTGGCTGCCAGCTATCTGCAGACATTCGCACTTTCGGAGCAGGGCTGCGAAAGGAGCCTGGCTGGGACACAAACTTTCCCAGGCTACGTTTGAAGTTTGAGGTGGCAAGACAAGCAAGCAGCCCCATTCTCTGTGCCTCTGTGCGAGCAGTGCCATGGGCAGATGAGGCTGAGCAACAGCTTTCCAGGCTAGCCCCTTCTGGCTGCCAGCTATCTGCAGACGTTCGCACTTTCGGAGCAGGGCTGCGAAAGGAGACTGGCAGGGACACCAACTTTCCCAGGCTACGTTTGAAGTTTGAGGTGGCAAGACAAGCAAGCAGCCCCATTCTCTGTGCCTCTGTGCGAGCAGTGCCATGGGCAGATGAGGCTGAGCAACAGCTTTCCAGGCTAGCCCCTTCTGGCTGCCAGCTATCTGCAGACATTCGCACTTTCGGAGCAGGGCTGCGAAAGGAGCCTGGCTGGGACACCAACTTTCCCAGGCTACGTTTGAAATTTGAGGTGGCAAAACAAGCAAGCAGCCCCATTCTCTGTGCCTCTGTGCGAGCAGTGCCATGGGCAGATGAGGCTGAGCAACAGCTTTCCAGGCTAGCCCCTTCTGGCTGCCAGCTATCTGCAGACGTTCGCATTTCAAGAGCAGGTCTGCGAAAGGAGCCTGGCAGGGTCACCACCATTCCCAGCATGCGTTTGAAGTTTCAAGTTGCAAGACAAGCAAGCAGCCCCATTCTCTGTGCATCTGTGCGAACAGTGCCATGGGCAGATGAGGCTGAGCAACAGCTTTCCAGGCTAGCCCCTTCTGGCTGCCAGCTATCTGCAGACATTCGCACTTTCGGAGCAGGGCTGCGAAAGGATCCTGGTTGGACACAAACTTTCCCAGGCTACGTTTGAAGTTTGAGGTGGCAAGACAAGCAAGCAGCCCCATTCTCTGTGCCTCTGTGCGAGCACTGCCATGGGCAGATGAGGTTGAGCAAAAGCTTTCCAGGCTAGCGCCTTCTGGCTGCCAGCTATCTGCAGACGTTCGCACTTTCGGAGCAGGGCTGCGAAAGGAGACTGGCAGGGACACCAACTTTCCCAGGCTACGTTTGAAGTTTGAGGTGGCAAGACAAGCAAGCAGCCCCATTCTCTGTGCCTCTGTGCGAGCAGTGCCATGGGCAGATGAGGCTGAGCAACAGCTTTCCAGGCTAGCCCCTTCTGGCTGCCAGCTATCTGCAGACATTCGCACTTTCGGAGCAGTTCTGCGAAAGGAGCCTATCAGGTACACCATCTTTCCCAGGCTACGTTTGAATTTTGAGGTAGCAAGACAAGCAAGCAGCCCCATTCTCTGTGCCTCTTTGCGAACAGTGCCATGGGCAGATGAGGCTGAGCAACAGCTTTCCAGGCTAGCCCCTTCTGGCTGCCAGCTATCTGCAGACGTTAGCAATTACGGAGCAGGGCTGCGAAAGGAGCCTGGCTGGGACACCAACTTTCCCAGGCTACGTTTGAAGTTTGAGGTGGCAAGACAAGCAAGGAGCCCCATTCTCTGTGCCTCTGTGCGAGCAGTGCCATGGGCAGATGAGGCTGAGCAACAGCTTTCCAGGCTAGCCCCTTCTGCCTGCCAGCTCTCTGCAGACGTTCGCATTTCAAGAGCAGGGCTGCGAAAGGAGCCTGGCAGGTACACCATCTTTCCCAGGCTACGTTTGAAGTTTCAAGTGGCAAGACAAGCAAGGAGCCCCATTCTCTGTGCCTCTGTGCGAGCACTGTCATGGGCAGATGAGGCTGAGCAACAGCTTTCCAGGATAGCACCTTGTGGCTGCCAGCTATCTGCAGACGTTCGCACTTTCGGAGCAGGGCTGCGAAAGGAGCCTGGCAGGGTCACCACCATTCCCAGTATGCGTTTGAAGTTTCAAGTTGCAAGACAAGCAAGCAGCCCCATTCTCTGTGCCTGTGTGCGAGCACTGCCATGGGCAGATGAGGCTGAGCAACAGCTTTCCAGGCTAGCCCCTTCTGGCTGCCAGCTATCTGCAGACATTCGCACTTTCGGAGCAGGGCTGCGAAAGGAGCCTGGCTGGGACACCAACTTTCCCAGGCTACGTTTGAAATTTGAGGTGGCAAAACAAGCAAGAAGCCCCATTCTCTGTGCCTCTGTGCGAGCAGTGCCATGGGCAGATGAGGCTGAGCAACAGCTTTCCAGGCTAGCCCCTTCTGGCTGCCAGCTATCTGCAGACGTTCGCATTTCAAGAGCAGGTCTGCGAAAGGAGCCTGGCAGGGTCACCACCATTCCCAGCATGCGTTTGAAGTTTCAAGTTGCAAGACAAGCAAGCAGCCCCATTCTCTGTGCATCTGTGCGAACAGTGCCATGGGCAGATGAGGCTGAGCAACAGCTTTCCAGGCTAGCCCCTTCTGGCTGCCAGCTATCTGCAGACATTCGCACTTTCGGAGCAGGGCTGCGAAAGGATCCTGGTTGGACACAAACTTTCCCAGGCTACGTTTGAAGTTTGAGGTGGCAAGACAAGCAAGCAGCCCCATTCTCTGTGCCTCTGTGCGAGCACTGCCATGGGCAGATGAGGTTGAGCAAAAGCTTTCCAGGCTAGCGCCTTCTGGCTGCCAGCTATCTGCAGACGTTCGCACTTTCGGAGCAGGGCTGCGAAAGGAGACTGGCAGGGACACCAACTTTCCCAGGCTACGTTTGAAGTTTGAGGTGGCAAGACAAGCAAGCAGCCCCATTCTCTGTGCCTCTGTGCGAGCACTGCCATGGGCAGATGAGGCTGAGCAACAGCTTTCCAGGATAGCCCCTTCTGGCTGCCAGCTATCTGCAGACATTCGCACTTTCGGAGCAGTTCTGCGAAAGGAGCCTAGCAGGTACACCATCTTTCCCAGGCTACGTTTGAATTTTGAGGTGGCAAGACAAGCAAGCAGCCCCATTCTCTGTGCCTCTTTGCGAACAGTGCCATGGGCAGATGAGGCTGAGCAACAGCTTTCCAGGCTAGCCCCTTCTGGCTGCCAGCTATCTGCAGACGTTAGCAATTACGGAGCAGGGCTGCGAAAGGAGCCTGGCTGGGACACCAACTTTCCCAGGCTACGTTTGAAGTTTGAGGTGGCAAGACAAGCAAGGAGCCCCATTCTCTGTGCCTCTGTGCGAGCAGTGCCATGGGCAGATGAGGCTGAGCAACAGCTTTCCAGGCTAGCCCCTTCTGCCTGCCAGCTCTCTGCAGACGTTCGCATTTCAAGAGCAGGGCTGCGAAAGGAGCCTGGCAGGTACACCATCTTTCCCAGGCTACGTTTGAAGTTTCAAGTGGCAAGACAAGCAAGGAGCCCCATTGTCTGTGCCTCTGTGCGAGCACTGTCATGGGCAGATGAGGCTGAGCAACAGCTTTCCAGGATAGCACCTTGTGGCTGCCAGCTATCTGCAGACGTTCGCACTTTCGGAGCAGGGCTGCGAAAGGAGCCTGGCAGGGTCACCACCATTCCCAGTATGCGTTTGAAGTTTCAAGTTGCAAGACAAGCAAGCAGCCCCATTCTCTGTGCCTGTGTGCGAGCACTGCCATGGGCAGATGAGGCTGAGCAACAGCTTTCCAGGCTAGCCCCTTCTGGCTGCCAGCTATCTGCAGACATTCGCACTTTCGGAGCAGGGCTGCGAAAGGAGCCTGGCTGGGACACCAACTTTCCCAGGCTACGTTTGAAATTTGAGGTGGCAAAACAAGCAAGCAGCCCCATTCTCTGTGCCTCTGTGCGAGCAGTGCCATGGGCAGATGAGGCTGAGCAACAGCTTTCCAGGCTAGCCCCTTCTGGCTGCCAGCTATCTGCAGACGTTCGCATTTCAAGAGCAGGTCTGCGAAAGGAGCCTGGCAGGGTCACCACCATTCCCAGCATGCGTTTGAAGTTTCAAGTTGCAAGACAAGCAAGCAGCCCCATTCTCTGTGCATCTGTGCGAACAGTGCCATGGGCAGATGAGGCTGAGCAACAGCTTTCCAGGCTAGCCCCTTCTGGCTGCCAGCTATCTGCAGACATTAGCAATTACGGAGCAGGGCTGCGAAAGGAGCCTGGCTGGGACACCAACTTTCCCAGGCTACGTTTGAAGTTTGAGGTGGCAAGACAAGCAAGGAGCCCCATTCTCTGTGCCTCTGTGCGAGCAGTGCCATGGGCAGATGAGGCTGAGCAACAGCTTTCCAGGCTAGCCCCTTCTGCCTGCCAGCTATCTGCAGACGTTCGCATTTCAAGAGCAGGGCTGCGAAAGGAGCCTGGCAGGTACACCATCTTTCCCAGGCTACGTTTGAAGTTTCAAGTGGCAAGACAAGCAAGGAGCCCCATTCTCTGTGCCTCTGTGCGAGCACTGTCATGGGCAGATGAGGCTGAGCAACAGCTTTCCAGGATAGCACCTTGTGGCTGCCAGCTATCTGCAGACGTTCGCACTTTCGGAGCAGGGCTGCGAAAGGAGCCTGGCAGGGTCACCACCATTCCCAGTATGCGTTTGAAGTTTCAAGTTGCAAGACAAGCAAGCAGCCCCATTCTCTGTGCCTGTGTGCGAGCACTGCCATGGGCAGATGAGGCTGAGCAACAGATTTCCAGGCTAGCCCCTTCTGGCTGCCAGCTATCTGCAGACATTCGCACTTTCGGAGCAGGGCTGCGAAAGGAGCCTGGCTGGGACACAAACTTTCCCAGGCTACGTTTGAAGTTTGAGGTGGCAAGACAAGCAAGCAGCCCCATTCTCTGTGCCTCTGTGTGAGCACTGCCATGGGCAGATGAGGCTGAGCAACAGCTTTCCAGGCTAGCCCCTTCTGGCTGCCAGCTATCTGCAGACGTTCGCACTTTCGGAGCAGGGCTGTGATAGGAGCTTTGCAGGGTCACCAACATTCCCAGCATGCGTTTGAAGTTTCAAGTGGCAAGATAAGCAAGCAGCCCCATTCTCTGTGCCTCTATGCGAACAGTGCCATGGGCAGATGAGGCTGAGCAACAGCTTTCCAGGCTAGCCCCTTCTGGCTGCCAGCTATCTGCAGACGTTCGCACTTTCGGAGTAGGGCTGCGAAAGGATCCTGGTTGGACACAAACTTTCCCAGGCTACGTTTGAAGTTTGAGGTGGCAAGACAAGCAAGCAGCCCCATTCTCTGTGCCTCTGTGCGAGCAGTGCCATGGGCAGATGAGGCTGAGCAAAAGCTTTCCAGGCTAGCGCCTTCTGGCTGCCAGCTATCTGCAGACGTTCGCACTTTCGGAGCAGGGCGGCGAAAGGAGACTGGCAGGGACACCAACTTTCCCAGGCTACGTTTGAAGTTTGAGGTGGCAAGACAAGCAAGCAGCCCCATTCTCTGTGCCTCTGTGCGAGCAGTGCCATGGGCAGATGAGGCTGAGCAACAGCTTTCCAGGCTAGCCCCTTCTGGCTGCCAGCTATCTGCAGACATTCGCACTTTCGGAGCAGTTCTGCGAAAGGAGCCTAGCAGGTACACCATCTTTCCCAGGCTACGTTTGAAGTTTGAGGTGGCAAGACAAGCAAGCAGCCCCATTCTCTGTGCCTCTTTGCGAACAGTGCCATGGGCAGATGAGGCTGAGCAACAGCTTTCCAGGCTAGCCCCTTCTGGCTGCCAGCTATCTGCAGACGTTAGCAATTACGGAGCAGGGCTGCGAAAGGAGCCTGGCTGGGACACCAACTTTCCCAGGCTACGTTTGAAGTTTGAGGTGGCAAGACAAGCAAGGAGCCCCATTCTCTGTGCCTCTGTGCGAGCAGTGCCATGGGCAGATGAGGCTGAGCAACAGCTTTCCAGGCTAGCCCCTTCTGCCTGCCAGCTATCTGCAGACGTTCGCATTTCAAGAGCAGGGCTGCGAAAGGAGCCTGGCAGGTACACCATCTTTCCCAGGCTACGTTTGAAGTTTCAAATGGCAAGACAAGCAAGGAGCCCCATTCTCTGTGCCTCTGTGCGAGCACTGTCATGGGCAGATGAGGCTGAGCAACAGCTTTCCAGGATAGCACCTTGTGGCTGCCAGCTATCTGCAGACGTTCGCACTTTCGGAGCAGGGCTGCGAAAGGAGCCTGGCAGGGTCACCAACATTCCCAGTATGCGTTTGAAGTTTCAAGTTGCAAGACAAGCAAGCAGCCCCATTCTCTGTGCCTGTGTGCGAGCACTGCCATGGGCAGATGAGGCTGAGCAAGAGCTTTCCAGGCTAGCCCCTTCTGGCTGCCAGCTATCTGCAGACATTCGCACTTTCGGAGCAGGGCTGCGAAAGAAGCCTGGCTGGGACACCAACTTTCCCAGGCTACGTTTGAAATTTGAGGTGGCAAAACAAGCAAGCAGCCCCATTCTCTGTGCCTCTGTGCGAGCAGTGCCATGGGCAGATGAGGCTGAGCAACAGCTTTCCAGGCTAGCCCCTTCTGGCTGCCAGCTATCTGCAGACGTTCGCATTTCAAGAGCAGGTCTGCGAAAGGAGCCTGGCAGGGTCACCACCATTCCCAGCATGCGTTTGAAGTTTCAAGTTGCAAGACAAGCAAGCAGCCCCATTCTCTGTGCATCTGTGCGAACAGTGCCATGGGCAGATGAGGCTGAGCAACAGCTTTCCAGGCTAGCCCCTTCTGGCTGCCAGCTATCTGCAGACATTCGCACTTTCGGAGCAGGTCTGCGAAAGGAGCCTGGCAGGGACACAAACTTTCCCAGGCTACGTTTCAAGTTTGAGGTGGCAAGACAAGCAAGCAGCCCCATTCTCTGTGCCTCTGTGCGAACAGTGCCATGGGCAGATGAGGCTGAGCAACAGCTTTCCAGGCTAGCCCCTTCTGGCTGCCAGCTATCTGCAGACGTTCGCATTTCAAGAGCAGGGCTGCGAAAGGAGTCTAGCAGGTACACCATTTTTCCCAGGCTACGTTTGAAGTTTGAGGTGGCAAGACAAGCAAGCAGCCCCATTCTCTGTGCCTCTTTGCGAACAGTGCCATGGGCAGATGAGGTTGAGCAAAAGCTTTCCAGGCTAGCCCCTTCTGGCTGCCAGCTATCTGCAGACGTTAGCAGTTTCGGAGCAGGGCTGCGAAAGGAGCCTGGCTGGGACACCAACTTTCCCAGGCTACGTTTGAAGTTTGAGGTGGCAAGACAAGCAAGCAGCCCCATTCTCTGTGCCTCTGTGCGAGCAGTGCCATGGGCAGATGAGGCTGAGCAACAGCTTTCCAGGCTAGCCCCTTCTGGCTGCCAGCTATCTGCAGACGTTCGCACTTTCTGAGCAGGGCTGTGATAGGAGCCTAGCAGGTACACCATCTTTCCAGGCTACGTTTGAATTTTGAGGTGGCAAGACAAGCAAGCAGCCCCATTCTCTGTGCCTCTTTGCGAACAGTGCCATGGGCAGATGAGGCTGAGCAACAGCTTTCCAGGCTAGCCCCTTCTGGCTGCCAGCTATCTGCAGACGTTAGCAATTACGGACCAGGGCTGCGAAAGGAGCCTGGCTGGGACACCAACTTTCCCAGGCTACGTTTGAAGTTTGAGGTGGCAAGACAAGCAAGGAGCCCCATTCTCTGTGCCTCTGTGCGAGCAGTGCCATGGGCAGATGAGGCTGAGCAACAGCTTTCCAGGATAGCACCTTCTGGCTGCCAGCTATCTGCAGACATTCGCACTTTCGGAGCAGGGCTGCGAAAGGAGCCTAGCAGGTACACCATCTTTCCCAGGCTACGTTTGAAGTTTGAGGTGGCAAGACAAGCAAGCAGCCCCATTCTCTGTGCCTCTTTGCGAACAGTGCCATGGGCAGATGAGGCTGAGCAACAGCTTTCCAGGCTAGCCCCTTCTGGCTGCCAGCTATCTGCAGACGTTAGCACTTTCGGAGCAGGGCTGCGAAAGTAGCCTGGCTGGGACACCAACTTTCCCAGGTTACGTTTGAAGTTTGAGGTGGCAAGACAAGCAAGGAGCCCCATTCTCTGTGCCTCTGTGCGAGCAGTGCCATGGGCAGATGAGGCTGAGCAACAGCTTTCCAGGCTAGCACCTTCTGGCTGCCAGCTATCTGCAGACGTTCGCACTTTCGGAGCAGGGCTGTGATAGGAGCCTGGCAGGGTCACCACCATTCCCAGCATGCGTTTGAAGTTTCAAGTGGCAAGATAAGCAAGCAGCCCCATTCTCTTTGCCTCTATGCGAACAGTGCCATGGGCAGATGAGGCTGAGCAACAGCTTTCCAGGCTAGCCCCTTCTGGCTGCCAGCTATCTGCAGACGTTCGCATTTCAAGACCAGGGCTGCGAAAGGAGCCTGGCAGGGACACCACCATTCCCAGCATGCCTTTGAAGTTTCAAGTGGCAAGATAAGCAAGCAGCCCCATTCTCTGTGCCTCTGTGCGAGCAGTGCCATGGGCAGATGAGGCTGAGCAACAGCTTTCCATGCTAGCCCCTTCTGGCTGCCAGCTATCTGCAGACGTTCGCATTTCAAGAGCAGGGCTGCGAAAGGAGCCTGGCAGGTACACCATATTTCCCAGGCTACGTTTGAAGTTTGAGGTGGCAAGATAAGCAAGCAGCCCCATTCTCTGTGCCTCTGTGCGAACAGTGCCATGGGCAGATGAGGCTGAGCAACAGCTTTCCAGGATAGCACCTTCTGGCTGCCAGCTATCTGCAGACGTTCGCACTTTCGGAGCAGGGCTGTGATAGGAGCCTGGCATTGATACCAACTTTCCCAGCATGCGTTTGAAGTTTCAAGTGGCAAGATAAGCAAGCAGCCCCATTCTCTGTGCCTCTTTGCGAACAGTGCCATGGGCAGATGAGGCTGAGCAACAGCTTTCCAGGCTAGCCCATTCTGGCTGCCAGCTATCTGCAGACGTTCGCACTTTCGGAGCAGGGCTGCGAAAGGAGCCTGGCTGGGACACCAACTTTCCCAGGCTACGTTTGAAATTTGAGGTGGCAAAACAAGCAAGCAGCACCATTCTCTGTGCCTCTGTGCGAGCACTGTCATGGGCAGATGAGGCTGAGCAACAGCTTTCCAGGCTAGCACCTTGTGGCTGCCAGCTATCTGCAGACGTTCGCATTTCAAGAGCAGGTCTGCGAAAGGAGCCTGGCAGGGTCACCACCATTCCCAGCATGCGTTTGAAGTTTCAAGTTGCAAGACAAGCAAGCAGCCCCATTCTCTGTGCATCTGTGCGAACAGTGCCATGGGCAGATGAGGCTGAGCAACAGCTTTCCAGGCTAGCCCCTTCTGGCTGCCAGCTATCTGCAGACATTCGCACTTTCGGAGCAGGGCTGCGAAAGGAGCCTGGCTGGGACACCAACTTTCCCAGGCTACGTTTGAAGTTTGAGGTGGCAAGACAAGCAAGCAGCCCCATTCTCTGTGCCTCTGTGCGAACAGTGCCATGGGCAGATGAGGCTGAGCAACAGCTTTCCAGGCTAGCCCCTTCTGGCTGCCAGCTATCTGCAGACGTTCGTATTTCAAGAGCAGGGCTGCGAAAGGAGCCTAGCAGGTACACCATCTTTCCCAGGCTACGTTTGAAGTTTGAGGTGGCAAGACAAGCAAGCAGCCCCATTCTCTGTGCCTCTTTGCGAACAGTGCCATGGGCAGATGAGGCTGAGCAACAGCTTTCCAGGCTAGCCCCTTCTGGCTGCCAGCTATCTGCAGACGTTAGCACTTTCGGAGCAGGGCTGCGAAAGGAGCCTGGCTGGGACACCAACTTTCCCAGGCTACGTTTGAAGTTTGAGGTGGCAAGACAAGCAAGCAGCCCCATTCTCTGTGCCTCTGTGCTAGCAGTGCCGTGGGCAGATGAGGCTGAGCAACAGCTTTCCAGGCTAGCCCCTTGTGGCTGCCAGCTATCTGCAGACGTTCGCACTTTCTGAGCAGGGCTGTGATAGGAACCTGGCAGGGACACCAACTTTCCCAGCATGCGTTTGAAGTTTCAAGTTGCAAGACAAGCAAGCAGCCCCATTCTCTGTGCCTGTGTGCGAGCACTGCCATGGGCAGATGAGGCTGAGCAACAGCTTTCCAGGCTAGCCCCTTCTGGCTGTCAGCTATCTGCAGACATTCGCACTTTCGGAGCAGGGCTGCGAAAGGAGCCTGGCTGGGACACAAACTTTCCCAGGCTACGTTTGAAGTTTGAGGTGGCAAGACAAGCAAGCAGCCCCATTCTCTGTGCCTCTGTGCGAGCAGTGCCATGGGCAGATGAGGCTGAGCAACAGCTTTCCAGGCTAGCCCCTTCTGGCTGCCAGCTATCTGCAGACATTCGCACTTTCGGAGCAGGGCTGCGAAAGGAGCCTAGCAGGTACACCATCTTTCCCAGGCTACGTTTGAAGTTTGAGGTGGCAAGACAAGCAAGCAGCCCCATTCTCTGTGCCTCTTTGCGAACAGTGCCATGGGCAGATGAGGCTGAGCAACAGCTTTCCAGGCTAGCCCCTTCTGGCTGCCAGCTATCTGCAGACGTTCGCATTTCAAGAGCAGGACTGCGAAAGGAGCCTGGCAGGGACACCACCATTCCCAGCATGCGTTTGAAGTTTCTAGTTGCAAGATAAGCAAGCAGCCCCATTCTCTGTGCCTCTATGCGAACAGTGCCATGGGCAGATGAGGCTGAGCAATAGCTTTCCAGGCTAGCACCTTCTGGCTGCCAGCTATCTGCAGACGTTCGCACTTTCGGAGCAGGGCTGCGAAAGGAGCCTGGCTGGGACACCAACTTTCCCAGCATGCGTTTGAAGTTTCAAGTGGCAAGATAAGCAAGCAGCCGCATTCTCTGTGCCTCTGTGCCAGTAGTGTCATGGGCAGATGAGGCTGAGCAACAGCTTTCCAGGCTAGCCCCTTCTGGCTGCCAGCTATCTGCAGACGTTCGCATTTCAAGAGCAGGTCTGCGAAAGGAGCCTAGCAGGTACACCATCTTTCCCAGGCTACGTTTGAAGTTTGAGGTGGCAAGACAAGCAAGCAGCCCCATTCTCTGTGCCTCTGTGCGAGCAGTACCATGGGCAGATGAGGCTGAGCAACAGCTTTCCAGGCTAGCCCCTTCTGGCTGCCAGCTATCTGCAGACGTTCGCACTTTCGGAGCAGGGCTGTGATAGGAGCCTGGCAGGGTCACCAACATTCCCAGCATGCGTTTGAAGTTTCAAGTGGCAAGATAAGCAAGCAGCCCCATTCTCTGTGCCTCTATGCGAACAGTGCCATGGGCAGATGAGGCTGAGCAACAGCTTTCCAGGCTAGCACCTTCTAGCTGCCAGCTATATGCAGACGTTCGCACTTTCGGAGCAGGGCTGCGAAAGGAGCCTGGCTGGGACACCAACTTTCCCAGGCTACGTTTGAAGTTTGAGGTGGCAAGACAAGCAAGCAGCCCCATTCTCTGTGCCTCTGTGCGAGCAGTGCCATGGGCAGATGAGGCTGAGCAACAGCTTTCCAGGCTAGCCCCTTCTGGCTGCCAGCTATCTGCAGACGTTCGCACTTTCGGAGCACGGCTGTGATAGGAGCCTGGCAGGGACACCAACTTTCCCAGCATGCGTTTGAAGTTTCAAGTGGCAAGATAAGCAAGCAGCCCCATTCTCTGTGCCTCTTTGCGAACAGTGCCATGGGCAGATGAGGCTGAGCAACAGCTTTCCAGGCTAGCCCCTTCTGGCTGCCAGCTATCTGCAGACGTTCGCACTTACGGAGCAGGGCTGCGAAAGGAGCCTAGCAGGTACACCATCTTTCCCAGGCTACGTTTGAAGTTTGAGGTGGCAAGACAAGCAAGCAGCC
This sequence comes from Opisthocomus hoazin, assembly GCF_030867145.1. Lineage (NCBI taxonomy): Eukaryota > Metazoa > Chordata > Aves > Opisthocomiformes > Opisthocomidae > Opisthocomus > Opisthocomus hoazin. The sequence goes on along the minus strand of NC_134447.1, from coordinate 1,187,993 downwards.
CCATTCTCTGTGCCTCTGTGCGAGCAGTACCATGGGCAGATGAGGCTGAGCAACAGTTTTCCAGGCTAGGCCCTTCTGGCTGCCAGCTATCTGCAGACGTTCGCACTTTCGGAGCAGGGCTGTGATAGGAGCCTTGCAGGGTCACCAACATTCCCAGCATGCGTTTGAAGTTTCAAGTGGCAAGATAAGCAAGCAGCCCCATTCTCTGTGCCTCTATGCGAACAGTGCCATGGGCAGATGAGGCTGAGCAACAGCTTTCCAGGCTAGCCCCTTCTGGCTGCCAGCTATCTGCAGACGTTCGCATTTCAAGAGCAGGGCTGCGAAAGGAGTCTAGCAGGTACACCATCTTTCCCAGGCTACCTTTGAAGTTTGAGGTAGCAAGACAAGCAAGCAGCCCCATTCTCTGTGCCTCTGTGCGAGCACTGCCATGGGCAGATGAGGCTGAGCAACAGCTTTCCAGGCTAGCCCATTCTGGCTGCCAGCTATCTGCAGACGTTAGCACTTTCGGAGCAGGGCTGCGAAAGTAGCCTGGCTGGGACACCAACTTTCCCAGGCTACGTTTGAAGTTTGAGGTGGCAAGACAAGCAAGGAGCCCCATTCTCTGTGCCTCTGTGCGAGCAGTGCCATGGGCAGATGAGGCTGAGCAACAGCTTTCCAGGCTAGCACCTTCTGGCTGCCAGCTATCTGCAGACGTTCGCACTTTCGGAGCAGGGCTGCGAAAGGAGTCTAGCAGGGTCACCACCATTCCCAGCATGCGTTTGAAGTTTCAAGTGGCAAGATAAGCAAGCAGCCCCATTCTCTTTGCCTCTATGCGAACAGTGCCATGGGCAGATGAGGCTGAGCAACAGCTTTCCATGCTAGCCCCTTCTGGCTGCCAGCTATCTGCAGACGTTCGCATTTCAAGACCAGGGCTGCGAAAGGAGCCTGGCAGGGACACCATCTTTCCCAGGCTACGTTTGAAGTTTGAGGTGGCAAGACAAGCAAGCAGCCCCATTCTCTGTGCCTCTGTGCGAGCACTGCCATGGGCAGATGAGGCTGAGCAACAGCTTTCCAGGATAGCACCTTGTGGCTGCCAGCTATCTGCAGACGTTCGCACTTTCGGAGCAGGGCTGTGATAGGAGCCTTGCAGGGTCACCAACATTCCCAGCATGCGTTTGAAGTTTCAAGTGGCAAGATAAGCAAGCAGCCCCATTCTCTGTGCCTCTATGCGAACAGTGCCATGGGCAGATGAGGCTGAGCAATAGCTTTCCAGGCTAGCACCTTCTGGCTGCCAGCTATCTGCAGACGTTCGCACTTTCGGAGCAGGTCTGCGAAAGGAGCCTGGCAGGTACACCATCTTTCCCAGGCTACGTTTGAAGTTTGAGGTGGCAAGACAAGCAAGCAGCCCCATTCTCTGTGCCTCTGTGCGAACAGTGCCATGGGCAGATGAGGCTGAGCAACAGCTTTCCAGGCTAGCCCATTCTGGCTGCCAGCTATCTGCAGACGTTAGCACTTTCGGAGCAGGGCTGCGAAAGTAGCCTGGCTGGGACACCAACTTTCCCAGGCTACGTTTGAAGTTTGAGGTGGCAAGACAAGCAAGGAGCCCCATTCTCTGTGCCTCTGTGCGAGCAGTGCCATGGGCAGATGAGGCTGAGCAACAGCTTTCCAGGCTAGCCCCTTCTGGCTGCCAGCTATCTGCAGACGTTCGCACTTTCGGAGCAGGGCTGTGATAGGAGCCTGGCAGGGTCACCACCATTCCCAGCATGCGTTTGAAGTTTCAAGTGGCAAGATAAGCAAGCAGCCCCATTCTCTTTGCCTCTATGCGAACAGTGCCATGGGCAGATGAGGCCGAGCAACAGCTTTCCAGGCTAGCCCCTTCTGGCTGCCAGCTATCTGCAGACGTTCGCATTTCAAGACCAGGGCTGCGAAAGGAGCCTGGCAGGGACACCACCATTCCCAGCATGCCTTTGAAGTTTCAAGTGGCAAGATAAGCAAGCAGCCCCATTCTCTGTGCCTCTGTGCGAGTAGTGCCATGGGCAGATGAGGCTGAGCAACAGCTTTCCATGCTAGCTCCTTCTGGCTGCCAGCTATCTGCAGACGTTCGCATTTCAAGAGCAGGGCTGCGAAAGGAGCCTGGCAGGTACACCATCTTTCCCAGGCTACGTTTGAAGTTTGAGGTGGCAAGACAAGCAAGGAGCCCCATTCTCTGTGCCTCTGTGCGAACAGTGCCATGGGCAGATGAGGCTGAGCAACAGCTTTCCAGGCTAGCCCATTCTGGCTGCCAGCTATCTGCAGACGTTCGCACTTTCGGAGCAAGGCTGTGATAGGAGCCTGGCAGGGATACCAACTTTCCCAGCATGCGTTTGAACTTTCAAGTGGCAAGATAAGCAAGCAGCCCCATTCTCTGTGCCTCTTTGCGAACAGTGCCATGGGCAGATGAGGCTGAGCAACAGCTTTCCAGGCTAGCCCCTTGTGGCTGCCAGCTATCTGCAGACGTTCGCACTTTCGGAGCAGGGCTGCGAAAGGAGCCTGGCTGGGACACCAACTTTCCCAGGCTACGTTTGAAATTTGAGGTGGCAAAACAAGCAAGCAGCCCCATTCTCTGTGCCTCTGTGCAAGCAGTGCCATGGGCAGATGAGGCTGAGCAACAGCTTTCCAGGCTAGCACCTTCTGGCTGCCAGCTATCTGCAGACGTTCGCATTTCAAGAGCAGGTCTGCGAAAGGATCCTGGCAGGGTCACCACCATTCCCAGCATGCGTTTGAAGTTTCAAGTTGCAAGACAAGCAAGCAGCCCCATTCTCTGTGCATCTGTGCGAACAGTGCCATGGGCAGATGAGGCTGAGCAACAGCTTTCCAGGCTAGCCCCTTCTGGCTGCCAGCTATCTGCAGACATTCGCACTTTCGGAGCAGGGCTGCGAAAGGAGCCTGGCTGGGACACCAACTTTCCCAGCATGCGTTTGAAGTTTGAGGTGGCAAGACAAGCAAGCAGCCCCATTCTCTGTGCCTCTGTGCGAACAGTGCCATGGGCAGATGAGGCTGAGCAACAGCTTTCCAGGCTAGCACCTTCTGGCTGCCAGCTATCTGCAGACGTTCGCATTTCAAGAGCAGGGCTGCGAAAGGAGCCTAGCAGGTACACCATCTTTCCCAGGCTACGTTTGAAGTTTGAGGTGGCAAGACAAGCAAGCAGCCCCATTCTCTGTGCCTCTGTGCGAGCACTGCCATGGGCAGATGAGGCTGAGCAACAGCTTTCCAGGATAGCACCTTGTGGCTGCCAGCTATCTGCAGACGTTCGCACTTTCGGAGCAGGGCTGTGATAGGAGCCTTGCAGGGTCACCAACATTCCCAGCATGCGTTTGAAGTTTCAAGTGGCAAGATAAGCAAGCAGCCCCATTCTCTGTGCCTCTGTGCGAACAGTGCCATGGGCAGATGAGGCTGAGCAACAGCTTTCCAGGCTAGCCCCTTCTGGCTGCCAGCTATCTGCAGACGTTCGCATTTCAAGAGCAGGGCTGCGAAAGGAGCCTGGCAGGTACACCATCTTTCCCAGGCTACGTTTGAAGTTTGAGGTGGCAAGACAAGCAAGGAGCCCCATTCTCTGTGCCTCTGTGCGAGCAGTGCCATGGGCAGATGAGGCTGAGCAACAGCTTTCCAGGATAGCACCTTTTGGCTGCCAGCTATCTGCAGACGTTCGCACTTTCGGAGCAGGGCTGTGATAGGAGCCTGGCAGGGATACCAACTTTCCCAGCATGCGTTTGAAGTTTCAAGTGGCAAGATAAGCAAGCAGCCCCATTCTCTGTGCCTCTTTGCGAACAGTGCCATGGGCAGATGAGGCTGAGCAACAGCTTTCCAGGCTAGCCCCTTCTGGCTGCCAGCTATCTGCAGACGTTCGCACTTTCGGAGCAGGGCTGCGAAAGGAGCCTGGCAGGGACACCAACTTTCCCAGGCTACGTTTGAAATTTGAGATGGCAAAACAAGCAAGCAGCCCCATTCTCTGTGCCTCTGTGCGAGCAGTGCCATGGGCAGATGAGGCTGAGCAACAGCTTTCCAGGCTAGCACCTTCTGGCTGCCAGCTATCTGCAGACGTTCGCATTTCAAGAGCAGGTCTGTGATAGGAGCCTGGCAGGGTCACCACCATTCCCAGCATGCGTTTGAAGTTTCAAGTTGCAAGACAAGGAAGCAGCCCCATTCTCTGTGTATCTGTGCGAACAGTGCCATGGGCAGATGAGGCTGAGCAACAGCTTTCCAGGCTAGCTCCTTCTGGCTGCCAGCTATCTGCAGACGTTCGCATTTCAAGAGCAGGGCTGCGAAAGGAGCCTGGCAGGTACACCATCTTTCCCAGGCTACGTTTGAAGTTTGAGGTGGCAAGACAAGCAAGGAGCCCCATTCTCTGTGCCTCTGTGCGAACAGTGCCATGGGCAGATGAGGCTGAGCAACAGCTTTCCAGGATAGCACCTTCTGGCTGCCAGCTATCTGCAGACGTTCGCACTTTCGGAGCAAGGCTGTGATAGGAGCCTGGCAGGGATACAAACTTTCCCAGCATGCGTTTGAAGTTTCAAGTGGCAAGATAAGCAAGCAGCCCCATTCTCTGTGCCTCTTTGCGAACAGTGCCATGGGCAGATGAGGCTGAGCAACAGCTTTCCAGGCTAGCCCCTTCTGGCTGCCAGCTATCTGCAGACGTTCGCACTTTCGGAGCAGGGCTGCGAAAGGAGCCTGGCTGGGAAACCAACTTTCCCAGGCTACGTTTGAAATTTGAGGTGGCAAAACAAGCAAGCAGCCCCATTCTCTGTGCCTCTGTGCGAGCAGTGCCATGGGCAGATGAGGCTGAGCAACAGCTTTCCAGGCTAGCACCTTCTGGCTGCCAGCTATCTGCAGACGTTCGCATTTCAAGAGCAGGTCTGCGAAAGGAGCCTGGCAGGGTCACCACCATTCCCAGCATGCGTTTGAAGTTTCAAGTGGCAAGATAAGCAAGCAGCCCCATTCTCTGTGCCTCTTTGCGAACAGTGCCATGGGCAGATGAGGCTGAGCAACAGCTTTCCAGGCTAGCACCTTCTGGCTGCCAGCTATCTGCAGACGTTCGCATTTCAAGACCAGGGCTGCGAAAGGAGCCTGGCAGGTACACCATCTTTCCCAGGCTACGTTTGAAGTTTGAGGTGACAAGATAAGCAAGCAGCCCCATTCTCTGTGCCTCTGTGCGAACAGTGCCATGGGCAGATGAGGCTGAGCAACAGCTTTCCAGGCTAGCCCCTTCTGGCTGCCAGCTATCTGCAGACGTTCGCATTTCAAGAGCAGGGCTGCGAAAGGAGCCTGGCAGGTACACCATCTTTCCCAGGCTACGTTTGAAGTTTGAGGTGGCAAGACAAGCAAGGAGCCCCATTCTCTGTGCCTCTGTGCGAACAGTGCCATGGGCAGATGAGGCTGAGCAACAGCTTTCCAGGATAGCACCTTGTGGCTGCCAGCTATCTGCAGACGTTCGCACTTTCGGAGCAAGGCTGTGATAGGAGCCTGGCAGGGATACCAACTTTCCCAGCATGCGTTTGAAGTTTCAAGTGGCAAGATAAGCAAGCAGCCCCATTCTCTGTGCCTCTTTGCGAACAGTGCCATGGGCAGATGAGGCTGAGCAACAGCTTTCCAGGCTAGCCCCTTCTGGCTGCCAGCTATCTGCAGACGTTCGCACTTTCGGAGCAGGGCTGCGAAAGGAGCCTGGCTGGGACACCAACTTTCCCAGGCTACGTTTGAAATTTGAGGTGGCAAAACAAGCAAGCAGCCCCATTCTCTGTGCCTCTGTGCGAGCAGTGCCATGGGCAGATGAGGCTGAGCAAAAGCTTTCCAGGCTAGCATCTTCTGGCTGCCAGCTATCTGCAGACGTTCGCATTTCAAGAGCAGGTCTGCGAAAGGAGCCTGGCAGGGTCACCACCATTCCCAGCATGCGTTTGAAGTTTCAAGTTGCAAGACAAGCAAGCAGCCCCATTCTCTGTGTATCTGTGCGAACAGTGCCATGGGCAGATGAGGCTGAGCAACAGCTTTCCAGGCTAGCCCCTTCTGGCTGCCAGCTATCTGCAGACATTCGCACTTTCGGAGCAGGGCTGCGAAAGGAGCCTGGCTGGGACACCAACTTTCCCAGGCTACGTTTGAAGTTTGAGGTGGCAAGACAAGCAAGCAGCCCCATTCTCTGTGCCTCTGTGCGAACAGTGCCATGGGCAGATGAGGCTGAGCAACAGCTTTCCAGGCTAGCCCCTTCTGGCTGCCAGCTATCTGCAGACGTTCGCACTTTCGGAGCAGGGCTGCGAAAGGAGCCTGGCTGGGACACCAACTTTCCCAGGCTACGTTTGAAGTTTGAGGTGGCAAGACAAGCAAGCAGCCCCATTCTCTGTGCCTCTGTGCGAGCAGTACCATGGGCAGATGAGGCTGAGCAACAGCTTTCCAGGCTAGCCCCTTCTGGCTGCCAGCTATCTGCAGACGTTCGCACTTTCGGAGCAGGGCTGTGATAGGAGCCTTGCAGGGTCACCAACATTCCCAGCATGCGTTTGAAGTTTCAAGTGGCAAGATAAGCAAGCAGCCCCATTCTCTGTGCCTCTTTGCGAACAGTGCCATGGGCAGATGAGGCTGAGCAACAGCTTTCCAGGCTAGCCCATTCTGGCTGCCAGCTATCTGCAGACGTTCGCACTTTCGGAGCAGGGCTGCGAAAGGAGCCTGGCTGGGACACCAACTTTCCCAGGCTACGTTTGAAGTTTGAGGTGGCAAGACAAGCAAGGAGCCCCATTCTCTGTGCCTCTGTGCGAGTAGTGCCATGGGCAGATGAGGCTGAGCAACAGCTTTCCAGGCTAGCCCCTTCTGGCTGCCAGCTATCTGCAGACGTTCGCACTTTCGGAGCAGGGCTGTGATAGGAGCCTGGCAGGGACACCACCATTCCCAGCATGCGTTTGAAGTTTCTAGTTGCAAGATAAGCAAGCAGCCCCATTCTCTGTGCCTCTATGCGAACAGTGCCATGGGCAGATGAGGCTGAGCAATAGCTTTCCAGGCTAGCCCCTTCTGGCTGCCAGCTATCTGCAGACGTTCGCACTTTCGGAGCAGGGCTGTGATAGGAGCCTTGCAGGGTCACCAACATTCCCAGCATGCGTTTGAAGTTTCAAGTGGCAAGATAAGCAAGCAGCCCCATTCTCTGTGCCTCTATGCGAACAGTGCCATGGGCAGATGAGGCTGAGCAACAGCTTTCCAGGCTAGCCCCGTCTGGCTGCCAGCTATCTGCAGACGTTCGCACTTTCGGAGCAGGGCTGCGAAAGGAGCCTGGCAGGTACACCATCTTTCCCAGGCTACGTTTGAAGTTTGAGGTGGCAAGACAAGCAAGCAGCCCCATTCTCTGTGCCTCTGTGCGAGCACTGCCATGGGCAGATGAGGCTGAGCAACAGCTTTCCAGGATAGCACCTTGTGGCTGCCAGCTATCTGCAGACGTTCGCACTTTCGGAGCAGGGCTGTGATAGGAACCTGGCAGGGACACCAACTTTCCCAGCATGCGTTTGAAGTTTCAAGTGGCAAGATAAGCAAGCAGCCCCATTCTCTGTGCCTCTTTGCGAACAGTGCCATGGGCAGATGAGGCTGAGCAACAGCTTTCCAGTCTAGCCCCTTCTGCCTGCCAGCTATCTGCAGACGTTCGCACTTTCGGAGCAGGGCTGCGAAAGGAGCCTGGCTGGGACACCAACTTTCCCAGGCTACGTTTGAAGTTTGAGGTGGCAAGACAAGCAAGCAGCCCCATTCTCTGTGCCTCTATGCGAACAGTGCCATGGGCAGATGAGGCTGAGCAACAGCTTTCCAGGATAGCACCTTGTGGCTGCCAGCTATCTGCAGACGTTCGCACTTTCGGAGTAGGGCTGCGAAAGGAGCCTGGCTGGGACACCAACTTTCCCAGGCTACGTTTGAAGTTTGAGGTGGCAAAACAAGCAAGGAGCCCCATTCTCTGTGCCTCTGTGCGAGCACTGCCATGGGCAGATGAGGCTGAGCAACAGCTTTCCAGGCTAGCGCCTTCTGGCTGCCAGCTATCTGCAGACGTTCGCACTTTCGGAGCAGGGCTGCGAAAGGAGACTGGCAGGGACACCAAATTTCCCAGGCTACTTTTGAAGTTTGAGGTGGCAAGACAAGCAAGCAGCCTTATTCTCTGTGCCTCTTTGCGAACAGTGCCATGGGCAGATGATGTTGAGCAACAGCTTTCCAGGCTAGCCCCTTCTGGCTGCCAGCTATCTGCAGACGTTCGCACTTTCGGAGCAGGGCTGCGAAAGGAGTCTAGCAGGTACACCATCTTTCCCAGCATGCGTTTGAAGTTTGAGGTGGCAAGATAAGCAAGCAGCCCCATTCTCTGTGCCTCTTTGCGAACAGTGCCATGGGCAGATGAGGCTGAGCAACAGCTTTCCAGGCTAGCCCCTTCTGGCTGCCAGCTATCTGCAGACGTTCGCACTTTCGGAGCAGGGCTGCGAAAGGAGCCTGGCTGGGACACCAACTTTCCCAGGCTACGTTTGAAGTTTGAGGTGGCAAGACAAGCAAGGAGCCCCATTCTCTGTGCCTCTGTGCTAGCAGTGCCATGGGCAGATGAGGCTGAGCAACAGCTTTCCAGGCTAGCCCCTTCTGCCTGCCAGCTATCTGTAGACGTTCGCACTTTCGGAGCAGGGCTGTGATAGGAGCCTGGAAGGGTCACCACCATTCCCAGCATGCGTTTGAAGTTTCAAGTGGCAAGATAAGCAAGCAGCCCCATTCTCTTTGCCTCTATGCGAACAGTGCCATGGGCAGATGAGGCTGAGCAACAGCTTTCCAGGCTAGCCCCTTCTGGCTGCCAGCTATCTGCAGACGTTCGCACTTTCGGAGCAGGGCTGCGAAAGGAGCCTGGCAGGGACACCAACTTTCCCAGGCTACGTTTGAAGTTTGAGGTGGCAAGACAAGCAAGCAGCCCCATTCTCTGTGCCTCTGTGCGAACAGTGCCATGGGCAGATGAGGCTGAGCAACAGCTTTCCAGGCTAGCCCATTCTGGCTGCCAGCTATCTGCAGACGTTCGCACTTTCGGAGCAGGGCTGCGAAAGGAGCCTAGCAGGTACACCATCTTTCCCAGGCTACGTTTGAAGTTTGAGGTGGCAAGACAAGCAAGCAGCCCCATTCTCTGTGCCTCTGTGCGAGCAGTACCATGGGCAGATGAGGCTGAGCAACAGCTTTCCAGGCTAGCCCCTTCTGGCTGCCAGCTATCTGCAGACGTTCGCACTTTCGGAGCAGGGCTGTGATAGGAGCCTTGCAGGGTCACCAACATTCCCAGCATGCGTTTGAAGTTTCAAGTGGCAAGATAAGCAAGCAGCCCCATTCTCTGTGCCTCTATGCGAACAGTGCCATGGGCAGATGAGGCTGAGCAATAGCTTTCCAGGCTAGCACCTTCTGGCTGCCAGCTATCTGCAGACGTTCGCACTTTCGGAGCAGGGCTGCGAAAGGAGCCTAGCAGGTACACCATCTTTCCCAGGCTACGTTTGAAGTTTGAGGTGGCAAGACAAGCAAGCAGCCCCATTCTCTGTGCCTCTTTGCGAGCACTGCCATGGGCAGATGAGGCTGAGCAACAGCTTTCCAGGCTAGCCCATTCTGGCTGCCAGCTATCTGCAGACGTTCGCACTTTCGGAGCAGGGCTGCGAAAGGAGCCTGGCTGGGACACCAACTTTCCCAGGCTACGTTTGAAGTTTGAGGTGGCAAGACAAGCAAGGAGCCCCATTCTCTGTGCCTCTGTGCGAGTAGTGCCATGGGCAGATGAGGCTGAGCAACAGCTTTCCAGGCTAGCCCCTTCTGGCTGCCAGCTATCTGCAGACGTTCGCACTTTCGGAGCAGGGCTGTGATAGGAGCCTGGCAGGGACACCACCATTCCCAGCATGCGTTTGAAGTTTCTAGTTGCAAGATAAGCAAGCAGCCCCATTCTCTGTGCCTCTATGCGAACAGTGCCATGGGCAGATGAGGCTGAGCAATAGCTTTCCAGGCTAGCCCCTTCTGGCTGCCAGCTATCTGCAGACGTTCGCACTTTCGGAGCAGGGCTGTGATAGGAGCCTTGCAGGGTCACCAACATTCCCAGCATGCGTTTGAAGTTTCAAGTGGCAAGATAAGCAAGCAGCCCCATTCTCTGTGCCTCTATGCGAACAGTGCCATGGGCAGATGAGGCTGAGCAACAGCTTTCCAGGCTAGCCCCGTCTGGCTGCCAGCTATCTGCAGACGTTCGCACTTTCGGAGCAGGGCTGCGAAAGGAGCCTGGCAGGTACACCATCTTTCCCAGGCTACGTTTGAAGTTTGAGGTGGCAAGACAAGCAAGCAGCCCCATTCTCTGTGCCTCTGTGCGAGCACTGCCATGGGCAGATGAGGCTGAGCAACAGCTTTCCAGGATAGCACCTTGTGGCTGCCAGCTATCTGCAGACGTTCGCACTTTCGGAGCAGGGCTGTGATAGGAACCTGGCAGGGACACCAACTTTCCCAGCATGCGTTTGAAGTTTCAAGTGGCAAGATAAGCAAGCAGCCCCATTCTCTGTGCCTCTTTGCGAACAGTGCCATGGGCAGATGAGGCTGAGCAACAGCTTTCCAGTCTAGCCCCTTCTGCCTGCCAGCTATCTGCAGACGTTCGCACTTTCGGAGCAGGGCTGCGAAAGGAGCCTGGCTGGGACACCAACTTTCCCAGGCTACGTTTGAAGTTTGAGGTGGCAAGACAAGCAAGCAGCCCCATTCTCTGTGCCTCTATGCGAACAGTGCCATGGGCAGATGAGGCTGAGCAACAGCTTTCCAGGATAGCACCTTGTGGCTGCCAGCTATCTGCAGACGTTCGCACTTTCGGAGTAGGGCTGCGAAAGGAGCCTGGCTGGGACACCAACTTTCCCAGGCTACGTTTGAAGTTTGAGGTGGCAAAACAAGCAAGGAGCCCCATTCTCTGTGCCTCTGTGCGAGCACTGCCATGGGCAGATGAGGCTGAGCAACAGCTTTCCAGGCTAGCGCCTTCTGGCTGCCAGCTATCTGCAGACGTTCGCACTTTCGGAGCAGGGCTGCGAAAGGAGACTGGCAGGGACACCAAATTTCCCAGGCTACTTTTGAAGTTTGAGGTGGCAAGACAAGCAAGCAGCCTTATTCTCTGTGCCTCTTTGCGAACAGTGCCATGGGCAGATGATGTTGAGCAACAGCTTTCCAGGCTAGCCCCTTCTGGCTGCCAGCTATCTGCAGACGTTCGCACTTTCGGAGCAGGGCTGCGAAAGGAGTCTAGCAGGTACACCATCTTTCCCAGGCTACGTTTGAAGTTTGAGGTGGAAAGATAAGCAAGCAGCCCCATTCTCTGTGCCTCTTTGCGAACAGTGCCATGGGCAGATGAGGCTGAGCAACAGCTTTCCATGCTAGCCCCTTCTGGCTGCCAGCTATCTGCAGACGTTCGCACTTTCGGAGCAGGGCTGCGAAAGGAGCCTGGCTGGGACACCAACTTTCCCAGGCTACGTTTGAAGTTTGAGGTGGCAAGACAAGCAAGGAGCCCCATTCTCTGTGCCTCTGTGCTAGCAGTGCCATGGGCAGATGAGGCTGAGCAACAGCTTTCCAGGCTAGCCCCTTCTGCCTGCCAGCTATCTGTAGACGTTCGCACTTTCGGAGCAGGGCTGTGATAGGAGCCTGGAAGGGTCACCACCATTCCCAGCATGCGTTTGAAGTTTCAAGTGGCAAGATAAGCAAGCAGCCCCATTCTCTTTGCCTCTATGCGAACAGTGCCATGGGCAGATGAGGCTGAGCAACAGCTTTCCAGGCTAGCCCCTTCTGGCTGCCAGCTATCTGCAGACGTTCGCACTTTCGGAGCAGGGCTGCGAAAGGAGCCTGGCAGGGACACCAACTTTCCCAGGCTACGTTTGAAGTTTGAGGTGGCAAGACAAGCAAGCAGCCCCATTCTCTGTGCCTCTGTGCGAACAGTGCCATGGGCAGATGAGGCTGAGCAACAGCTTTCCAGGCTAGCCCATTCTGGCTGCCAGCTATCTGCAGACGTTCGCACTTTCGGAGCAGGGCTGCGAAAGGAGCCTAGCAGGTACACCATCTTTCCCAGGCTACGTTTGAAGTTTGAGGTGGCAAGACAAGCAAGCAGCCCCATTCTCTGTGCCTCTGTGCGAGCAGTACCATGGGCAGATGAGGCTGAGCAACAGCTTTCCAGGCTAGCCCCTTCTGGCTGCCAGCTATCTGCAGACGTTCGCACTTTCGGAGCAGGGCTGTGATAGGAGCCTTGCAGGGTCACCAACATTCCCAGCATGCGTTTGAAGTTTCAAGTGGCAAGACAAGCAAGCAGCCCCATTCTCTGTGCCTCTATGCGAACAGTGCCATGGGCAGATGAGGCTGAGCAATAGCTTTCCAGGCTAGCACCTTCTGGCTGCCAGCTATCTGCAGACGTTCGCACTTTCGGAGCAGGGCTGCGAAAGGAGCCTAGCAGGTACACCATCTTTCCCAGGCTACGTTTGAAGTTTGAGGTGGCAAGACAAGCAAGCAGCCCCATTCTCTGTGCCTCTGTGCGAGCACTGCCATGGGCAGATGAGGCTGAGCAACAGCTTTCCAGGCTAGCACCTTGTGGCTGCCAGCTATCTGCAGACGTTCGCACTTTCGGAGCAGGGCTGCGAAAGGAGCCTAGCAGGTACACCATCTTTCCCAGGCTACGTTTGAAGTTTGAGGTGGCAAGACAAGCAAGCAGCCCCATTCTCTGTGCCTCTGTGCGAGCAGTACCATGGGCAGATGAGGCTGAGCAACAGCTTTCCAGGCTAGCCCCTTCTGGCTGCCAGCTATCTGCAGACGTTCGCACTTTCGGAGCAGGGCTGTGATAGGAGCCTTGCAGGGTCACCAACATTCCCAGCATGCGTTTGAAGTTTCAAGTGGCAAGATAAGCAAGCAGCCCCATTCTCTGTGCCTCTATGCGAACAGTGCCATGGGCAGATGAGGCTGAGCAATAGCTTTCCAGGCTAGCACCTTCTGGCTGCCAGCTATCTGCAGACGTTCGCACTTTCGGAGCAGGGCTGCGAAAGGAGCCTAGCAGGTACACCATCTTTCCCAGGCTACGTTTGAAGTTTGAGGTGGCAAGACAAGCAAGCAGCCCCATTCTCTGTGCCTCTGTGCGAGCACTGCCATGGGCAGATGAGGCTGAGCAACAGCTTTCCAGGATAGCACCTTGTGGCTGCCAGCTATTTGCAGACGTTCGCACTTTCGGAGCAGTGCTGTGATAGGAACCTGGCAGGGACACCAACTTTCCCAGCATGCGTTTGAAGTTTCAAGTGGCAAGATAAGCAAGCAGCCCCATTCTCTGTGCCTCTTTGCGAGCACTGCCATGGGCAGATGAGGCTGAGCAACAGCTTTCCAGGCTAGCCCATTCTGGCTGCCAGCTATCTGCAGATGTTCGCACTTTCGGAGCAGGGCTGCGAAAGGAGCCTGGCTGGGACACCAACTTTCCCAGGCTACGTTTGAAGTCTGAGGTGGCAAGACAAGCAAGGAGCCCCATTCTCTGTGCCTCTGTGCGAGTAGTGCCATGGGCAGATGAGGCTGAGCAACAGCTTTTCAGGCTAGCCCTTTCTGGCTGCCAGCTATCTGCAGACGTTCGCACTTTCGGAGCAGGGCTGTGATAGGAGCCTGGCAGGGACACCACAATTCCCAGCATGCGTTTGAAGTTTCTAGTTGCAAGATAAGCAAGCAGCCCCATTCTCTGTGCCTCTATGCGAACAGTGCCATGGGCAGATGAGGCTGAGCAATAGCTTTCCAGGCTAGCCCCTTCTGGCTGCCAGCTATCTGCAGACGTTCGCACTTTCGGAGCAGGGCTGTGATAGGAGCCTTGCAGGGTCACCAACATTCCCAGCATGCGTTTGAAGTTTCAAGTGGCAAGATAAGCAAGCAGCCCCATTCTCTGTGCCTCTATGCGAACAGTGCCATGGGCAGATGAGGCTGAGCAACAGCTTTCCAGGCTAGCGCCTTCTGGCTGCCAGCTATCTGCAGACGTTCGCACTTTCGGAGCAGGGCTGCGAAAGGAGCCTGGCTGGGACACCAACTTTCCCAGGCTACTTTTGAAGTTTGAGGTGGCAAGACAAGCAAGCAGCCCCATTCTCTGTGCCTCTGTGCGAGCACTGCCATGGGCAGATGAGGCTGAGCAATAGCTTTCCAGGATAGCACCTTGTGGCTGCCAGCTATCTGCAGACGTTCGCACTTTCGGAGCAGGGCTGTGATAGGAGCCTGGCAGGGACACCAACTTTCCCAGCATGCGTTTGAAGTTTCAAGTGGCAAGATAAGCAAGCAGCCCCATTCTCTGTGCCTCTTTGCGAACAGTGCCATGGGCAGATGAGGCTGAGCAACAGCTTTCCAGGCTAGCCCATTCTGGCTGCCAGCTATCTGCAGACGTTCGCACTTTCGGAGCAGGGCTGCGAAAGGAGCCTGGCAGGTACACCATCTTTCCCAGGCTACGTTTGAAGTTTGAGGTGGCAAGACAAGCAAGCAGCCCCATTCTCTGTGCCTCTGTGCGAGCAGTACCATGGGCAGATGAGGCTGAGCAACAGCTTTCCAGGCTAGCCCCTTCTGGCTGCCAGCTATCTGCAGACGTTCGCACTTTCGGAGCAGGGCTGTGATAGGAGCCTGGAAGGGTCACCAACATTACCAGCATGCGTTTGAAGTTTCAAGTGGCAAGATAAGCAAGCAGCCCCATTCTCTGTGCCTCTATGCGAACAGTGCCATGGGCAGATGAGGCTGAGCAACAGCTTTCCAGGCTAGCACCTTCTGGCTGCAAGCTATATGCAGACGTTCGCACTTTCGGTGTAGGGCTGCGAAAGGAGCCTGGCTGGGACACCAACTTTCCCAGGCTACGTTTGAAGTTTGAGGTGGCAAAACAAGCAAGGAGCCCCATTCTCTGTGCCTCTGTGCGAGCACTGCCATGGGCAGATGAGGCTGAGAAACAGCTTTCCAGGCTAGCGCCTTCTGGCTGCCAGCTATCTGCAGACGTTAGCACTTTCGTAGCAGGGCTGCGAAAGGAGCCTGGCTGGGACACAAACTTTCCCAGGCTACGTTTGAAGTTTGAGGTGGCAAGACAAGCAAGCAGCCCCATTCTCTGTGCCTCTGTGCGAGCACTGCCATGGGCAGATGAGGCTGAGCAACAGCTTTCCAGGATAGCACCTTGTGGCTGCCAGCTATCTGCAGACGTTCGCACTTTCGGAGCAGGGCTGTGATAGGAGCCTTGCAGGGTCACCAACATTCCCAGCATGCGTTTGAAGTTTCAAGTGGCAAGATAAGCAAGCAGCCCCATTCTCTGTGCCTCTATGCGAACAGTGCCATGGGCAGATGAGGCTGAGCAACAGCTTTCCAGGCTAGCACCTTCTGGCTGCCAGCTATCTGCAGACGTTCGCACTTTCGGAGCAGGGCTGCGAAAGGAGCCTGGCAGGTACACCATCTTTCCCAGGCTACGTTTGAAGTTTGAGGTGGCAAGACAAGCAAGCAGCCCCATTCTCTGTGCCTCTGTGCGAGCACTGCCATGGGCAGATGAGGCTGAGCAACAGCTTTCCAGGATAGCACCTTGTGGCTGCCAGCTATCTGTAGACGTTCGCACTTTCGGAGCAGGGCTGTGATAGGAGCCTGGCAGGGACACCAACTTTCCCAGCATGCGTTTGAAGTTTCAAGTGGCAAGATAAGCAAGCAGCCCCATTCTCTGTGCCTCTTTGCGAACAGTGCCATGGGCAGATGAGGCTGAGCAACAGCTTTCCAGGCTAGCCCCTTCTGGCTGCCAGCTATCTGCAGACGTTCGCACTTTCGGAGTAGGGCTGCGAAAGGAGCCTAGCAGGTACACCATCTTTCCCAGGCTACGTTTGAAGTTTGAGGTGGCAAGACAAGCAAGCAGCCCCATTCTCTGTGCCTCTGTGCGAGCAGTACCATGGGCAGATGAGGCTGAGCAACAGCTTTCCAGGCTAGCCCCTTCTGCCTGCCAGCTATCTGCAGACGTTCGCACTTTCGGAGCAGGGCTGTGATAGGAGCCTTGCAGGGTCACCAACATTACCAGCATGCGTTTGAAGTTTCAAGTGGCAAGATAAGCAAGCAGCCCCATTCTCTGTGCCTCTATGCGAACAGTGCCATGGGCAGATGAGGCTGAGCAACAGCTTTCCAGGCTAGCACCTTCTGGCTGCAAGCTATATGCAGACGTTCGCACTTTCGGAGTAGGGCTGCGAAAGGAGCCTGGCTGGGACACCAACTTTCCCAGGCTACGTTTGAAGTTTGAGGTGGCAAAACAAGCAAGGAGCCCCATTCTCTGTGCCTCTGTGCGAGCACTGCCATGGGCAGATGAGGCTGAGAAACAGCTTTCCAGGCTAGCGCCTTCTGGCTGCCAGCTATCTGCAGACGTTCGCACTTTCGGAGCAGGGCTGCGAAAGGAGCCTGGCTGGGACACAAACTTTCCCAGGCTACGTTTGAAGTTTGAGGTGGCAAGACAAGCAAGCAGCCCCATTCTCTGTGCCTCTGTGCGAGCACTGCCATGGGCAGATGAGGCTGAGCAACAGCTTTCCAGGATAGCACCTTGTGGCTGCCAGCTATCTGCAGACGTTCGCACTTTCGGAGCAGGGCTGTGATAGGAGCCTTGCAGGGTCACCAACATTCCCAGCATGCGTTTGAAGTTTCAAGTGGCAAGATAAGCAAGCAGCCCCATTCTCTGTGCCTCTATGCGAACAGTGCCATGGGCAGATGAGGCTGAGCAACAGCTTTCCAGGCTAGCACCTTCTGGCTGCCAGCTATCTGCAGACGTTCGCACTTTCGGAGCAGGGCTGCGAAAGGAGCCTGGCAGGTACACCATCTTTCCCAGGCTACGTTTGAAGTTTGAGGTGGCAAGACAAGCAAGCAGCCCCATTCTCTGTGCCTCTGTGCGAGCACTGCCATGGGCAGATGAGGCTGAGCAACAGCTTTCCAGGATAGCACCTTGTGGCTGCCAGCTATCTGTAGACGTTCGCACTTTCGGAGCAGGGCTGTGATAGGAGCCTGGCAGGGACACCAACTTTCCCAGCATGCGTTTGAAGTTTCAAGTGGCAAGATAAGCAAGCAGCCCCATTCTCTGTGCCTCTTTGCGAACAGTGCCATGGGCAGATGAGGCTGAGCAACAGCTTTCCAGGCTAGCCCATTCTGGCTGCCAGCTATCTGCAGACGTTCGCACTTTCGGAGTAGGGCTGCGAAAGGAGCCTGGCTGGGACACAAACTTTCCCAGGCTACGTTTGAAGTTTGAGGTGGCAAGACAAGCAAGCAGCCCCATTCTCTGTGCCTCTGTGCGAGCACTGCCATGGGCAGATGAGGCTGAGCAACAGCTTTCCAGGCTAGCCCCTTCTGGCTGCCAGCTATCTGCAGACGTTCGCACTTTCGGAGCAGGGCTGTGATAGGAGCCTTGCAGGGTCACCAACATTCCCAGCATGCGTTTGAAGTTTCAAGTGGCAAGATAAGCAAGCAGCCCCATTCTCTGTGCCTCTATGCGAACAGTGCCATGGGCAGATGAGGCTGAGCAACAGCTTTCCAGGCTAGCCCCGTCCGGCTGCCAGCTATCTGCAGACGTTCGCACTTTCGGAGCAGGGCTGCGAAAGGAGCCTGGCAGGTACACGATCTTTCCCAGGCTACGTTTGAAGTTTGAGGTGGCAAGACAAGCAAGCAGCCCCATTCTCTGTGCCTCTGTGCGAGCACTGCCATGGGCAGATGAGGCTGAGCAACAGCTTTCCAGGATAGCACCTTGTGGCTGCCAGCTATCTGCAGACGTTCGCAGTTTCGGAGCAGGGCTGTGATAGGAACCTGGCAGGGACACCAACTTTCCCAGCATGCGTTTGAAGTTTCAAGTGGCAAGATAAGCAAGCAGCCCCATTCTCTGTGCCTCTTTGCGAACAGTGCCATGGGCAGATGAGGCTGAGCAACAGCTTTCCAGGCTAGCCCCTTCTGGCTGCCAGCTATCTGCAGACGTTCGCACTTTCGGAGCAGGGCTGCGAAAGGAGCCTGGCTGGGACACCAACTTTCCCAGGCTACGTTTGAAGTTTGAGGTGGCAAGACAAGCAAGCAGCCCCATTCTCTGTGCCTCTATGCGAACAGTGCCATGGGCAGATGAGGCTGAGCAACAGCTTTCCAGGATAGCACCTTGTGGCTGCCAGCTATCTGCAGACGTTCGCACTTTCGGAGTAGGGCTGCGAAAGGAGCCTGGCTGGGACAGCAACTTTCCCAGGCTACGTTTGAAGTTTGAGGTGGCAAAACAAGCAAGGAGCCCCATTCTCTGTGCCTCTGTGCGAGCACTGCCACGGGCAGATGAGGCTGAGCAACAGCTTTCCAGGCTAGCGCCTTCTGGCTGCCAGCTATCTGCAGACGTTCCCACTTTCGGAGCAGGGCTGCGAAAGGAGACTGGCAGGGACACCAACTTTCCCAGGCTACTTTTGAAGTTTGAGGTGGCAAGACAAGCAAGCAGCCTTATTCTCTGTGCCTCTTTGCGAACAGTGCCATGGGCAGATGAGGCTGAGCAACAGCTTTCCAGGCTAGCCCCTTCTGGCTGCCAGCTATCTGCACACGTTCGCACTTTCGGAGCAGGGCTGCGAAAGGAGCCTGGCTGGGACACCAACTTTCCCAGGCTACGTTTGAAGTTTGAGGTGGCAAAACAAGCAAGGAGCCCCATTCTCTGTGCCTCTGTGCGAGCACTGCCATGGGCAGATGAGGCTGAGCAACAGCTTTCCAGGCTAGCGCCTTCTGGCTGCCAGCTATCTGCAGACGTTAGCACTTTCGTAGCAGGGCTGCGAAAGGAGCCTGGCTGGGACACAAACTTTCCCAGGCTACGTTTGAAGTTTGAGGTGGCAAGACAAGCAAGCAGCCCCATTCTCTGTGCCTCTGTGCGAGCACTGCCATGGGCAGATGAGGCTGAGCAACAGCTTTCCAGGATAGCACCTTGTGGCTGCCAGCTATCTGTAGACGTTCGCACTTTCGGAGCAGGGCTGTGATAGGAGCCTGGCAGGGACACCAACTTTCCCAGCATGCGTTTGAAGTTTCAAGTGGCAAGATAAGCAAGCAGCCCCATTCTCTGTGCCTCTTTGCGAACAGTGCCATGGGCAGATGAGGCTGAGCAACAGCTTTCCAGGCTAGCCCATTCTGGCTGCCAGCTATCTGCAGACGTTCGCACTTACGGAGTAGGGCTGCGAAAGGAGCCTAGCAGGTACACCATCTTTCCCAGGCTACGTTTGAAGTTTGAGGTGGCAAGACAAGCAAGCAGCCCCATTCTCTGTGCCTCTGTGCGAGCAGTACCATGGGCAGATGAGGCTGAGCAACAGCTTTCCAGGCTAGCCCCTTCTGGCTGCCAGCTATCTGCAGACGTTCGCACTTTCGGAGCAGGGCTGTGATAGGAGCCTTGCAGGGTCACCAACATTCCCAGCATGCGTTTGAAGTTTCAAGTGGCAAGATAAGCAAGCAGCCCCATTCTCTGTGCCTCTATGCGAACAGTGCCATGGGCAGATGAGGCTGAGCAACAGCTTTCCAGGCTAGCCCCTTCTGGCTGCCAGCTATCTGCAGACGTTCGCACTTTCGGAGCAGGGCTGCGAAAGGAGCCTGGCTGGGACACCAACTTTCCCAGGCTACGTGTGAAGTTTGAGGTGGCAAAACAAGCAAGGATCCCCATTCTCTGTGCCTCTGTGCGAGCACTGCCATGGGCAGATGAGGCTGAGCAACAGCTTTCCAGGATAGCACCTTGTGGCTGCCAGCTATCTGCAGACGTTCACACTTTCGGAGCAGGGCTGTGATAGGAGCCTGGCAGGGACACCAACTTTCCCAGCATGCGTTTGAAGTTTCAAGTGGCAAGATAAGCAAGCAGCCCCATTCTCTGTGCCTCTTTGCGAACAGTGCCATGGGCAGATGAGGCTGAGCAACAGCTTTCCAGGCTACCCCATTCTGGCTGCCAGCTATCTGCAGATGTTCGCACTTTCGGAGCAGGGCTGCGAAAGGAGCCTGGCTGGGACACCAACTTTCCCAGGCTACGTTTGAAGTTTGAGGTGGCAAGACAAGCAAGCAGCCCCATTCTCTGTGCCTCTGTGCGAGTAGTGCCATGGGCAGATGAGGCTGAGCAACAGCTTTCCAGGCTAGCCCCTTCTGGCTGCCAGCTATCTGCAGACGTTCGCACTTTCGGAGCAGGGCTGTGATAGGAGCCTGGCAGGGACACCATCTTTCCCAGGCTACGTTTGAAGTTTCTAGTTGCAAGATAAGCAAGCAGCCCCATTCTCTGTGCCTCTATGCGAACAGTGCCATGGGCAGATGAGGCTGAGCAATAGCTTTCCAGGCTAGCCCCTTCTGGCTGCCAGCTATCTGCAGACGTTCGCACTTTCGGAGCAGGGCTGTGATAGGAGCCTTGCAGGGTCACCAACATTCCCAGCATGCGTTTGAAGTTTCAAGTGGCAAGATAAGCAAGCAGCCCCATTCTCTGTGCCTCTATGCGAACAGTGCCATGGGCAGATGAGGCTGAGCAACAGCTTTCCAGGCTAGCACCTTCTGGCTGCCAGCTATATGCAGACGTTCGCACTTTCGGAGCAGGGCTGCGAAAGGAGCGTGGCTGGGACACAAACTTTCCCAGGCTACGTTTGAAGTTTGAGGTGGCAAACAAGCAAGGAGCCCCATTCTCTGTGCCTCTGTGCGAGCACTGCCATGGGCAGATGAGGCTGAGCAACAGCTTTCCAGGCTAGCGCCTTCTGGCTGCCAGCTATCTGCAGACGTTCGCACTTTCGGAGCAGGGCAGCGAAAGGAGCCTGGCTGGGACACCAACTTTCCCAGGCTACTTTTGAAGTTTGAGGTGGCAAGACAAGCAAGCAGCCCCATTCTCTGTGCCTCTGTGCGAGCACTGCCATGGGCAGATGAGGCTGAGCAACAGCTTTCCAGGATAGCACCTTGTGGCTGCCAGCTATCTGCAGACGTTCGCACTTTCGGAGCAGGGCTGTGATAGGAGCCTGGCAGGGACACCAACTTTCCCAGCATGCGTTTGAAGTTTCAAGTGGCAAGATAAGCAAGCAGCCCCATTCTCTGTGCCTCTTTGCGAACAGTGCCATGGGCAGATGAGGCTGAGCAACAGCTTTCCAGGCTAGCCCATTCTGGCTGCCAGCTATCTGCAGACGTTCGCACTTACGGAGTAGGGCTGCGAAAGGAGCCTGGCAGGTACACCATCTTTCCCAGGCTACGTTTGAAGTTTGAGGTGGCAAGACAAGCAAGCAGCCCCATTCTCTGTGCCTCTGTGCGAGCAGTACCATGGGCAGATGAGGCTGAGCAACAGCTTTCCAGGCTAGCCCCTTCTGGCTGCCAGCTATCTGCAGACGTTCGCACTTTCGGAGCAGGGCTGTGATAGGAGCCTGGCAGGGACACCAACTTTCCCAGCATGCGTTTGAAGTTTCAAGTGGCAAGATAAGCAAGCAGCCCCATTCTCTGTGCCTCTTTGCGAACAGTGCCATGGGCAGATGAGGCTGAGCAACAGCTTTCCAGGCTAGCCCATTCTGGCTGCCAGCTATCTGCAGACGTTCGCACTTTCGGAGTAGGGCTGCGAAAGGAGCCTGGCTGGGACACAAACTTTCCCAGGCTACGTTTGAAGTTTGAGGTGGCAAGACAAGCAAGCAGCCCCATTCTCTGTGCCTCTGTGCGAGCACTGCCATGGGCAGATGAGGCTGAGCAACAGCTTTCCAGGCTAGCCCCTTCTGGCTGCCAGCTATCTGCAGACGTTCGCACTTTCGGAGCAGGGCTGTGATAGGAGCCTTGCAGGGTCACCAACATTCCCAGCATGCGTTTGAAGTTTCAAGTGGCAAGATAAGCAAGCAGCCCCATTCTCTGTGCCTCTATGCGAACAGTGCCATGGGCAGATGAGGCTGAGCAACAGCTTTCCAGGCTAGCCCCGTCCGGCTGCCAGCTATCTGCAGACGTTCGCACTTTCGGAGCAGGGCTGCGAAAGGAGCCTGGCAGGTACACGATCTTTCCCAGGCTACGTTTGAAGTTTGAGGTGGCAAGACAAGCAAGCAGCCCCATTCTCTGTGCCTCTGTGCGAGCACTGCCATGGGCAGATGAGGCTGAGCAACAGCTTTCCAGGATAGCACCTTGTGGCTGCCAGCTATCTGCAGACGTTCGCAGTTTCGGAGCAGGGCTGTGATAGGAACCTGGCAGGGACACCAACTTTCCCAGCATGCGTTTGAAGTTTCAAGTGGCAAGATAAGCAAGCAGCCCCATTCTCTGTGCCTCTTTGCGAACAGTGCCATGGGCAGATGAGGCTGAGCAACAGCTTTCCAGGCTAGCCCCTTCTGGCTGCCAGCTATCTGCAGACGTTCGCACTTTCGGAGCAGGGCTGCGAAAGGAGCCTGGCTGGGACACCAACTTTCCCAGGCTACGTTTGAAGTTTGAGGTGGCAAGACAAGCAAGCAGCCCCATTCTCTGTGCCTCTATGCGAACAGTGCCATGGGCAGATGAGGCTGAGCAACAGCTTTCCAGGATAGCACCTTGTGGCTGCCAGCTATCTGCAGACGTTCGCACTTTCGGAGTAGGGCTGCGAAAGGAGCCTGGCTGGGACAGCAACTTTCCCAGGCTACGTTTGAAGTTTGAGGTGGCAAAACAAGCAAGGAGCCCCATTCTCTGTGCCTCTTTGCGAGCACTGCCACGGGCAGATGAGGCTGAGCAACAGCTTTCCAGGCTAGCGCCTTCTGGCTGCCAGCTATCTGCAGACGTTCCCACTTTCGGAGCAGGGCTGCGAAAGGAGACTGGCAGGGACACCAACTTTCCCAGGCTACTTTTGAAGTTTGAGGTGGCAAGACAAGCAAGCAGCCTTATTCTCTGTGCCTCTTTGCGAACAGTGCCATGGGCAGATGAGGCTGAGCAACAGCTTTCCAGGCTAGCCCCTTCTGGCTGCCAGCTATCTGCACACGTTCGCACTTTCGGAGCAGGGCTGCGAAAGGAGCCTGGCTGGGACACCAACTTTCCCAGGCTACGTTTGAAGTTTGAGGTGGCAAAACAAGCAAGGAGCCCCATTCTCTGTGCCTCTGTGCGAGCACTGCCATGGGCAGATGAGGCTGAGCAACAGCTTTCCAGGCTAGCGCCTTCTGGCTGCCAGCTATCTGCAGACGTTAGCACTTTCGTAGCAGGGCTGCGAAAGGAGCCTGGCTGGGACACAAACTTTCCCAGGCTACGTTTGAAGTTTGAGGTGGCAAGACAAGCAAGCAGCCCCATTCTCTGTGCCTCTGTGCGAGCACTGCCATGGGCAGATGAGGCTGAGCAACAGCTTTCCAGGATAGCACCTTGTGGCTGCCAGCTATCTGTAGACGTTCGCACTTTCGGAGCAGGGCTGTGATAGGAGCCTGGCAGGGACACCAACTTTCCCAGCATGCGTTTGAAGTTTCAAGTGGCAAGATAAGCAAGCAGCCCCATTCTCTGTGCCTCTTTGCGAACAGTGCCATGGGCAGATGAGGCTGAGCAACAGCTTTCCAGGCTAGCCCATTCTGGCTGCCAGCTATCTGCAGACGTTCGCACTTACGGAGTAGGGCTGCGAAAGGAGCCTAGCAGGTACACCATCTTTCCCAGGCTACGTTTGAAGTTTGAGGTGGCAAGACAAGCAAGCAGCCCCATTCTCTGTGCCTCTGTGCGAGCAGTACCATGGGCAGATGAGGCTGAGCAACAGCTTTCCAGGCTAGCCCCTTCTGGCTGCCAGCTATCTGCAGACGTTCGCACTTTCGGAGCAGGGCTGTGATAGGAGCCTTGCAGGGTCACCAACATTCCCAGCATGCGTTTGAAGTTTCAAGTGGCAAGATAAGCAAGCAGCCCCATTCTCTGTGCCTCTATGCGAACAGTGCCATGGGCAGATGAGGCTGAGCAACAGCTTTCCAGGCTAGCCCCTTCTGGCTGCCAGCTATCTGCAGACGTTCGCACTTTCGGAGCAGGGCTGCGAAAGGAGCCTGGCTGGGACACCAACTTTCCCAGGCTACGTGTGAAGTTTGAGGTGGCAAAACAAGCAAGGAGCCCCATTCTCTGTGCCTCTGTGCGAGCACTGCCATGGGCAGATGAGGCTGAGCAACAGCTTTCCAGGATAGCACCTTGTGGCTGCCAGCTATCTGCAGACGTTCACACTTTCGGAGCAGGGCTGTGATAGGAGCCTGGCAGGGACACCAACTTTCCCAGCATGCGTTTGAAGTTTCAAGTGGCAAGATAAGCAAGCAGCCCCATTCTCTGTGCCTCTTTGCGAACAGTGCCATGGGCAGATGAGGCTGAGCAACAGCTTTCCAGGCTACCCCATTCTGGCTGCCAGCTATCTGCAGATGTTCGCACTTTCGGAGCAGGGCTGCGAAAGGAGCCTGGCTGGGACACCAACTTTCCCAGGCTACGTTTGAAGTTTGAGGTGGCAAGACAAGCAAGCAGCCCCATTCTCTGTGCCTCTGTGCGAGTAGTGCCATGGGCAGATGAGGCTGAGCAACAGCTTTCCAGGCTAGCCCCTTCTGGCTGCCAGCTATCTGCAGACGTTCGCACTTTCGGAGCAGGGCTGTGATAGGAGCCTGGCAGGGACACCACCATTCCCAGCATGCGTTTGAAGTTTCTAGTTGCAAGATAAGCAAGCAGCCCCATTCTCTGTGCCTCTATGCGAACAGTGCCATGGGCAGATGAGGCTGAGCAATAGCTTTCCAGGCTAGCCCCTTCTGGCTGCCAGCTATCTGCAGACGTTCGCACTTTCGGAGCAGGGCTGTGATAGGAGCCTTGCAGGGTCACCAACATTCCCAGCATGCGTTTGAAGTTTCAAGTGGCAAGATAAGCAAGCAGCCCCATTCTCTGTGCCTCTATGCGAACAGTGCCATGGGCAGATGAGGCTGAGCAACAGCTTTCCAGGCTAGCACCTTCTGGCTGCCAGCTATATGCAGACGTTCGCACTTTCGGAGCAGGGCTGCGAAAGGAGCGTGGCTGGGACACAAACTTTCCCAGGCTACGTTTGAAGTTTGAGGTGGCAAACAAGCAAGGAGCCCCATTCTCTGTGCCTCTGTGCGAGCACTGCCATGGGCAGATGAGGCTGAGCAACAGCTTTCCAGGCTAGCGCCTTCTGGCTGCCAGCTATCTGCAGACGTTCGCACTTTCGGAGCAGGGCAGCGAAAGGAGCCTGGCTGGGACACCAACTTTCCCAGGCTACTTTTGAAGTTTGAGGTGGCAAGACAAGCAAGCAGCCCCATTCTCTGTGCCTCTGTGCGAGCACTGCCATGGGCAGATGAGGCTGAGCAACAGCTTTCCAGGATAGCACCTTGTGGCTGCCAGCTATCTGCAGACGTTCGCACTTTCGGAGCAGGGCTGTGATAGGAGCCTGGCAGGGACACCAACTTTCCCAGCATGCGTTTGAAGTTTCAAGTGGCAAGATAAGCAAGCAGCCCCATTCTCTGTGCCTCTTTGCGAACAGTGCCATGGGCAGATGAGGCTGAGCAACAGCTTTCCAGGCTAGCCCATTCTGGCTGCCAGCTATCTGCAGACGTTCGCACTTACGGAGTAGGGCTGCGAAAGGAGCCTGGCAGGTACACCATCTTTCCCAGGCTACGTTTGAAGTTTGAGGTGGCAAGACAAGCAAGCAGCCCCATTCTCTGTGCCTCTGTGCGAGCAGTACCATGGGCAGATGAGGCTGAGCAACAGCTTTCCAGGCTAGCCCCTTCTGGCTGCCAGCTATCTGCAGACGTTCGCACTTTCGGAGCAGGGCTGTGATAGGAGCCTTGCAGGGTCACCAACATTCCCAGCATGCGTTTGAAGTTTCAAGTGGCAAGATAAGCAAGCAGCCCCATTCTCTGTGCCTCTATGCGAACAGTGCCATGGGCAGATGAGGCTGAGCAACAGCTTTCCAGGCTAGCACCTTCTGGCTGCCAGCTATATGCAGACGTTCGCACTTTCGGAGTAGGGCTGCGAAAGGAGCCTGGCTGGGACACCAACTTTCCCAGGCTACGTTTGAAGTTTGAGGTGGCAAAACAAGCAAGGAGCCCCATTCTCTGTGCCTCTGTGCGAGCACTGCCATGGGCAGATGAGGCTGAGCAACAGCTTTCCAGGCTAGCACCTTCTGGCTGCCAGCTATCTGCAGACGTTAGCACTTTCGTAGCAGGGCTGCGAAAGGAGCCTGGCTGGGACACCAACTTTCCCAGGCTACGTTTGAAGTTTGAGGTGGCAAGACAAGCAAGCAGCCCCATTCTCTGTGCCTCTGTGCGAGCACTGCCATGGGCAGATGAGGCTGAGCAACAGCTTTCCAGGATAGCACCTTGTGGCTGCCAGCTATCTGTAGACGTTCGCACTTTCGGAGCAGGGCTGTGATAGGAGCCTGGCAGGGACACCAACTTTCCCAGCATGCGTTTGAAGTTTCAAGTGGCAAGATAAGCAAGCAGCCCCATTCTCTGTGCCTCTTTGCGAACAGTGCCATGGGCAGATGAGGCTGAGCAACAGCTTTCCAGGCTAGCCCATTCTGGCTGCCAGCTATCTGCAGACGTTCGCACTTACGGATTAGGGCTGCGAAAGGAGCCTAGCAGGTACACCATCTTTCCCAGGCTACGTTTGAAGTTTGAGGTGGCAAGACAAGCAAGCAGCCCCATTCTCTGTGCCTCTGTGCGAGCAGTACCATGGGCAGATGAGGCTGAGCAACAGCTTTCCAGGCTAGCCCATTCTGGCTGCCAGCTATCTGCAGACGTTCGCACTTTCGGAGCAGGGCTGTGATAGGAGCCTTGCAGGGTCACCAACATTCCCAGCATGCGTTTGAAGTTTCAAGTGGCAAGATAAGCAAGCAGCCCCATTCTCTGTGCCTCTATGCGAACAGTGCCATGGGCAGATGAGGCTGAGCAACAGCTTTCCAGGCTAGCCCCTTCTGGCTGCCAGCTATCTGCAGACGTTCGCACTTTCGGAGCAGGGCTGCGAAAGGAGCCTGGCAGGTACACCATCTTTCCCAGGCTACGTTTGAAGTTTGAGGTGGCAAGACAAGCAAGCAGCCCCATTCTCTGTGCCTCTGTGCGAGCACTGCCATGGGCAGATGAGGCTGAGCAACAGCTTTCCAGGCTAGCCCCTTCTGCCTGCCAGCTATCTGCAGACGTTCGCACTTTCGGAGCAGGGCTGTGATAGGAGCCTGGCAGGGATACCAACTTTCCCAGCATGCGTTTGAAGTTTCAAGTGGCAAGATAAGCAAGCAGCCCCATTCTCTGTGCCTCTTTGCGAACAGTGCCATGGGCAGATGAGGCTGAGCAACAGCTTTCCAGGATAGCACCTTGTGGCTGCCAGCTATATGCAGACGTTCGCACTTTCGGAGTAGGGCTGCGAAAGGAGCCTGGCTGGGACACCAACTTTCCCAGGCTACGTTTGAAGTTTGAGGTGGCAAAACAAGCAAGGAGCCCCATTCTCTGTGCCTCTGTGCGAGCACTGCCATGGGCAGATGAGGCTGAGCAACAGCTTTCCAGGCTAGCGCCTTCTGGCTGCCAGCTATCTGCAGACGTTAGCACTTTCGTAGCAGGGCTGCGAAAGGAGCCTGGCTGGGACACAAACTTTCCCATGCTACGTTTGAAGTTTGAGGTGGCAAGACAAGCAAGCAGCCCCATTCTCTGTGCCTCTGTGCGAGCACTGCCATGGGCAGATGAGGCTGAGCAACAGCTTTCCAGGATAGCACCTTGTGGCTGCCAGCTATCTGTAGACGTTCGCACTTTCGGAGCAAGGCTGTGATAGGAGCCTGGCAGGGACACCAACTTTCCCAGCATGCGTTTGAAGTTTCAAGTGGCAAGATAAGCAAGCAGCCCCATTCTCTGTGCCTCTTTGCGAACAGTGCCATGGGCAGATGAGGCTGAGCAACAGCTTTCCAGGCTAGCCCATTCTGGCTGCCAGCTATCTGCAGACGTTCGCACTTACGGAGTAGGGCTGCGAAAGGAGCCTAGCAGGTACACCATCTTTCCCAGGCTACGTTTGAAGTTTGAGGTGGCAAGACAAGCAAGCAGCCCCATTCTCTGTGCCTCTGTGCGAGCAGTACCATGGGCAGATGAGGCTGAGCAACAGCTTTCCAGGCTAGCCCCTTCTGGCTGCCAGCTATCTGCAGACGTTCGCACTTTCGGAGCAGGGCTGTGATAGGAGCCTTGCAGGGTCACCAACATTCCCAGCACGCGTTTGAAGTTTCAAGTGGCAAGATAAGCAAGCAGCCCCATTCTCTGTGCCTCTATGCGAACAGTGCCATGGGCAGATGAGGCTGAGCAACAGCTTTCCAGGCTAGCCCCGTCCGGCTGCCAGCTATCTGCAGACGTTCGCACTTTCGGAGCAGGGCTGCGAAAGGAGCCTGGCAGGTACACCATCTTTCCCAGGCTACGTTTGAAGTTTGAGGTGGCAAGACAAGCAAGCAGCCTTATTCTCTGTGCCTCTTTGCGAACAGTGCCATGGGCAGATGAGGCTGAGCAACAGCTTTCCAGGCTAGCCCCTTCTGGCTGCCAGCTATCTGCACACGTTCGCACTTTCGGAGCAGGGCTGCGAAAGGAGCCTGGCTGGGACACAAACTTTCCCAGGCTACGTTTGAAGTTTGAGGTGGCAAGACAAGCAAGGAGCCCCATTCTTTGTGCCTCTGTGCGAGCAGTACCATGGGCAGATGAGGCTGAGCAACAGCTTTCCAGGCTAGCCCCTTCTGGCTGCCAGCTATCTGCAGACGTTCGCACTTTCGGAGCAGGGCTGGGATAGGAGCCTTGCAGGGTCACCAACATTCCCAGCATGCGTTTGAAGTTTCAAGTGGCAAGATAAGCAAGCAGCCCCATTCTCTGTGCCTCTATGCGAACAGTGCCATGGGCAGATGAGGCTGAGCAACAGCTTTCCAGGCTAGCACCTTCTGGCTGCCAGCTATATGCAGACGTTCGCACTTTCGGAGCAGGGCTGCGAAAGGAGCCTGGCTGGGACACCAACTTTCCCAGGCTACGTTTGAAGTTTGAGGTGGCAAAACAAGCAAGGAGCCCCATTCTCTGTGCCTCTGTGCGAGCACTGCCATGGGCAGATGAGGCTGAGCAACAGCTTTCCAGGCTAGCGCCTTCTGGCTGCCAGCTATCTGCAGACGTTAGCACTTTCGTAGCAGGGCTGCGAAAGGAGCCTGGCTGGGACACAAACTTTCCCAGGCTACGTTTGAAGTTTGAGGTGGCAAGACAAGCAAGCAGCCCCATTCTCTGTGCCTCTGTGCGAGCACTGCCATGGGCAGATGAGGCTGAGCAACAGCTTTCCAGGATAGCACCTTGTGGCTGCCAGCTATCTGTAGACGTTCGCACTTTCGGAGCAGGGCTGTGATAGGAGCCTGGCAGGGACACCAACTTTCCCAGCATGCGTTTGAAGTTTCAAGTGGCAAGATAAGCAAGCAGCCCCATTCTCTGTGCCTCTTTGCGAACAGTGCCATGGGCAGATGAGGCTGAGCAACAGCTTTCCAGGCTAGCCCATTCTGGCTGCCAGCTATCTGCAGACGTTCGCACTTTCGGAGCAGGGCTGTGATAGGAGCCTGGCAGGGACACCAACTTTCCCAGCATGCGTTTGAAGTTTCAAGTGGCAAGATAAGCAAGCAGCCCCATTCTCTGTGCCTCTTTGCTAACAGTGCCATGGGCAGATGAGGCTGAGCAACAGCTTTCCAGGATAGCACCTTGTGGCTGCCAGCTATATGCAGACGTTCGCACTTTCGGAGTAGGGCTGCGAAAGGAGCCTGGCTGGGACACCAACTTTCCCAGGCTACGTTTGAAGTTTGAGGTGGCAAGACAAGCAAGGAGCCCCATTCTCTGTGCCTCTGTGCGAGCACTGCCATGGGCAGATGAGGCTGAGCAACAGCTTTCCAGGCTAGCGCCTTCTGGCTGCCAGCTATCTGCAGACGTTAGCACTTTCGTAGCAGGGCTGCGAAAGGAGCCTGGCTGGGACACAAACTTTCCCATGCTACGTTTGAAGTTTGAGGTGGCAAGACAAGCAAGCAGCCCCATTCTCTGTGCCTCTGTGCGAGCACTGCCATGGGCAGATGAGGCTGAGCAACAGCTTTCCAGGATAGCACCTTGTGGCTGCCAGCTATCTGTAGACGTTCGCACTTTCGGAGCAAGGCTGTGATAGGAGCCTGGCAGGGACACCAACTTTCCCAGCATGCGTTTGAAGTTTCAAGTGGCAAGATAAGCAAGCAGCCCCATTCTCTGTGCCTCTTTGCGAACAGTGCCATGGGCAGATGAGGCTGAGCAACAGCTTTCCAGGCTAGCCCATTCTGGCTGCCAGCTATCTGCAGACGTTCGCACTTACGGAGCAGGGCTGCGAAAGGAGCCTAGCAGGTACACCATCTTTCCCAGGCTACGTTTGAAGTTTGAGGTGGCAAGACAAGCAAGCAGCCCCATTCTCTGTGCCTCTGTGCGAGCAGTACCATGGGCAGATGAGGCTGAGCAACAGCTTTCCAGGCTAGCCCCTTCTGGCTGCCAGCTATCTGCAGACGTTCGCACTTTCGGAGCAGGGCTGTGATAGGAGCCTTGCAGGGTCACCAACATTCCCAGCACGCGTTTGAAGTTTCAAGTGGCAAGATAAGCAAGCAGCCCCATTCTCTGTGCCTCTATGCGAACAGTGCCATGGGCAGATGAGGCTGAGCAACAGCTTTCCAGGCTAGCCCCGTCCGGCTGCCAGCTATCTGCAGACGTTCGCACTTTCGGAGCAGGGCTGCGAAAGGAGCCTGGCAGGTACACCATCTTTCCCAGGCTACGTTTGAAGTTTGAGGTGGCAAGACAAGCAAGCAGCCCCATTCTCTGTGCCTCTGTGCGAGCACTGCCATGGGCAGATGAGGCTGAGCAACAGCTTTCCAGGATAGCACCTTGTGGCTGCCAGCTATCTGCAGACGTTCGCACTTTCGGAGCAGGGCTGTGATAGGAACCTGGCAGGGACACCAACTTTCCCAGCATGCGTTTGAAGTTTCAAGTGGCAAGATAAGCAAGCAGCCCCATTCTCTGTGCCTCTTTGCGAACAGTGCCATGGGCAGATGAGGCTGAGCAACAGCTTTCCAGGCTAGCCCCTTCTGGCTGCCAGCTATCTGCAGACGTTCGCACTTTCGGAGCAGGGCTGCGAAAGGAGCCTGGCTGGGACACCAACTTTCCCAGGCTACGTTTGAAGTTTGAGGTGGCAAGACAAGCAAGGAGCCCCATTCTCTGTGCCTCTGTGCTAGCAGTGCCATGGGCAGATGAGGCTGAGCAACAGCTTTCCAGGATAGCACCTTGTGGCTGCCAGCTATCTGCAGACGTTCGCACTTTCGGAGTAGGGCTGCGAAAGGAGCCTGGCTGGGACACCAACTTTCCCAGGCTACGTTTGAAGTTTGAGGTGGCAAAACAAGCAAGGAGCCCCATTCTCTGTGCCTCTGTGCGAGCACTGCCACGGGCAGATGAGGCTGAGCAACAGCTTTCCAGGCTAGCGCCTTCTGGCTGCCAGCTATCTGCAGACGTTCGCACTTTCGGAGCAGGGCTGCGAAAGGAGCCTGGCTGGGACACCAACTTTCCCAGGCTACTTTTGAAGTTTGAGGTGGCAAGACAAGCAAGCAGCCTTATTCTCTGTGCCTCTTTGCGAACAGTGCCATGGGCAGATGAGGCTGAGCAACAGCTTTCCAGGCTAGCCCCTTCTGGCTGCCAGCTATCTGCAGACGTTAGCACTTTCGGAGCAGGGCTGCGAAAGGAGCCTGGCTGGGACACGAACTTTCCCAGGCTACGTTTGAAGTTTGAGGTGGCAAGACAAGCAAGGAGCCCCATTCTTTGTGCCTCTGTGCGAGCAGTACCATGGGCAGATGAGGCTGAGCAACAGCTTTCCAGGCTAGCCCCTTCTGGCTGCCAGCTATCTGCAGACGTTCGCACTTTCGGAGCAGGGCTGTGATAGGAGCCTTGCAGGGTCACCAACATTCCCAGCATGCGTTTGAAGTTTCAAGTGGCAAGATAAGCAAGCAGCCCCATTCTCTGTGCCTCTATGCGAACAGTGCCATGGGCAGATGAGGCTGAGCAACAGCTTTCCAGGCTAGCACCTTCTGGCTGCCAGCTATATGCAGACGTTCGCACTTTCGGAGTAGGGCTGCGAAAGGAGCCTGGCTGGGACACCAACTTTCCCAGGCTACGTTTGAAGTTTGAGGTGGCAAAACAAGCAAGGAGCCCCATTCTCTGTGCCTCTGTGCGAGCACTGCCATGGGCAGATGAGGCTGAGCAACAGCTTTCCAGGCTAGCGCCTTCTGGCTGCCAGCTATCTGCAGACGTTAGCACTTTCGTAGCAGGGCTGCGAAAGGAGCCTGGCTGGGACACAAACTTTCCCAGGCTACGTTTGAAGTTTGAGGTGGCAAGACAAGCAAGCAGCCCCATTCTCTGTGCCTCTGTGCGAGCACTGCCATGGGCAGATGAGGCTGAGCAACAGCTTTCCAGGATAGCACCTTGTGGCTGCCAGCTATCTGTAGACGTTCGCACTTTCGGAGCAGGGCTGTGATAGGAGCCTGGCAGGGACACCAACTTTCCCAGCATGCGTTTGAAGTTTCAAGTGGCAAGATAAGCAAGCAGCCCCATTCTCTGTGCCTCTTTGCGAACAGTGCCATGGGCAGATGAGGCTGAGCAACAGCTTTCCAGGCTAGCCCATTCTGGCTGCCAGCTATCTGCAGACATTCGCACTTTCGGAGCAGGGCTGTGATAGGAGCCTGGCAGGGACACCAACTTTCCCAGCATGCGTTTGAAGTTTCAAGTGGCAAGATAAGCAAGCAGCCCCATTCTCTGTGCCTCTTTGCGAACAGTGCCATGGGCAGATGAGGCTGAGCAACAGCTTTCCAGGATAGCACCTTGTGGCTGCCAGCTATATGCAGACGTTCGCACTTTCGGAGTAGGGCTGCGAAAGGAGCCTGGCTGGGACACCAACTTTCCCAGGCTACGTTTGAAGTTTGAGGTGGCAAGACAAGCAAGGAGCCCCATTCTCTGTGCCTCTGTGCGAGCACTGCCATGGGCAGATGAGGCTGAGCAACAGCTTTCCAGGCTAGCGCCTTCTGGCTGCCAGCTATCTGCAGACGTTCGCACTTTCGTAGCAGGGCTGCGAAAGGAGCCTGGCAGGTACACCATCTTTCCCAGGCTACGTTTGAAGTTTGAGGTGGCAAGACAAGCAAGCAGCCCCATTCTCTGTGCCTCTGTGCGAGCACTGCCATGGGCAGATGAGGCTGAGCAACAGCTTTCCAGGATAGCACCTTGTGGCTGCCAGCTATCTGTAGACGTTCGCACTTTCGGAGCAGGGCTGTGATAGGAGCCTGGCAGGGACACCAACTTTCCCAGCATGCGTTTGAAGTTTCAAGTGGCAAGATAAGCAAGCAGCCCCATTCTCTGTGCCTCTTTGCGAACAGTGCCATGGGCAGATGAGGCTGAGCAACAGCTTTCCAGGCTAGCCCATTCTGGCTGCCAGCTATCTGCAGACGTTCGCACTTACGGAGTAGGGCTGCGAAAGGAGCCTAGCAGGTACACCATCTTTCCCAGGCTACGTTTGAAGTTTGAGGTGGCAAGACAAGCAAGCAGCCCCATTCTCTGTGCCTCTGTGCGAGCAGTACCATGGGCAGATGAGGCTGAGCAACAGCTTTCCAGGCTAGCCCCTTCTGGCTGCCAGCTATCTGCAGACGTTCGCACTTTCGGAGCAGGGCTGTGATAGGAGCCTTGCAGGGTCACCAACATTCCCAGCATGCGTTTGAAGTTTCAAGTGGCAAGATAAGCAAGCAGCCCCATTCTCTGTGCCTCTATGCGAACAGTGCCATGGGCAGATGAGGCTGAGCAACAGCTTTCCAGGCTAGCCCCGTCCGGCTGCCAGCTATCTGCAGACGTTCGCACTTTCGGAGCAGGGCTGCGAAAGGAGCCTGGCAGGTACACCATCTTTCCCAGGCTACGTTTGAAGTTTGAGGTGGCAAGACAAGCAAGCAGCCTTATTCTCTGTGCCTCTGTGCGAGCACTGCCATGGGCAGATGAGGCTGAGCAACAGCTTTCCAGGATAGCACCTTGTGGCTGCCAGCTATCTGCAGACGTTCACACTTTCGGAGCAGGGCTGTGATAGGAACCTGGCAGGGACACCAACTTTCCCAGCATGCGTTTGAAGTTTCAAGTGGCAAGATAAGCAAGCAGCCCCATTCTCTGTGCCTCTTTGCGAACAGTGCCATGGGCAGATGAGGCTGAGCAACAGCTTTCCAGGCTAGCCCCTTCTGGCTGCCAGCTATCTGCAGACGTTCGCACTTTCGGAGCAGGGCTGCGAAAGGAGCCTGGCTGGGACACCAACTTTCCCAGGCTACGTTTGAAGTTTGAGGTGGCAAGACAAGCAAGCAGCCCCATTCTCTGTGCCTCTATGCGAACAGTGCCATGGGCAGATGAGGCTGAGCAACAGCTTTCCAGGATAGCACCTTGTGGCTGCCAGCTATCTGCAGACGTTCGCACTTTCGGAGTAGGGCTGCGAAAGGAGCCTGGCTGGGACACCAACTTTCCCAGGCTACGTTTGAAGTTTGAGGTGGCAAAACAAGCAAGGAGCCCCATTCTCTGTGCCTCTGTGCGAGCACTGCCACGGGCAGATGAGGCTGAGCAACAGCTTTCCAGGCTAGCGCCTTCTGGCTGCCAGCTATCTGCAGACGTTCGCACTTTCGGAGCAGGGCTGCGAAAGGAGACTGGCAGGGACACCAACTTTCCCAGGCTACTTTTGAAGTTTGAGGTGGCAAGACAAGCAAGCAGCCTTATTCTCTGTGCCTCTTTGCGAACAGTGCCATGGGCAGATGAGGCTGAGCAACAGCTTTCCAGGCTAGCCCCTTCTGCCTGCCAGCTATCTGCACACGTTCGCACTTTCGGAGCAGGGCTGCGAAAGGAGCCTGGCTGGGACACGAACTTTCCCAGGCTACGTTTGA
The DNA here is from genome assembly GCF_030867145.1 of Opisthocomus hoazin. NCBI lineage: Eukaryota > Metazoa > Chordata > Aves > Opisthocomiformes > Opisthocomidae > Opisthocomus > Opisthocomus hoazin. The sequence continues at coordinate 1,153,177 of NC_134447.1, read as the reverse complement.
AGTTTGAGGTGGCAAGACAAGCAAGGAGCCCCATTCTTTGTGCCTCTGTGCGAGCAGTACCATGGGCAGATGAGGCTGAGCAACAGCTTTCCAGGCTAGCCCCTTCTGGCTGCCAGCTATCTGCAGACGTTCGCACTTTCGGAGCAGGGCTGTGATAGGAGCCTGGCAGGGACACCAACATTCCCAGCATGCGTTTGAAGTTTCAAGTGGCAAGATAAGCAAGCAGCCCCATTCTCTGTGCCTCTATGCGAACAGTGCCATGGGCAGATGAGGCTGAGCAACAGCTTTCCAGGCTAGCACCTTCTGGCTGCCAGCTATCTGCAGACGTTCGCACTTTCGGAGCAGGGCTGCGAAAGGAGCCTGGCTGGGACACCATCTTTCCCAGGCTACGTTTGAAGTTTGAGGTGGCAAGACAAGCAAGGAGCCCCATTCTCTGTGCCTCTGTGCGAGCACTGCCATGGGCAGATGAGGCTGAGCAACAGCTTTCCAGGATAGCACCTTGTGGCTGCCAGCTATCTGCAGACGTTCGCACTTTCGGAGCAGGGCTGTGATAGGAACCTGGCAGGGACACCAACTTTCCCAGCATGCGTTTGAAGTTTCAAGTGGCAAGATAAGCAAGCAGCCCCATTCTCTGTGCCTCTTTGCGAACAGTGCCATGGGCAGATGAGGCTGAGCAACAGCTTTCCAGGCTAGCCCCTTCTGCCTGCCAGCTATCTGCAGATGTTCGCACTTTCGGAGCAGGGCTGCGAAAGGAGCCTGGCTGGGACACCAACTTTCCCAGGCTACGTTTGAAGTTTGAGGTGGCAAGACAAGCAAGCAGCCTTATTCTCTGTGCCTCTGTGCGAGCAGTGCCATGGGCAGATGAGGCTGAGCAACAGCTTTCCAGGCTAGCCCCTTCTGGCTGCCAGCTATCTGCAGACGTTCGCACTTTCGGAGCAGGGCTGTGATAGGAACCTGGCAGGGAGACCAACTTTCCCAGCATGCGTTTGAAGTTTGAGGTGGCAAGATAAGCAAGCAGCCTCATTCTCTGTGCCTCTATGCGAACAGTGCCATGGGCAGATGAGGCTGAGCAACAGCTTTCCAGGCTAGCCCCTTCTGGCTGCCAGCTATCTGCAGACGTTCGCACTTTCGGAGTAGGGCTGCGAAAGGAGACTGGCAGGGACACCAACTTTCCCAGGCTACGTTTGAAGTTTGAGGTGGCAAGACAAGCAAGCAGCCTTATTCTCTGTGCCTCTGTGCGAGCAGTGCCATGGGCAGATGAGGCTGAGCAACAGCTTTCCAGGCTAGCCCCTTCTGGCTGCCAGCTATCTGCAGACGTTCGCATTTCAAGAGCAGGGCTGCGAAAGGAGTCTAGCAGGTACACCATCTTTCCCAGGCTACGTTTGAAGTTTGAGGTGGCAAGACAAGCAAGCAGCCCCATTCTCTGTGCCTCTTTGCGAACAGTGGCATGGGCAGATGAGGCTGAGCAACAGCTTTCCAGGCTAGCCCCTTCTGGCTGCCAGCTATCTGCAGACGTTCGCACTTTCGGAGCAGGGCTGCGAAAGGAGCCTGGCTGGGACACCAACTTTCCCAGGCTACGTTTGAAGTTTGAGGTGGCAAGACAAGCAAGGAGCCCCATTCTTTATGCCTCTGTGCGAGCAGTACCATGGGCAGATGAGGCTGAGCAACAGCTTTCCAGGCTAGCCCCTTCTGGCTGCCAGCTATCTGCAGACGTTCGCACTTTCGGAGCAGGGCTGTGATAGGAGCCTGGCAGGGACACCAACATTCCCAGCATGCGTTTGAAGTTTCAAGTGGCAAGATAAGCAAGCAGCCCCATTCTCTGTGCCTCTATGCGAACAGTGCCATGGGCAGATGAGGCTGAGCAACAGCTTTCCAGGCTAGCACCTTCTGGCTGCCAGCTATCTGCAGACGTTCGCACTTTCGGAGCAGGGCTGCGAAAGGAGCCTGGCTGGGACACCATCTTTCCCAGGCTACGTTTGAAGTTTGAGGTGGCAAGACAAGCAAGCAGCCCCATTCTCTGTGCCTCTGTGCGAGCACTGCCATGGGCAGATGAGGCTGAGCAACAGCTTTCCAGGATAGCACCTTGTGGCTGCCAGCTATCTGCAGACGTTCGCACTTTCGGAGCAGGGCTGTGATAGGAACCTGGCAGGGACACCAACTTTCCCAGCATGCGTTTGAAGTTTCAAGTGGCAAGATAAGCAAGCAGCCCCATTCTCTGTGCCTCTTTGCGAACAGTGCCATGGGCAGATGAGGCTGAGCAACAGCTTTCCAGGCTAGCCCCTTCTGCCTGCCAGCTATCTGCAGATGTTCGCACTTTCGGAGCAGGGCTGCGAAAGGAGCCTGGCTGGGACACCAACTTTCCCAGGCTACGTTTGAAGTTTCAAGTGGCAAGACAAGCAAGCAGCCTTATTCTCTGTGCCTCTGTGCGAGCACTGCCATGGGCAGATGAGGCTGAGCAACAGCTTTCCAGGCTAGCCCCTTCTGGCTGCCAGCTATCTGCAGACGTTCGCACTTTCGGAGCAGGGCTGTGATAGGAACCTGGCAGGGAGACCAACTTTCCCAGCATGCGTTTGAAGTTTGAGGTGGCAAGATAAGCAAGCAGCCCCATTCTCTGTGCCTCTATGCGAACAGTGCCATGGGCAGATGAGGCTGAGCAACAGCTTTCCAGGCTAGCCCCTTCTGGCTGCCAGCTATCTGCAGACGTTCGCACTTTCGGAGCAGGGCTGCGAAAGGAGCCTGGCTGGGACACGAACTTTCCCAGGCTACGTTTGAAGTTTGAGGTGGCAAGACAAGCAAGGAGCCCCATTCTCTGTGCCTCTGTGCGAGCAGTACCATGGGCAGATGAGGCTGAGCAACAGCTTTCCAGGATAGCACCTTGTGGCTGCCAGCTATCTGCAGACGTTCGCACTTTCGGAGCAGGGCTGTGATAGGAATTTGGCAGGGACACCAACATTCCCAGCATGCGTTTGAAGTTTCAAGTGGCAAGATAAGCAAGCAGCCCCATTCTCTGTGCCTCTATGCGAACAGTGCCATGGGCAGATGAGGCTGAGCAACAGCTTTCCAGGCTAGCACCTTCTGGCTGCCAGCTATCTGCAGATGTTCGCACTTTCGGAGCAGGGCTGCGAAAGGAGCCTGGCTGGGACACCATCTTTCCCAGGCTACGTTTGAAGTTTGAGGTGGCAAGACAAGCAAGCAGCCCCATTCTCTGTGCCTCTGTGCGAGCACTGCCATGGGCAGATGAGGCTGAGCAACAGCTTTCCAGGATAGCACCTTGTGGCTGCCAGCTATCTGCAGACGTTCGCACTTTCGGAGCAGGGCTGTGATAGGAACCTGGCAGGGACACCAACATTCCCAGCATGCGTTTGAAGTTTCAAGTGGCAAGATAAGCAAGCAGCCCCATTCTCTGTGCCTCTTTGCGAACAGTGCCATGGGCAGATGAGGCTGAGCAACAGCTTTCCAGGCTAGCCCCTTCTGCCTGCCAGCTATCTGCAGACGTTCGCACTTTCGGAGCAGGGCTGCGAAAGGAGCCTGGCTGGGACACCAACTTTCCCAGGCTACGTTTGAAGTTTGAGGTGGCAAGACAAGCAAGCAGCCTTATTCTCTGTGCCTCTGTGCGAGCAGTGCCATGGGCAGATGAGGCTGAGCAACAGCTTTCCAGGCTAGCCCCTTCTGGCTGCCAGCTATCTGCAGACGTTCGCATTTCAAGAGCAGGGCTACGAAAGGAGTCTAGCAGGTACACCATCTTTCCCAGGCTACGTTTCAAGTTTGAGGTGGCAAGACAAGCAAGCAGCCCCATTCTCTGTGCCTCTTTGCGAACAGTGCCATGGGCAGATGAGGCTGAGCAACAGCTTTCCAGGCTAGCCCCTTCTGGCTGCCAGCTATCTGCAGACGTTCGCACTTTCGGAGCAGGGCTGCGAAAGGAGCCTGGCTGGGACACCAACTTTCCCAGGCTACGTTTGAAGTTTGAGGTGGCAAGACAAGCAAGGAGCCCCATTCTTTGTGCCTCTGTGCGAGCAGTGCCATGGGCAGATGAGGCTGAGCAACAGCTTTCCAGGCTAGCCATTTTCTGTCTGCCAGCTATCTGCAGACGTTCGCACTTTCGGAGCAGGGCTGTGATAGGAGCCTGGCAGGGACACCAACATTCCCAGCATGCGTTTGAAGTTTCAAGTGGCAAGATAAGCAAGCAGCCCCATTCTCTGTGCCTCTATGCGAACAGTGCCATGGGCAGATGAGGCTGAGCAACAGCTTTCCAGGCTAGCACCTTCTGGCTGCCAGCTATCTGCAGACGTTCGCACTTTCGGAGCAGGGCTGCGAAAGGAGCCTGGCTGGGACACCATCTTTCCCAGGCTACGTTTGAAGTTTGAGGTGGCAAGACAAGCAAGCAGCCCCATTCTCTGTGCCTCTGTGCGAGCACTGCCATGGGCAGATGAGGCTGAGCAACAGCTTTCCAGGATAGCACCTTGTGGCTGCCAGCTATCTGCAGACGTTCGCACTTTCGGAGCAGGGCTGTGATAGGAACCTGGCAGGGACACCAACTTTCCCAGCATGCGTTTGAAGTTTCAAGTGGCAAGATAAGCAAGCAGCCCCATTCTCTGTGCCTCTTTGCGAACAGTGCCATGGGCAGATGAGGCTGAGCAACAGCTTTCCAGGCTAGCGCCTTCTGCCTGCCAGCTATCTGCAGATGTTCGCACTTTCGGAGCAGGGCTGCGAAAGGAGCCTGGCTGGAACACCAACATTCCCAGGCTACGTTTGAAGTTTCAAGTGGCAAGACAAGCAAGCAGCCTTATTCTCTGTGCCTCTGTGCGAGCACTGCCATGGGCAGATGAGGCTGAGCAACAGCTTTCCAGGCTAGCCCCTTCTGGCTGCCAGCTATCTGCAGACGTTCGCACTTTCGGAGCAGGGCTGTGATAGGAACCTGGCAGGGAGACCAACTTTCCCAGCATGCGTTTGAAGTTTGAGGTGGCAAGATAAGCAAGCAGCCCCATTCTCTGTGCCTCTATGCGAACAGTGCCATGGGCAGATGAGGCTGAGCAACAGCTTTCCAGGCTAGCCCCTTCTGGCTGCCAGCTATCTGCAGACGTTCGCACTTTCGGAGTAGGGCTGCGAAAGGAGACTGGCAGGGACACCAACTTTCCCAGGCTACGTTTGAAGTTTGAGGTGGCAAGACAAGCAAGCAGCCTTATTCTCTGTGCCTCTGTGCGAGCAGTGCCATGGCCAGATGAGGCTGAGCAACAGCTTTCCAGGCTAGCCCCTTCTGGCTGCCAGCTATCTGCAGACGTTCGCATTTCAAGAGCAGGGCTGCGAAAGGAGTCTAGCAGGTACACCATCTTTCCCAGGCTACGTTTGAAGTTTGAGGTGGCAAGACAAGCAAGCAGCCCCATTCTCTGTGCCTCTTTGCGAACAGTGCCATGGGCAGATGAGGCTGAGCAACAGCTTTCCAGGCTAGCCCCTTCTGGCTGCCAGCTATCTGCAGACGTTCGCACTTTCGGAGCAGGGCTGCGAAAGGAGCCTGGCTGGGACACGAACTTTCCCAGGCTACGTTTGAAGTTTGAGGTGGCAAGACAAGCAAGGAGCCCCATTCTTTATGCCTCTGTGCGAGCAGTACCATGGGCAGATGAGGCTGAGCAACAGCTTTCCAGGATAGCACCTTGTGGCTGCCAGCTATCTGCAGACGTTCGCACTTTCGGAGCAGGGCTGTGATAGGAATTTGTCAGGGACACCAACATTCCCAGCATGCGTTTGAAGTTTCAAGTGGCAAGATAAGCAAGCAGCCCCATTCTCTGTGCCTCTATGCGAACAGTGCCATGGGCAGATGAGGCTGAGCAACAGCTTTCCAGGCTAGCACCTTCTGGCTGCCAGCTATCTGCAGATGTTCGCACTTTCGGAGCAGGGCTGCGAAAGGAGCCTGGCTGGGACACCATCTTTCCCAGGCTACGTTTGAAGTTTGAGGTGGCAAGACAAGCAAGCAGCCCCATTCTCTGTGCCTCTGTGCGAGCACTGCCATGGGCAGATGAGGCTGAGCAACAGCTTTCCAGGATAGCACCTTGTGGCTGCCAGCTATCTGCAGACGTTCGCACTTTCGGAGCAGGGCTGTGATAGGAACCTGGCAGGGACACCAACATTCCCAGCATGCGTTTGAAGTTTCAAGTGGCAAGATAAGCAAGCAGCCCCATTCTCTGTGCCTCTTTGCGAACAGTGCCATGGGCAGATGAGGCTGAGCAACAGCTTTCCAGGCTAGCCCCTTCTGCCTGCCAGCTATCTGCAGATGTTCGCACTTTCGGAGCAGGGCTGCGAAAGGAGCCTGGCTGGGACACCAACTTTCCCAGGCTACGTTTGAAGTTTGAGGTGGCAAGACAAGCAAGCAGCCTTATTCTCTGTGCCTCTGTGCGAGCAGTGCCATGGGCAGATGAGGCTGAGCAACAGCTTTCCAGGCTAGCCCCTTCTGGCTGCCAGCTATCTGCAGACGTTCGCATTTCAAGAGCAGGGCTACGAAAGGAGTCTAGCAGGTACACCATCTTTCCCAGGCTACGTTTCAAGTTTGAGGTGGCAAGACAAGCAAGCAGCCCCATTCTCTGTGCCTCTTTGCGAACAGTGCCATGGGCAGATGAGGCTGAGCAACAGCTTTCCAGGCTAGCCCCTTCTGGCTGCCAGCTATCTGCAGACGTTCGCACTTTCGGAGCAGGGCTGCGAAAGGAGCCTGGCAGGGTCACCACCATTCCCAGCATGCGTTTGAAGTTTCAAGTTGCAAGATAAGCAAGGAGCCCCATTCTCTTTGCCTCTGTGCGAGCAGTGCCATGGGCAGATGAGGCTGAGCAACAGCTTTCCATGCTAGCCCCTTCTGCCTGCCAGCTATCTGCAGACGTTCGCACTTTCGGAGCAGGGCTGTGATAGGAGCCTGGCAGGGACACCAACTTTCCCAGCATGCGTTTGAAGTTTCAAGTGGCAAGATAAGCAAGCAGCCCCATTCTCTGTGCCTCTTTGCGAACAGTGCCATGGGCAGATGAGGCTGAGCAACAGCTTTCCAGGCTAGCCCCTTCTGGCTGCCAGCTATCTGCAGACGTTCGCACTTTCGGAGCAGGGCTGCGAAAGGAGCCTGGCTGGGACACCAACTTTCCCAGGCTACGTTTGAAGTTTGAGGTGGCAAAACAAGCAAGCAGCCCCATTCTCTGTGCCTCTGTGCGAGCAGTGCCATGGGCAGATGAGGCTGAGCAACAGCTTTCCAGGCTAGCACCTTCTGGCTGCCAGCTATCTGCAGACGTTCGCATTTCAAGAGCAGGTCTGCGAAAGGAGCCTGGCAGGGTCACCACCATTCCCAGCATGCGTTTGAAGTTTCAAGTTGCAAGACAAGCAAGCAGCCCCATTCTCTGTGCCTCTGTGCGAACAGTGCCATGGGCAGATGAGGCTGAGCAACAGCTTTCCAGGCTAGCCCCTTCTGCCTGCCAGCTATCTGCAGACATTCGCACTTTCGGAGCAGGGCTGCGAAAGGAGCCTGGCTGGGACAGCAACTTTCCCAGGCTACGTTTGAAGTTTGAGGTGGCAAGACAATCAAGCAGCCCCATTCTCTGTGCCTCTGTGCGAGCACTGCCATGGGCAGATGAGGCTGAGCAACAGCTTTCCAGGCTATCCCCTTCTGGCTGCCAGCTATCTGCAGACGTTCGCACTTTCGGAGCAGGGCTGCGAAAGGAGCCTGGCAGGGACACCAACTTTCCCAGGCTACGTTTGAAGTTTGAGGTGGCAAGACAAGCAAGCAGCCCCATTCTCTGTGCCTCTGTGCGAGCAGTGCCATGGGCAGATGAGGCTGAGCAACAGCTTTCCAGGCTAGCCCCTTCTGGCTGCCAGCTATCTGCAGACGTTCGCATTTCAAGAGCAGGGCTGCGAAAGGAGCCTAGCAGGTACACCATCTTTCCCAGGCTACGTTTGAAGTTTGAGGTGGCAAGACAAGCAAGCAGCCCCATTCTCTGTGCCTCTTTGCGAACAGTGCCATGGGCAGATGAGGCTGAGCAACAGCTTTCCAGGCTAGCCCCTTCTGGCTGCCAGCTATCTGCAGACGTTCGCACTTTCGGAGCAGGGCTGCGAAAGGAGCCTGGCAGGGACACCAACATTCCCAGCATGCGTTTGAAGTTTGAGGTGGCAAGACAAGCAAGCAGCCCCATTCTCTGTGCCTCTGTGCGAGCACTGCCATGGGCAGATGAGGCTGAGCAACAGCTTTCCAGGATAGCACCTTGTGGCTGCCAGCTATCTGCAGACGTTCGCACTTTCGGAGCAGGGCTGTGATAGGAACCTGGCAGGGACACCAACTTTCCCAGCATGCGTTTGAAGTTTCAAGTGGCAAGATAAGCAAGCAGCCCCATTCTCTGTGCCTCTTTGCGAACAGTGCCATGGGCAGATGAGGCTGAGCAACAGCTTTCCAGGCTAGCCCCTTCTGCCTGCCAGCTATCTGCAGATGTTCGCACTTTCGGAGCAGGGCTGTGAAAGGAGCCTGGCTGGGACACCAACTTTCCCAGGCTACGTTTGAAGTTTGAGGTGGCAAGACAAGCAAGCAGCCTTATTCTCTGTGCCTCTGTGCGAGCAGTGCCATGGGCAGATGAGGCTGAGCAACAGCTTTCCAGGCTAGCCCCTTCTGGCTGCCAGCTATCTGCAGACGTTCGCATTTCAAGAGCAGGGCTACGAAAGGAGTCTAGCAGGTACACCATCTTTCCCAGGCTACGTTTCAAGTTTGAGGTGGCAAGACAAGCAAGCAGCCCCATTCTCTGTGCCTCTTTGCGAACAGTGCCATGGGCAGATGAGGCTGAGCAACAGCTTTCCAGGCTAGCCCCTTCTGGCTGCCAGCTATCTGCAGACGTTCGCACTTTCGGAGCAGGGCTGCGAAAGGAGCCTGGCTGGGACACCAACTTTCCCAGGCTACGTTTGAAGTTTGAGGTGGCAAGACAAGCAAGCAGCCCCATTCTCTGTGCCTCTGTGCGAGCACTGCCATGGGCAGATGAGGCTGAGCAACAGCTTTCCAGGCTAGCACCTTCTGGCTGCCAGCTATCTGCAGACGTTCGCATTTCAAGAGCAGGTCTGCGAAAGGAGCCTGGCAGGGTCACCACCATTCCCAGCATGCGTTTGAAGTTTCAAGTTGCAAGACAAGCAAGCAGCCCCATTCTCTGTGCCTCTGTGCGAACAGTGCCATGGGCAGATGAGGCTGAGCAACAGCTTTCCAGGCTAGCCCCTTCTGGCTGCCAGCTATCTGCAGACATTCGCACTTTCGGAGCAGGGCTGCGAAAGGAGCCTGGCTGGGACACCAACTTTCCCAGGCTACGTTTGAAGTTTGAGGTGGCAAGACAATCAAGCAGCCCCATTCTCTGTGCCTCTGTGCGAGCACTGCCATGGGCAGATGAGGCTGAGCAACAGCTTTCCAGGCTAGCCCCTTCTGGCTGCCAGCTATTTGCAGACGTTCGCACTTTCGGAGTAGGGCTGCGAAAGGAGCCTGGCTGGGACACAAACTTTCCCAGGCTACGTTTGAAGTTTGAGGTGGCAAAACAAGCAAGGAGCCCCATTCTCTGTGCCTCTGTGCGAGCACTGCCATGGGCAGATGAGGCTGAGCAACAGCTTTCCAGGCTAGCCCCTTCTGGCTGCCAGCTATCTGCAGACGTTCGCACTTTCGGAGCAGGGCTGCGAAAGGAGCCTGGCAGGGACACCAACTTTCCCAGGCTACGTTTGAAGTTTGAGGTGGCAAGACAAGCAAGCAGCCCCATTCTCTGTGCCTCTGTGCGAGCACTGCCATGGGCAGATGAGGCTGAGCAACAGCTTTCCAGGCTAGCCCCTTCTGGCTGCCAGCTATCTGCAGACGTTCGCATTTCAAGAGCAGGGCTGCGAAAGGAGCCTAGCAGGTACACCATCTTTCCCAGGCTACGTTTGAAGTTTGAGGTGGCAAGACAAGCAAGCAGCCCCATTCTCTGTGCCTCTTTGCGAACAGTGCCATGGGCAGATGAGGCGGAGCAACAGCTTTCCAGGCTAGCCCCTTCTGCCTGCCAGCTATCTGCAGATGTTCGCACTTTCGGAGCAGGGCTGCGAAAGGAGCCTGGCTGGGACACCAACTTTCCCAGGCTACGTTTGAAGTTTGAGGTGGCAAGACAAGCAAGCAGCCTTATTCTCTGTGCCTCTGTGCGAGCAGTGCCATGGGCAGATGAGGCTGAGCAACAGCTTTCCAGGCTAGCCCCTTCTGGCTGCCAGCTATCTGCAGACGTTCGCATTTCAAGAGCAGGGCTACGAAAGGAGTCTAGCAGGTACACCATCTTTCCCAGGCTACGTTTCAAGTTTGAGGTGGCAAGACAAGCAAGCAGCCCCATTCTCTGTGCCTCTTTGCGAACAGTGCCATGGGCAGATGAGGCTGAGCAACAGCTTTCCAGGCTAGCCCCTTCTGGCTGCCAGCTATCTGCAGACGTTCGCACTTTCGGAGCAGGGCTGCGAAAGGAGCCTGGCTGGGACACCAACTTTCCCAGGCTACGTTTGAAGTTTGAGGTGGCAAGACAAGCAAGGAGCCCCATTCTTTGTGCCTCTGTGCGAGCAGTGCCATGGGCAGATGAGGCTGAGCAACAGCTTTCCAGGCTAGCCATTTTCTGGCTGCCAGCTATCTGCAGACGTTCGCACTTTCGGAGCAGGGCTGTGATAGGAGCCTGGCAGGGTCACCACCATTCCCAGCATGCGTTTGAAGTTTCAAGTTGCAAGATAAGCAAGCAGCCCCATTCTCTTTGCCTCTATGCGAACAGTGCCATGGGCAGATGAGGCTGAGCAACAGCTTTCCAGGCTAGCCCCTTCTGGCTGCCAGCTATCTGCAGACGTTCGCATTTCAAGACCAGGGCTGCGAAAGGAGCCTGGAAGGGACACCACCATTCCCAGCATGCGTTTGAAGTTTCAAGTGGCAAGATAAGCAAGCAGCCCCATTCTCTTTGCCTCTATGCGAACAGTGCCATGGGCAGATGAGGCTGAGCAACAGCTTTCCAGGCTAGCCCATTCTGGCTGCCAGCTATCTGCAGACGTTCGCACTTTCGGAGCAGGGCTGCGAAAGAAGCCTAGCAGGTACACCAACTTTCCCAGGTACGTTTGAAGTTTCAAGTGCCAAAATAAGCAAGCAGCCCCATTCTCTGTGCCTCTGTGCGAGCAGTGCCATGGGCAGATGAGGCTGAGCAACAGCTTTCCAGGCTAGCCCCTTCTGCCTGCCAGCTATCTGCAGACGTTCGCACTTTCGGAGCAGGGCTGCGAAAGGAGCCTGGCTGGGACACCAACTTTCCCAGCATGCGTTTGAAGTTTCAAGTGGCAAAACAAGCAAGCAGCCCCATTCTCTGTGCCTCTGTGCGAGCAGTGCCATGGGCAGATGAGGCTGAGCAACAGCTTTCCAGGCTAGCACCTTCTGGCTGCCAGCTATCTGCAGACGTTCGCATTTCAAGAGCAGGTCTGCGAAAGGAGCCTGGCAGGGTCACCACCATTCCCAGCATGCGTTTGAAGTTTCAAGTTGCAAGACAAGCAAGCAGCCCCATTCTCTGTGCCTCTGTGCGAACAGTGCCATGGGCAGATGAGGCTGAGCAACAGCTTTCCAGGCTAGCCCCTTCTGGCTGCCAGCTATCTGCACACGTTCGCACTTTCGGAGTAGGGCTGCGAAAGGAGCCTGGCTGGGACACAAACTTTCCCAGGCTACGTTTGAAGTTTGAGGTGGCAAAACAAGCAAGGAGCCCCATTCTCTGTACCTCTGTGCGAGCACTGCCATGGGCAGATGAGGCTGAGCAACAGCTTTCCAGGCTAGCCCCTTCTGGCTGCCAGCTATCTGCAGACGTTCGCACTTTCGGAGCAGGGCTGCGAAAGGAGCCTGGCAGGGACACCAACTTTCCCAGGCTACGTTTGAAGTTTGAGGTGGCAAGACAAGCAAGCAGCCCCATTCTCTGTGCCTCTGTGCGAGCAGTGCCATGGGCAGATGAGGCTGAGCAACAGCTTTCCAGGCTAGCCCCTTCTGGCTGCCAGCTATCTGCAGACGTTCGCATTTCAAGAGCAGGGCTGCGAAAGGAGCCTAGCAGGTACACCATCTTTCCCAGGCTACGTTTGAAGTTTGAGGTGGCAAGACAAGCAAGCAGCCCCATTCTCTGTGCCTCTTTGCGAACAGTGCCATGGGCAGATGAGGCTGAGCAACAGCTTTCCAGGCTAGCCCCTTCTGGCTGCCACCTATCTGCAGACGTTCGCACTTTCGGAGTAGGGCTGCGAAAGGAGCCTGGCTGGGACACAAACTTTCCCAGGCTACGTTTGAAGTTTGAGGTGGCAAGACAAGCAAGCAGCCCCATTCTCTGTGCCTCTTTGCGAACAGTGCCATGGGCAGATGAGGCTGAGCAACAGCTTTCCAGGCTAGCCCCTTCTGGCTGCCAGCTATCTGCAGACGTTCGCACTTTCGGAGTAGGGCTGCGAAAGGAGCCTGGCTGGGACACAAACTTTCCCAGGCTACGTTTGAAGTTTGAGGTGGCAAGACAAGCAAGCAGCCCCATTCTCTGTGCCTCTTTGCGAACAGTGCCATGGGCAGATGAGGCTGAGCAACAGCTTTCCAGGCTAGCCCCTTCTGGCTGCCACCTATCTGCAGACGTTCGCACTTTCGGAGTAGGGCTGCGAAAGGAGCCTGGCTGGGACACAAACTTTCCCAGGCTACGTTTGAAGTTTGAGGTGGCAAACAAGCAAGCAGCCCCATTCTCTGTGCCTCTTTGCGAACAGTGCCATGGGCAGATGAGGCTGAGCAACAGCTTTCCAGGCTAGCCCCTTCTGGCTGCCAGCTATCTGCAGACGTTCGCACTTTCGGAGCAGGGCTGCGAAAGGAGCCTGGCTGGGACACCAACTTTCCCAGGCTACGTTTGAAGTTTGAGGTGGCAAGACAAGCAAGGAGCCCCATTCTTTGTGCCTCTGTGCGAGCAGTGCCATGGGCAGATGAGGCTGAGCAACAGCTTTCCAGGCTAGCCATTTTCTGGCTGCCAGCTATCTGCAGACGTTCGCACTTTCGGAGCAGGGCTGTGATAGGAGCCTGGCAGGGTCACCACCATTCCCAGCATGCGTTTGAAGTTTCAAGTTGCAAGATAAGCAAGCAGCCCCATTCTCTTTGCCTCTATGCGAACAGTGCCATGGGCAGATGAGGCTGAGCAACAGCTTTCCAGGCTAGCCCCTTCTGGCTGCCAGCTATCTGCAGACGTTCGCATTTCAAGACCAGGGCTGCGAAAGGAGCCTGGAAGGGACACCACCATTCCCAGCATGCGTTTGAAGTTTCAAGTGGCAAGATAAGCAAGCAGCCCCATTCTCTTTGCCTCTATGCGAACAGTGCCATGGGCAGATGAGGCTGAGCAACAGCTTTCCAGGCTAGCCCATTCTGGCTGCCAGCTATCTGCAGACGTTCGCACTTTCGGAGCAGGGCTGCGAAAGAAGCCTAGCAGGTACACCAACTTTCCCAGGTACGTTTGAAGTTTCAAGTGCCAAAACAAGCAAGCAGCCCCATTCTCTGTGCCTCTGTGCGAGCAGTGCCATGGGCAGATGAGGCTGAGCAACAGCTTTCCAGGCTAGCCCCTTCTGCCTGCCAGCTATCTGCAGACGTTCGCACTTTCGGAGCAGGGCTGCGAAAGGAGCCTGGCTGGGACACCAACTTTCCCAGCATGCGTTTGAAGTTTCAAGTGGCAAAACAAGCAAGCAGCCCCATTCTCTGTGCCTCTGTGCGAGCAGTGCCATGGGCAGATGAGGCTGAGCAACAGCTTTCCAGGCTAGCACCTTCTGGCTGCCAGCTATCTGCAGACGTTCGCATTTCAAGAGCAGGTCTGCGAAAGGAGCCTGGCAGGGTCACCACCATTCCCAGCATGCGTTTGAAGTTTCAAGTTGCAAGACAAGCAAGCAGCCCCATTCTCTGTGCCTCTGTGCGAACAGTGCCATGGGCAGATGAGGCTGAGCAACAGCTTTCCAGGCTAGCCCCTTCTGGCTGCCAGCTATCTGCACACGTTCGCACTTTCGGAGTAGGGCTGCGAAAGGAGCCTGGCTGGGACACAAACTTTCCCAGGCTACGTTTGAAGTTTGAGGTGGCAAAACAAGCAAGGAGCCCCATTCTCTGTACCTCTGTGCGAGCACTGCCATGGGCAGATGAGGCTGAGCAACAGCTTTCCAGGCTAGCCCCTTCTGGCTGCCAGCTATCTGCAGACGTTCGCACTTTCGGAGCAGGGCTGCGAAAGGAGCCTGGCAGGGACACCAACTTTCCCAGGCTACGTTTGAAGTTTGAGGTGGCAAGACAAGCAAGCAGCCCCATTCTCTGTGCCTCTGTGCGAGCAGTGCCATGGGCAGATGAGGCTGAGCAACAGCTTTCCAGGCTAGCCCCTTCTGGCTGCCAGCTATCTGCAGACGTTCGCATTTCAAGAGCAGGGCTGCGAAAGGAGCCTAGCAGGTACACCATCTTTCCCAGGCTACGTTTGAAGTTTGAGGTGGCAAGACAAGCAAGCAGCCCCATTCTCTGTGCCTCTTTGCGAACAGTGCCATGGGCAGATGAGGCTGAGCAACAGCTTTCCAGGCTAGCCCCTTCTGGCTGCCACCTATCTGCAGACGTTCGCACTTTCGGAGTAGGGCTGCGAAAGGAGCCTGGCTGGGACACAAACTTTCCCAGGCTACGTTTGAAGTTTGAGGTGGCAAGACAAGCAAGCAGCCCCATTCTCTGTGCCTCTTTGCGAACAGTGCCATGGGCAGATGAGGCTGAGCAACAGCTTTCCAGGCTAGCCCCTTCTGGCTGCCAGCTATCTGCAGACGTTCGCACTTTCGGAGTAGGGCTGCGAAAGGAGCCTGGCTGGGACACAAACTTTCCCAGGCTACGTTTGAAGTTTGAGGTGGCAAGACAAGCAAGCAGCCCCATTCTCTGTGCCTCTTTGCGAACAGTGCCATGGGCAGATGAGGCTGAGCAACAGCTTTCCAGGCTAGCCCCTTCTGGCTGCCACCTATCTGCAGACGTTCGCACTTTCGGAGTAGGGCTGCGAAAGGAGCCTGGCTGGGACACAAACTTTCCCAGGCTACGTTTGAAGTTTGAGGTGGCAAACAAGCAAGGAGCCCCATTCTCTGTGCCTCTGTGCGAGCACTGCCATGGGCAGATGAGGCTGAGCAACAACTTTCCAGGCTAGCGCCTTCTGGCTGCCAGCTATCTGCAGACGTTCGCACTTTCGGAGCAGGGCTGTGATAGGAGCCTGGCAGGGACACCAACTTTCCCAGCATGCGTTTGAAGTTTCAAGTGGCAAGATAAGCAAGCAGCCCCATTCTCTGTGCCTCTTTGCGAACAGTGCCATGGGCAGATGAGGCTGAGCAACAGCTTTCCAGGCTAGCCCATTCTGGCTGCCAGCTATCTGCAGACGTTCGCACTTTCGGAGTAGGGCTGCGAAAGGAGCCTGGCTGGGACGCCATCTTTCCCAGGCTACGTTTGAAGTTTGAGGTGGCAAGACAAGCAAGCAGCCCCATTCTCTGTGCCTCTGTGCGAGCACTGCCATGGGCAGATGAGGCTGAGCAACAGCTTTCCAGGATAGCACCTTGTGGCTGCCAGCTATCTGCAGACGTTCGCACTTTCGGAGCAGGGCTGTGATAGGAATTTGGCAGGGACACCAATTTTCCCAGCATGCGTTTGAAGTTTCAAGTGGCAAGATAAGCAAGCAGCCCCATTCTCTGTGCCTCTTTGCGAACAGTGCCATGGGCAGATGAGGCTGAGCAACAGCTTTCCAGGCTAGCCCCTTCTGGCTGCCAGCTATCTGCAGACGTTCGCACTTTCGGAGTAGGGCTGCGAAAGGATCCTGGTTGGACACAAACTTTCCCAGGCTACGTTTGAAGTTTGAGGTGGCAAAACAAGCAAGGAGCCCCATTCTCTGTGCCTCTGTGCGAGCACTGCCATGGGCAGATGAGGTTGAGCAAAAGCTTTCCAGGCTAGCCCCTTCTGGCTGCCAGCTATCTGCAGACGTTCGCACTTTCGGAGCAGGGCTGCGAAAGGAGACTGGCAGGGACACCAACTTTCCCAGGCTACGTTTGAAGTTTGAGGTGGCAAGACAAGCAAGCAGCCCCATTCTCTGTGCCTCTGTGCGAGCACTGCCATGGGCAGATGAGGCTGAGCAACAGCTTTCCAGGCTAGCCCCTTCTGGCTGCCAGCTATCTGCAGACGTTCGCATTTCAAGAGCAGGGCTGCGAAAGGAGCCTAGCAGGTACACCAACTTTCCCAGGCTACGTTTGAAGTTTGAGGTGGCAAGACAAGCAAGCAGCCCCATTCTCTGTGCCTCTTTGCGAACAGTGCCATGGGCAGATGAGGCTGAGCAACAGCTTTCCAGGCTAGCCCCTTCTGGCTGCCAGCTATCTGCAGACGTTAGCAATTACGGAGCAGGGCTGCGAAAGGAGCCTGGCTGGGACACCAACTTTCCCAGGCTACGTTTGAAGTTTGAGGTGGCAAGACAAGCAAGGAGCCCCATTCTCTGTGCCTCTGTGCGAGCAGTGCCATGGGCAGATGAGGCTGAGCAACAGCTTTCCAGGCTAGCCCCTTCTGCCTGCCAGCTATCTGCAGACGTTCGCATTTCAAGACCAGAGCTGCGAAAGGAGCCTGGCAGGGACACCACCATTCCCAGCATGCGTTTGAAGTTTCAAGTGGCAAGATAAGCAAGCAGCCCCATTCTCTGTGCCTCTGTGCGAACAGTGCCATGGGCAGATGAGGCTGAGCAACAGCTTTCCAGGATAGCACCTTGTGGCTGCCAGCTATCTGCAGACGTTCGCACTTTCGGAGCAGGGCTGTGATAGGAACCTGGCAGGGACACCAGCATTCCCAGCATGCGTTTGAAGTTTCAAGTGGCAAGATAAGCAAGCAGCCCCATTCTCTGTGCCTCTTTGCGTGCAGTGCCATGGGCAGATGAGGCTGAGCAACAGCTTTCCAGGCTAGCCCCTTCTGGCTGCCAGCTATCTGCAGACGTTCGCACTTTCGGAGCAGGGCTGCGAAAGGAGCCTGGCTGGGACACAACGTTTCCCAGGCTACGTTTGAAGTTTGAGGTGGCAAGACAAGCAAGCAGCCCCATTCTCTGTGCCTCTGTGCGAGCAGTGCCATGGGCAGATGAGGCTGAGCAACAGCTTTCCAGGATAGCACCTTGTGGCTGCCAGCTATCTGTAGACGTTCGCACTTTCGGAGCAGGGCTGTGATAGGAGCCTGGCAGGGACACCAACTTTCCCAGCATGCGTTTGAAGTTTCAAGTGGCAAGATAAGCAAGCAGCCCCATTCTCTGTGCCTCTTTGCGAACAGTGCCATGGGCAGATGAGGCTGAGCAACAGCTTTCCAGGCTAGCCCATTCTGGCTGCCAGCTATCTGCAGACGTTCGCACTTTCGGAGCAGGGCTGCGAAAGGAGCCTGTCTGGGACACCAACTTTCCCAGGCTACGTTTGAAGTTTGAGGTGGCAAGACAAGCAAGCAGCCCCATTCTCTGTGCCTCTGTGCGAGTAGTGCCATGGGCAGATGAGGCTGAGCAACAGCTTTCCAGGCTAGCCATTTCTGGCTGCCAGCTATCTGCAGACGTTCGCACTTTAGGAGCAGGGCTGTGATAGGAGCTTGGCAAGGACACCACCATTCCCAGCATGCGTTTGAAGTTTCTAGTTGCAAGATAAGCAAGCAGCTCCATTCTCTGTGCCTCTATGCGAACAGTGCCATGGGCAGATGAGGCTGAGCAATAGCTTTCCAGGCTAGCCCATTCTGGCTGCCAGCTATCTGCAGACGTTCGCACTTTCGGAGTAGGGCTGCGAAAGGAGCAAGGCTGGGACACCAACTTTCCCAGGCTACGTTTGAAGTTTGAGGTGGCAAAACAAGCAAGGAGCCCCATTCTCTGTGCCTCTGTGCGAGCAGTGCCATGGGCAGATGAGGCTGAGCAACAGCTTTCCAGGCTAGCCCCTTCTGGCTGCCAGCTATCTGCAGACGTTCGCACTTTCGGAGCAGGGCTGCGAAAGGAGCCTGGCAGGGACACCAACTTTCCCAGGCTACGTTTGAAGTTTGAGGTGGCAAGACAAGCAAGCAGCCCCATTCTCTGTGCCTCTGTGCGAGCAGTGCCATGGGCAGACGAGGCTGAGCAACAGCTTTCCAGGATAGCCCCGTCTGGCTGCCAGCTATCTGCAGACGTTCGCATTTCAAGAGCAGGGCTGCGAAAGGAGCCTAGCAGGTACACCATCTTTCCCAGGCTGCGTTTGAAGTTTGAGGTGGCAAGACAAGCAAGCAGCCCCATTCTCTGTGCCTCTTTGCGAACAGTGCCATGGGCAGATGAGGCTGAGCAACAGCTTTCCAGGCTAGCACCTTCTGGCTGCCAGCTATCTGCAGACGTTAGCACTTTCGGAGCAGGGCTGCGAAAGGAGCCTGGCTGGGACACCAACTTTCCCAGGCTACGTTTGAAGTTTGAGGTGGCAAACAAGCAAGCAGCCCCATTCTCTGTGCCTCTGTGCGAGCACTGCCATGGGCAGATGAGGCTGAGCAACAGCTTTCCAGGCTAGCGCCTTCTTGCTGCCAGCTATCTGCAGACGTTCGCACTTTCGGAGCAGGGCTGTGATAGGAGCCTGGCAGGGACACCACCATTCCCAGCATGCGTTTGAAGTTTCAAGTGGCAAGACAAGCAAACAGCCCCATTCTCTGTGCCTCTGTGCGAGCACTGCCATGGGCAGATGAGGCTGAGCAACAGCTTTCCATGCTAGCCCCTTCTGGCTGCCAGCTATCTGCAGACGTTCGCATTTCAAGAGCAGGGCTGCGAAAGGAGCCTGGCAGGTACACCATCTTTCCCAGGCTACGTTTGAAGTTTGAGGTGGCAAGACAAGCAAGGAGCCCCATTCTCTGTGCCTCTGTGCGAGCACTGCCATGGGCAGATGAGGCTGAGCAACAGCTTTCCAGGATAGCACCTTGTGGCTGCCAGTTATCTGCAGACGTTCGCACTTTCGGAGCAAGGCTGTGATAGGAGCCTGGCAGGGATACCAACTTTCCCAGCATGCGTTTGAAGTTTGAGGTGACAAGATAAGCAAGCAGCCCCATTCTCTGTGCCTCTTTGCGAACAGTGCCATGGGCAGATGAGGCTGAGCAACAGCTTTCCAGGCTAGCCCCTTCTGGCTGCCAGCTATCTGCAGACGTTCGCACTTTCGGAGCAGGGCTGCGAAAGGAGCCTGGCTGGGACACCAACTTTCCCAGGCTACGTTTGAAGTTTGAGGTGGCAAAACAAGCAAGCAGCCCCATTCTCTGTGCCTCTGTGCGAGCACTGCCATGGGCAGATGAGGCTGAGCAACAGCTTTCCAGGATAGCACCTTGTGGCTGCCAGCTATCTGCAGACGTTCGCACTTTCGGAGCAGGGCTGTGATAGGAGCCTGGCAGGGACACCAACTTTCCCAGCATGCGTTTGAAGTTTCAAGTGGCAAGATAAGCAAGCAGCCCCATTCTCTGTGCCTCTTTGCGAACAGTGCCATGGGCAGATGAGGCTGAGCAACAGCTTTCCAGGCTAGCCCATTCTGGCTGCCAGCTATCTGCAGACGTTCGCACTTTCGGAGCAGGGCTGCGAAAGGAGCCTGGCTGGGACACCATCTTTCCCAGGCTACGTTTGAAGTTTGAGGTGGCAAGACAAGCAAGCAGCCCCATTCTCTGTGCCTCTGTGCGAGCACTGCCATGGGCAGATGAGGCTGAGCAACAGCTTTCCAGGATAGCACCTTGTGGCTGCCAGCTATCTGCAGACGTTCGCACTTTCGGAGCAGGGCTGTGATAGGAACCTGGCAGGGACACCAACTTTCCCAGCATGCGTTTGAAGTTTCAAGTGGCAAGATAAGCAAGCAGCCCCATTCTCTGTGCCTCTTTGCGAACAGTGCCATGGGCAGATGAGGCTGAGCAACAGCTTTCCAGGCTAGCCCGTTCTGGCTGCCAGCTATCTGCAGACGTTCGCACTTTCGGAGTAGGGCTGCGAAAAAATCCTGGTTGGACACAAACTTTCCCAGGCTACGTTTGAAGTTTGAGGTGGCAAAACAAGCAAGGAGCCCCATTCTCTGTGCCTCTGTGCGAGCACTGCCATGGGCAGATGAGGTTGAGCAACAGCTTTCCAGGCTAGCGCCTTCTGGCTGCCAGCTATCTGCAGACGTTCGCACTTTCGGAGCAGGGCTGCGAAAGGAGACTGGCAGGGACACCAACTTTCCCAGGCTACGTTTGAAGTTTGAGGTGGCAAGACAAGCAAGCAGCCCCATTCTCTGTGCCTCTGTGCGAGCAGTGCCATGGGCAGATGAGGCTGAGCAACAGCTTTCCAGGCTAGCCCCTTCTGGCTGCCAGCTATCTGCAGACGTTCGCATTTCAAGAGCAGGGCTGCGAAAGGAGCCTAGCAGGTACATCATTTTTCCCAGGCTACGTTTGAAGTTTGAGGTGGCAAGACAAGCAAGCAGCCCCATTCTCTGTGCCTCTTTGCGAACAGTGCCATGGGCAGATGAGGCTGAGCAACAGCTTTCCAGGCTAGCCCCTTCTGGCTGCCAGCTATCTGCAGACGTTAGCAATTACGGAGCAGGGATGTGAAAGGAGCCTGGCTGGGACACCAACTTTCCCAGGCTACGTTTGAAGTTTGAGGTGGCAAGACAAGCAAGGAGCCCCATTCTCTGTGCCTCTGTGCGAGCAGTGCCATGGGCAGATGAGGCTGAGCAACAGCTTTCCAGGCTAGCCCCTTCTGGCTGCCAGCTATCTGCAGACGTTCGCATTTCAAGACCAGAGCTGCGAAAGGAGCCTGGCAGGGACACCACCATTCCCAGCATGCGTTTGAAGTTTCAAGTGGCAAGATAAGCAAGCAGCCCCATTCTCTGTGCCTCTGTGCGAGCACTGCCATGGGCAGATGAGGCTGAGCAACAGCTTTCCAGGCTAGCCCCTTCTGGCTGCCAGCTATCTGCAGACGTTCGCATTTCAAGAGCAGGGCTGCGAAAGGAGCCTGGCAGGTACACCATCTTTCCCAGGCTACGTTTGAAGTTTGAGGTGGCAAGACAAGCAAGGAGCCCCATTCTCTGTGCCTCTGTGCGAGCACTGCCATGGGCAGATGAGGCTGAGCAACAGCTTTCCAGGATAGCACCTTGTGGCTGCCAGCTATCTGCAGACGTTCGCATTTCAAGAGCAGGTCTGCGAAAGGAGCCTGGCAGAGTCACCACCATTCCCAGCATGCGTTTGAAGTTTCAAGTGGCAAGATAAGCAAGCAGCCCCATTCTCTGTGCCTCTGTGCGAGCACTGCCATGGGCAGATGAGGCTGAGCAACAGCTTTCCAGGCTAGCCCCTTCTGGCTGCCAGCTATCTGCAGACGTTCGCATTTCAAGAGCAGGGCTGCGAAAGGAGCCTGGCAGGTACACCATCTTTCCCAGGCTACGTTTGAAGTTTGAGGTGGCAAGACAAGCAAGGAGCCCCATTCTCTGTGCCTCTGTGCGAGCACTGCCATGGGCAGATGAGGCTGAGCAACAGCTTTCCAGGCTAGCACCTTCTGGCTGCCAGCTCTCTGCAGACGTTCGCATTTCAAGAGCAGGGCTGCGAAAGGAGCCTGGCAGGTACACCATCTTTCCCAGGCTACGTTTGAAGTTTGAGGTGGCAAGACAAGCAAGGAGCCCCATTCTCTGTGCCTCTGTGCGAGCAGTGCCATGGGCAGATGAGGCTGAGCAACAGCTTTCCAGGCTAGCCCATTCTGGCTGCCAGCTATCTGCAGACGTTCGCACTTTCGGAGCAGGGCTGCGAAAGAAGCCTAGCAGGGTCACCACCATTCCCAGCATGCGTTTGAAGTTTCAAGTGGCAAGATAAGCAAGCAGCCCATTCTCTGTGCCTCTGTGCGAGCACTGCCATGGGCAGATGAGGCTGAGCAACAGCTTTCCATGCTAGCCCCTTCTGGCTGCCAGCTATCTGCAGACGTTCGCATTTCAAGAGCAGGGCTGCGAAAGGAGCCTGGCAGGTACACCATCTTTCCCAGGCTACGTTTGAAGTTTGAGGTGGCAAGACAAGCAAGCAGCCCCATTCTCTGTGCCTCTGTGCGAGCACTGCCATGGGCAGATGAGGCTGAGCAACAGCTTTCCAGGATAGCACCTTGTGGCTGCCAGCTATCTGCAGACGTTCGCACTTTCGGAGCAAGGCTGTGATAGGAGCCTGGCAGGGATACCAACTTTCCCAGCATGCGTTTGAAGTTTGAGGTGGCAAGATAAGCAAGCAGCCCCATTCTCTGTGCCTCTATGCGAACAGTGCCATGGGCAGATGAGGCTGAGCAATAGCTTTCCAGGCTAGCCCCTTCTGGCTGCCAGCTATCTGCAGACGTTTGCACTTTCGGAGTAGGGCTGCGAAAGGAGCCTGGCTGGGACACAAACTTTCCCAGGCTACGTTTGAAGTTTGAGGTGGCAAAACAAGCAAGGAGCCCCATTCTCTGTGCCTCTGTGCGAGCAGTGCCATGGGCAGATGAGGCTGAGCAACAGCTTTCCAGGCTAGCCCCTTCTGGCTGCCAGCTATCTGCAGACGTTCGCACTTTCGGAGCAGGGCTGCGAAAGGAGCCTGGCAGGGACACCAACTTTCCCAGGCTACGTTTGAAGTTTGAGGTGGCAAGACAAGCAAGCAGCCCCATTCTCTGTGCCTCTGTGCGAGCACTGCCATGGGCAGATGAGGCTGAGCAACAGCTTTCCAGGATAGCCCCGTCTGGCTGCCAGCTATCTGCAGACGTTCGCATTTCAAGAGCAGGGCTGCGAAAGGAGCCTAGCAGGTACACCATCTTTCCCAGGCTGCGTTTGAAGTTTCAAGTGGCAAGACAAGCAAGCAGCCCCATTCTCTGTGCCTCTTTGCGAACAGTGCCATGGGCAGATGAGGCTGAGCAACAGCTTTCCAGGCTAGCACCTTCTGGCTGCCAGCTATCTGCAGACGTTAGCACTTTCGGAGCAGGGCTGCGAAAGGAGCCTGGCTGGGACACAAACTTTCCCAGGCTACGTTTGAAGTTTGAGGTGGCAAACAAGCAAGCAGCCCCATTCTCTGTGCCTCTGTGCGAGCACTGCCATGGGCAGATGAGGCTGAGCAACAGCTTTCCAGGATAGCACCTTGTGGCTGCCAGTTATCTGCAGACGTTCGCACTTTCGGAGCAAGGCTGTGATAGGAGCCTGGCAGGGATACCAACTTTCCCAGCATGCGTTTGAAGTTTGAGGTGACAAGATAAGCAAGCAGCCCCATTCTCTGTGCCTCTTTGCGAACAGTGCCATGGGCAGATGAGGCTGAGCAACAGCTTTCCAGGCTAGCCCGTTCTGGCTGCCAGCTATCTGCAGACGTTCGCACTTTCGGAGTAAAGCTGCGAAAGGATCCTGGTTGGACACAAACTTTCCCAGGCTACGTTTGAAGTTTGAGGTGGCAAAACAAGCAAGGAGCCCCATTCTCTGTGCCTCTGTGCGAGCACTGCCATGGGCAGATGAGGTTGAGCAACAGCTTTCCAGGCTAGCGCCTTCTGGCTGCCAGCTATCTGCAGACGTTCGCACTTTCGGAGCAGGGCTGCGAAAGGAGACTGGCAGGGACACCAACTTTCCCAGGCTACGTTTGAAGTTTGAGGTGGCAAGACAAGCAAGCAGCCCCATTCTCTGTGCCTCTGTGCGAGCAGTGCCATGGGCAGATGAGGCTGAGCAACAGCTTTCCAGGCTAGCCCCTTCTGCCTGCCAGCTATCTGCAGACGTTCGCATTTCAAGAGCAGGGCTGCGAAAGGAGCCTAGCAGGTACACCATTTTTCCCAGGCTACGTTTGAAGTTTGAGGTGGCAAGACAAGCAAGCAGCCCCATTCTCTGTGCCTCTTTGCGAACAGTGCCATGGGCAGATGAGGCTGAGCAACAGCTTTCCAGGCTAGCCCCTTCTGGCTGCCAGCTATCTGCAGACGTTAGCAATTACGGAGCAGGGCTGCGAAAGGAGCCTGGCTGGGACACCAACTTTCCCAGGCTACGTTTGAAGTTTGAGGTGGCAAGACAAGCAAGGAGCCCCATTCTCTGTGCCTCTGTGCGAGCAGTGCCATGGGCAGATGAGGCTGAGCAACAGCTTTCCAGGCTAGCCCCTTCTGGCTGCCAGCTATCTGCAGACGTTCGCATTTCAAGACCAGAGCTGCGAAAGGAGCCTGGCAGGGACACCACCATTCCCAGCATGCGTTTGAAGTTTCAAGTGGCAAGATAAGCAAGCAGCCCCATTCTCTGTGCCTCTGTGCGAGCAGTGCCATGGGCAGATGAGGCTGAGCAACAGCTTTCCAGGCTAGCCCCTTCTGGCTGCCAGCTATCTGCAGACGTTCGCATTTCAAGAGCAGGGCTGCGAAAGGAGCCTGGCAGGTACACCATCTTTCCCAGGCTACGTTTGAAGTTTGAGGTGGCAAGACAAGCAAGGAGCCCCATTCTCTGTGCCTCTGTGCGAGCACTGCCATGGGCAGATGAGGCTGAGCAACAGCTTTCCAGGATAGCACCTTCTGGCTGCCAGCTATCTGCAGACGTTCGCATTTCAAGAGCAGGTCTGCGAAAGGAGCCTGGCAGAGTCACCACCATTCCCAGCATGCGTTTGAAGTTTCAAGTGGCAAGATAAGCAAGCAGCCCCATTCTCTGTGCCTCTGTGCGAGCACTGCCATGGGCAGATGAGGCTGAGCAACAGCTTTCCAGGCTAGCCCCTTCTGGCTGCCAGCTATCTGCAGACGTTCGCATTTCAAGAGCAGGGCTGCGAAAGGAGCCTGGCAGGTACACCATCTTTCCCAGGCTACGTTTGAAGTTTGAGGTGGCAAGACAAGCAAGGAGCCCCATTCTCTGTGCCTCTGTGCGAGCACTGCCATGGGCAGATGAGGCTGAGCAACAGCTTTCCAGGCTAGCACCTTCTGGCTGCCAGCTCTCTGCAGACGTTCGCATTTCAAGAGCAGGGCTGCGAAAGGAGCCTGGCAGGTACACCATCTTTCCCAGGCTACGTTTGAAGTTTGAGTTGGCAAGACAAGCAAGGAGCCCCATTCTCTGTGCCTCTGTGCGAGCAGTGCCATGGGCAGATGAGGCTGAGCAACAGCTTTCCAGGATAGCACCTTGTGGCTGCCAGCTATCTGCAGACGTTCGCATTTCAAGAGCAGGTCTGCGAAAGGAGCCTGGCAGGGTCACCACCATTACCAGCATGCGTTTGAAGTTTCAAGTGGCAAGATAAGCAAGCAGCCCATTCTCTGTGCCTCTGTGCGAGCACTGCCATGGGCAGATGAGGCTGAGCAACAGCTTTCCATGCTAGCCCCTTCTGGCTGCCAGCTATCTGCAGACGTTCGCATTTCAAGAGCAGGGCTGCGAAAGGAGCCTGGCAGGTACACCATCTTTCCCAGGCTACGTTTGAAGTTTGAGGTGGCAAGACAAGCAAGCAGCCCCATTCTCTGTGCCTCTGTGCGAGCACTGCCATGGGCAGATGAGGCTGAGCAACAGCTTTCCAGGATAGCACCTTGTGGCTGCCAGCTATCTGCAGACGTTCGCACTTTCGGAGCAAGGCTGTGATAGGAGCCTGGCAGGGATACCAACTTTCCCAGCATGCGTTTGAAGTTTGAGGTGGCAAGATAAGCAAGCAGCCCCATTCTCTGTGCCTCTTTGTGAACAATGCCATGGGCAGATGAGGCTGAGCAACAGCTTTCCAGGCTAGCCCCTTATGGCTGCCAGCTATCTGCAGACGTTCGCACTTTCGGAGTAGGGCTGCGAAAGGATCCTGGTTGGACACAAACTTTCCCAGGCTACGTTTGAAGTTTGAGGTGGCAAAACAAGCAAGGAGCCCCATTCTCTGTGCCTCTGTGCGAGCACTGCCATGGGCAGATGAGGTTGAGCAAAAGCTTTCCAGGCTAGCCCCTTCTGGCTGCCAGCTATCTGCAGACGTTCGCACTTTCGGAGCAGGGCTGCGAAAGGAGCCTGGCAGGGACACCAACTTTCCCAGGCTACGTTTGAAGTTTGAGGTGGCAAGACAAGCAAGCAGCCCCATTCTCTGTGCCTCTGTGCGAGCAGTGCCATGGGCAGATGAGGCTGAGCAACAGCTTTCCAGGCTAGCCCCTTCTGGCTGCCAGCTATCTGCAGACGTTCGCATTTCAAGAGCAGGGCTGCGAAAGGAGCCTAGCAGGTACACCATCTTTCCCAGGCTACGTTTGAATTTTGAGGTGGCAAGACAAGCAAGCAGCCCCATTCTCTGTGCCTCTTTGCGAACAGTGCCATGGGCAGATGAGGCTGAGCAACAGCTTTCCAGGCTAGCCCCTTCTGGCTGCCAGCTATCTGCAGACGTTAGCAATTACGGAGCAGGGCTGCGAAAGGAGCCTGGCTGGGACACCAACTTTCCCAGGCTACGTTTGAAGTTTGAGGTGGCAAGACAAGCAAGCAGCCCCATTCTCTGTGCCTCTGTGCGAGCAGTGCCATGGGCAGATGAGGCTGAGCAACAGCTTTCCAGGCTAGCCCCTTCTGCCTGCCAGCTATCTGCAGACGTTCGCATTTCAAGAGCAGGGCTGCGAAAGGAGCCTGGCAGGGACACCACCATTCCCAGCATGCGTTTGAAGTTTCAAGTGGCAAGATAAGCAAGCAGCCCCATTCTCTGTGCCTCTGTGCGAGCACTGCCATGGGCAGATGAGGCTGAGCAACAGCTTTCCATGCTAGCCCCTTCTGGCTGCCAGCTATCTGCAGACGTTCGCATTTCAAGAGCAGGGCTGCGAAAGGAGCCTGGCAGGTACACCATCTTTCCCAGGCTACGTTTGAAGTTTGAGGTGGCAAGACAAGCAAGGAGCCCCATTCTCTGTGCCTCTGTGCGAGCACTGCCATGGGCAGATGAGGCTGAGCAACAGCTTTCCAGGATAGCACCTTGTGGCTGCCAGCTATCTGCAGACGTTCGCATTTCAAGAGCAGGTCTGCGAAAGGAGCCTGGCAGAGTCACCAGCATTCCCAGCATGCGTTTGAAGTTTCAAGTGGTAAGATAAGCAAGCAGCCCCATTCTCTGTGCCTCTGTGCGAGCAGTGCCATGGGCAGATGAGGCTGAGCAACAGCTTTCCATGCTAGCCCCTTCTGGCTGCCAGCTATCTGCAGACGTTCGCACTTTCGGAGCAGGGCTGCGAAAGGAGCCTGGCTGGGACACCAACTTTCCCAGCATGCGTTTGAAGTTTGAGGTGGCAAAACAAGCAAGCAGCCCCATTCTCTGTGCCTCTGTGCGAGCAGTGCCATGGGCAGATGAGGCTGAGCAACAGCTTTCCAGGCTAGCACCTTCTGGCTGCCAGCTATCTGCAGACGTTCGCATTTCAAGAGCAGGTCTGCGAAAGGAGCCTGGCAGGGTCACCACCATTCCCAGCATGCGTTTGAAGTTTCAAGTGGCAAGATAAGCAAGCAGCCCCATTCTCTGTGCCTCTGTGCGAGCAGTGCCATGGGCAGATGAGGCTGAGCAACAGCTTTCCAGGCTAGCCCCTTCTGGCTGCCAGCTATCTGCAGACGTTCGCATTTCAAGAGCAGGGCTGCGAAAGGAGCCTGGCAGGTACACCATCTTTCCCAGGCTACGTTTGAAGTTTGAGGTGGCAAGACAAGCAAGGAGCCCCATTCTCTGTGCCTCTGTGCGAGCACTGCCATGGGCAGATGAGGCTGAGCAACAGCTTTCCAGGATAGCACCTTCTGGCTGCCAGCTATCTGCAGACGTTCGCATTTCAAGAGCAGGTCTGCGAAAGGAGCCTGGAAGGGTCACCACCATTCCCAGCATGCGTTTGAAGTTTCAAGTGGCAAGATAAGCAAGCAGCCCCATTCTCTGTGCCTCTGTGCGAGCACTGCCATGGGCAGATGAGGTTGAGCAACAGCTTTCCATGCTAGCCCCTTCTGGCTGCCAGCTATCTGCAGACGTTCGCATTTCAAGAGCAGGGCTGCGAAAGGAGCCTGGCAGGTACACCATCTTTCCCAGGCTACGTTTGAAGTTTGAGGTGGCAAGACAAGCAAGGAGCCCCATTCTCTGTGCCTCTGTGCGAGCACTGCCATGGGCAGATGAGGCTGAGCAACAGCTTTCCAGGATAGCACCTTGTGGCTGCCAGCTATCTGCAGACGTTCGCACTTTCGGAGCAAGGCTGTGATAGGAGCCTGGCAGGGATACCAACTTTCCCAGCATGCGTTTGAAGTTTGAGGTGGCAAGATAAGCAAGCAGCCCCATTCTCTGTGCCTCTTTGCGAACAGTGCCATGGGCAGATGAGGCTGAGCAACAGCTTTCCAGGCTAGCCCCTTCTGGCTGCCAGCTATCTGCAGACGTTCGCATTTCAAGAGCAGGTCTGCGAAAGGAGCCTGGCAGGGTCACCACCATTCCCAGCATGCGTTTGAAGTTTCAAGTTGCAAGACAAGCAAGCAGCCCCATTCTCTGTGCCTCTGTGCGAACAGTGCCATGGGCAGATGAGGTTGAGCAAAAGCTTTCCAGGCTAGCCCCTTCTGGCTGCCAGCTATCTGCAGACGTTCGCACTTTCGGAGCAGGGCTGCGAAAGGAGACTGGCAGGGACACCAACTTTCCCAGGCTACGTTTGAAGTTTGAGGTGGCAAGACAAGCAAGCAGCCCCATTCTCTGGGCCTCTGTGCGAGCAGTGCCATGGGCAGATGAGGCTGAGCAACAGCTTTCCAGGCTAGCCCCTTCTGGCTGCCAGCTATCTGCAGACGTTCGCATTTCAAGAGCAGGGCTGCGAAAGGAGCCTAGCAGGTACACCATCTTCCCCAGGTTACGTTTGAAGTTTGAGGTGGCAAGACAAGCAAGCAGCCCCATTCTCTGTGCCTCTTTGCGAACAGTGCCATGGGCAGATGAGGCTGAGCAACAGCTTTCCAGGCTAGCCCCTTCTGCCTGCCAGCTATCTGCAGACGTTAGCAATTACGGAGCAGGGCTGCGAAAGGAGCCTGGCTGGGACACCAACTTTCCCAGGCTACGTTTGAAGTTTGAGGTGGCAAGACAAGCAAGGAGCCCCATTCTCTGTGCCTCTGTGCGAGCAGTGCCATGGGCAGATGAGGCTGAGCAACAGCTGTCCAGGCTAGCCCCTTTTGCCTGCCAGCTATCTGCAGACGTTCGCATTTCAAGAGCAGGGCTGCGAAAGGAGCCTGGCAGGGACACCACCATTCCCAGCATGCGTTTGAAGTTTCAAGTGGCAAGATAAGCAAGCAGCCCCATTCTCTGTGCCTCTGTGCGAGCACTGCCATGGGCAGATGAGGCTGAGCAACAGCTTTCCAGGCTAGCCCCTTCTGGCTGCCAGCTATCTGCAGACGTTCGCATTTCAAGAGCAGGGCTGCGAAAGGAGCCTGGCAGGTACACCATCTTTCCCAGGCTACGTTTGAAGTTTGAGGTGGCAAGACAAGCAAGGAGCCCCATTCTCTGTGCCTCTGTGCGAGCAGTGCCATGGGCAGATGAGGCTGAGCAACAGCTGTCCAGGCTAGCCCCTTTTGCCTGCCAGCTATCTGCAGACGTTCGCATTTCAAGACCAGAGCTGCGAAAGGAGCCTGGCAGGTACACCACCATTCCCAGCATGCGTTTGAAGTTTCAAGTGGCAAGATAAGCAAGCAGCCCCATTCTCTGTGCCTCTGTGCGAGCACTGCCATGGGCAGATGAGGCTGAGCAACAGCTTTCCAGGATAGCACCTTGTGGCTGCCAGCTATCTGCAGACGTTCGCATTTCATGAGCAGGTCTGCGAAAGGAGCCTGGCAGAGTCACCACAATTCCCAGCATGCGTTTGAAGTTTCAAGTGGCAAGATAAGCAAGCAGCCCCATTCTCTGTGCCTCTGTGCGAGCAGTGCCATGGGCAGATGAGGCTGAGCAACAGCTTTCCATGCTAGCCCCTTCTGGCTGCCAGCTATCTGCAGACGTTCGCATTTCAAGAGCAGGGCTGCGAAAGGAGCCTGGCAGGTACACCATCTTTCCCAGGCTACGTTTGAAGTTTGAGGTGGC
Source organism: Opisthocomus hoazin (assembly GCF_030867145.1). Classification (NCBI taxonomy): domain Eukaryota; kingdom Metazoa; phylum Chordata; class Aves; order Opisthocomiformes; family Opisthocomidae; genus Opisthocomus; species Opisthocomus hoazin. The sequence continues at coordinate 1,123,275 of NC_134447.1, read as the reverse complement.
AAGACAAGCAAGGAGCCCCATTCTCTGTGCCTCTGTGCGAGCACTGCCATGGGCAGATGAGGCTGAGCAACAGCTTTCCAGGATAGCACCTTGTGGCTGCCAGCTATCTGCAGACGTTCGCATTTCAAGAGCAGGTCTGCGAAAGGAGCCTGACAGGGTCACCACCATTCCCAGCATGCGTTTGAAGTTTCAAGTGGCAAGATAAGCAAGCAGCCCCATTCTCTGTGCCTCTGTGCGAGCAGTGCCATGGGCAGATGAGGCTGAGCAACAGCTTTCCATGCTAGCCCCTTCTGGCTGCCAGCTATCTGCAGACGTTCGCATTTCAAGAGCAGGGCTGCGAAAGGAGCCTGGCAGGTACACCATCTTTCCCAGGCTACGTTTGAAGTTTGAGGTGGCAAGACAAGCAAGGAGCCCCATTCTCTGTGCCTCTGTGCGAGCACTGCCATGGGCAGATGAGGCTGAGCAACAGCTTTCCAGGATAGCACCTTGTGGCTGCCAGCTATCTGCAGACGTTCGCATTTCAAGAGCAGGGCTGCGAAAGGAGCCTGGCAGAGTCACCACCATTCCCAGCATGCGTTTGAAGTTTCAAGTGGCAAGATAAGCAAGCAGCCCCATTCTCTGTGCCTCTGTGCGAGCACTGCCATGGGCAGATGAGGCTGAGCAACAGCTTTCCAGGCTAGCCCCTTCTGGCTGCCAGCTATCTGCAGACGTTCGCATTTCAAGAGCAGGGCTGCGAAAGGAGCCTGGCAGGTACACCATCTTTCCCAGGCTACGTTTGAAGTTTGAGGTGGCAAGACAAGCAAGGAGCCCCATTCTCTGTGCCTCTGTGCGAGCACTGCCATGGGCAGATGAGGCTGAGCAACAGCTTTCCAGGATAGCACCTTGTGGCTGCCAGCTATCTGCAGACGTTCGCATTTCAAGAGCAGGTCTGCGAAAGGAGCCTGGCAGGGTCACCACCATTCCCAGCATGCGTTTGAAGTTTCAAGTGGCAAGATAAGCAAGCAGCCCCATTCTCTGTGCCTCTGTGCGAGCAGTGCCATGGGCAGATGAGGCTGAGCAACAGCTTTCCATGCTAGCCCCTTCTGGCTGCCAGCTATCTGCAGACGTTCGCGTTTCAAGAGCAGGGCTGCGAAAGGAGCCTGGCAGGTACACCATCTTTCCCAGGCTACGTTTGAAGTTTGAGGTGGCAAGACAAGCAAGGAGCCCCATTCTCTGTGCCTCTGTGCGAGCACTGCCATGGGCAGATGAGGCTGAGCAACAGCTTTCCAGGATAGCACCTTGTGGCTGCCAGCTATCTGCAGACGTTCGCACTTTCGGAGCAAGGCTGTGATAGGAGCCTGGCAGGGATACCAACTTTCCCAGCATGCGTTTGAAGTTTGAGGTGGCAAGATAAGCAAGCAGCCCCATTCTCTGTGCCTCTTTGCGAACAGTGCCATGGGCAGATGAGGCTGAGCAACAGCTTTCCAGGCTAGCCCCTTCTGGCTGCCAGCTATCTGCAGACGTTCGCACTTTCGGAGCAGGGCTGCGAAAGGAGCCTGGCTGGGACACCAACTTTCCCAGGCTACGTTTGAAGTTTGAGGTGGCAAAACAAGCAAGCAGCCCCATTCTCTGTGCCTCTGTGCGAGCAGTGCCATGGGCAGATGAGGCTGAGCAACAGCTTTCCAGGCTAGCACCTTCTGGCTGCCAGCTATCTGCAGACTTTCGCATTTCAAGAGCAGGTCTGCGAAAGGAGCCTGGCAGGGTCACCACCATTCCCAGCATGCGTTTGAAGTTTCAAGTTGCAAGACAATCAAGCAGCCCCATTCTCTGTGCCTCTGTGCGAACAGTGCCATGGGCAGATGAGGCTGAGCAACAGCTTTCCAGGCTAGCCCCTTCTGGCTGCCAGCTATCTGCAGACATTCGCACTTTCGGAGCAGGGCTGCGAAAGGAGCCTGGCTGGGACACCAACTTTCCCAGGCTACGTTTGAAGTTTGAGGTGGCAAGACAAGCAAGCAGCCCCATTCTCTGTGCCTCTGTGCGAGCACTGCCATGGGCAGATGAGGCTGAGCAACAGCTTTCCAGGCTAGCCCCTTCTGGCTGCCAGCTATCTGCAGACGTTCGCATTTCAAGAGCAGGGCTGCGAAAGGAACCTGGCTGGGACATAAACTTTCCCAGGCTACGTTTGAAGTTTGAGGTGGCAAGACAAGCAAGCAGCCCCATTCTCTGTGCCTCTGTGCGAGCACTGCCATGGGCAGATGAGGCTGAGCAACAGCTTTCCAGGATAGCACCTTCTGCCTGCCAGCTATCTGCAGACGTTCGCACTTTCGGAGCAGGGCTGTGATAGGAGCCTGGCAGGGACACCAACTTTCCCAGCATGCGTTTGAAGTTTCAAGTGGCAAGATAAGCAAGCAGCCCCATTCTCTGTGCCTCTTTGCGAACAGTGCCATGGGCAGATGAGGCTGAGCAACAGCTTTCCAGGCTAGCCCCTTCTGGCTGCCAGCTATCTGCAGACGTTAGCAATTACGGAGCAGGGCTGCGAAAGGAGCCTGGCTGGGACACCAACTTTCCCAGGCTACGTTTGAAGTTTGAGGTGGCAAGACAAGCAAGGAGCCCCATTCTCTGTGCCTCTGTGCGAGCAGTGCCATGGGCAGATGAGGCTGAGCAACAGCTTTCCAGGCTAGCCCCTTCTGGCTGCCAGCTATCTGCAGACGTTCGCATTTCAAGACCAGAGCTGCGAAAGGAGCCTGGCAGGGACACCACCATTCCCAGCATGCGTTTGAAGTTTCAAGTGGCAAGATAAGCAAGCAGCCCCATTCTCTGTGCCTCTGTGCGAGCAGTGCCATGGGCAGATGAGGCTGAGCAACAGCTTTCCAGGCTAGCCCCTTCTGGCTGCCAGCTATCTGCAGACGTTCGCATTTCAAGAGCAGGGCTGCGAAAGGAGCCTGGCAGGTACACCATCTTTCCCAGGCTACGTTTGAAGTTTGAGGTGGCAAGACAAGCAAGGAGCCCCATTCTCTGTGCCTCTGTGCGAGCACTGCCATGGGCAGATGAGGCTGAGCAACAGCTTTCCAGGATAGCACCTTCTGGCTGCCAGCTATCTGCAGACGTTCGCATTTCAAGAGCAGGTCTGCGAAAGGAGCCTGGCAGAGTCACCACCATTCCCAGCATGCGTTTGAAGTTTCAAGTGGCAAGATAAGCAAGCAGCCCCATTCTCTGTGCCTCTGTGCGAGCACTGCCATGGGCAGATGAGGCTGAGCAACAGCTTTCCAGGCTAGCCCCTTCTGGCTGCCAGCTATCTGCAGACGTTCGCATTTCAAGAGCAGGGCTGCGAAAGGAGCCTGGCAGGTACACCATCTTTCCCAGGCTACGTTTGAAGTTTGAGGTGGCAAGACAAGCAAGGAGCCCCATTCTCTGTGCCTCTGTGCGAGCACTGCCATGGGCAGATGAGGCTGAGCAACAGCTTTCCAGGCTAGCACCTTCTGGCTGCCAGCTCTCTGCAGACGTTCGCATTTCAAGAGCAGGGCTGCGAAAGGAGCCTGGCAGGTACACCATCTTTCCCAGGCTACGTTTGAAGTTTGAGTTGGCAAGACAAGCAAGGAGCCCCATTCTCTGTGCCTCTGTGCGAGCAGTGCCATGGGCAGATGAGGCTGAGCAACAGCTTTCCAGGATAGCACCTTGTGGCTGCCAGCTATCTGCAGACGTTCGCATTTCAAGAGCAGGTCTGCGAAAGGAGCCTGGCAGGGTCACCACCATTACCAGCATGCGTTTGAAGTTTCAAGTGGCAAGATAAGCAAGCAGCCCATTCTCTGTGCCTCTGTGCGAGCACTGCCATGGGCAGATGAGGCTGAGCAACAGCTTTCCATGCTAGCCCCTTCTGGCTGCCAGCTATCTGCAGACGTTCGCATTTCAAGAGCAGGGCTGCGAAAGGAGCCTGGCAGGTACACCATCTTTCCCAGGCTACGTTTGAAGTTTGAGGTGGCAAGACAAGCAAGCAGCCCCATTCTCTGTGCCTCTGTGCGAGCACTGCCATGGGCAGATGAGGCTGAGCAACAGCTTTCCAGGATAGCACCTTGTGGCTGCCAGCTATCTGCAGACGTTCGCACTTTCGGAGCAAGGCTGTGATAGGAGCCTGGCAGGGATACCAACTTTCCCAGCATGCGTTTGAAGTTTGAGGTGGCAAGATAAGCAAGCAGCCCCATTCTCTGTGCCTCTTTGTGAACAATGCCATGGGCAGATGAGGCTGAGCAACAGCTTTCCAGGCTAGCCCCTTATGGCTGCCAGCTATCTGCAGACGTTCGCACTTTCGGAGTAGGGCTGCGAAAGGATCCTGGTTGGACACAAACTTTCCCAGGCTACGTTTGAAGTTTGAGGTGGCAAAACAAGCAAGGAGCCCCATTCTCTGTGCCTCTGTGCGAGCACTGCCATGGGCAGATGAGGTTGAGCAAAAGCTTTCCAGGCTAGCCCCTTCTGGCTGCCAGCTATCTGCAGACGTTCGCACTTTCGGAGCAGGGCTGCGAAAGGAGCCTGGCAGGGACACCAACTTTCCCAGGCTACGTTTGAAGTTTGAGGTGGCAAGACAAGCAAGCAGCCCCATTCTCTGTGCCTCTGTGCGAGCAGTGCCATGGGCAGATGAGGCTGAGCAACAGCTTTCCAGGCTAGCCCCTTCTGGCTGCCAGCTATCTGCAGACGTTCGCATTTCAAGAGCAGGGCTGCGAAAGGAGCCTAGCAGGTACACCATCTTTCCCAGGCTACGTTTGAATTTTGAGGTGGCAAGACAAGCAAGCAGCCCCATTCTCTGTGCCTCTTTGCGAACAGTGCCATGGGCAGATGAGGCTGAGCAACAGCTTTCCAGGCTAGCCCCTTCTGGCTGCCAGCTATCTGCAGACGTTAGCAATTACGGAGCAGGGCTGCGAAAGGAGCCTGGCTGGGACACCAACTTTCCCAGGCTACGTTTGAAGTTTGAGGTGGCAAGACAAGCAAGCAGCCCCATTCTCTGTGCCTCTGTGCGAGCAGTGCCATGGGCAGATGAGGCTGAGCAACAGCTTTCCAGGCTAGCCCCTTCTGCCTGCCAGCTATCTGCAGACGTTCGCATTTCAAGAGCAGGGCTGCGAAAGGAGCCTGGCAGGGACACCACCATTCCCAGCATGCGTTTGAAGTTTCAAGTGGCAAGATAAGCAAGCAGCCCCATTCTCTGTGCCTCTGTGCGAGCACTGCCATGGGCAGATGAGGCTGAGCAACAGCTTTCCATGCTAGCCCCTTCTGGCTGCCAGCTATCTGCAGACGTTCGCATTTCAAGAGCAGGGCTGCGAAAGGAGCCTGGCAGGTACACCATCTTTCCCAGGCTACGTTTGAAGTTTGAGGTGGCAAGACAAGCAAGGAGCCCCATTCTCTGTGCCTCTGTGCGAGCACTGCCATGGGCAGATGAGGCTGAGCAACAGCTTTCCAGGATAGCACCTTGTGGCTGCCAGCTATCTGCAGACGTTCGCATTTCAAGAGCAGGTCTGCGAAAGGAGCCTGGCAGAGTCACCAGCATTCCCAGCATGCGTTTGAAGTTTCAAGTGGTAAGATAAGCAAGCAGCCCCATTCTCTGTGCCTCTGTGCGAGCAGTGCCATGGGCAGATGAGGCTGAGCAACAGCTTTCCATGCTAGCCCCTTCTGGCTGCCAGCTATCTGCAGACGTTCGCACTTTCGGAGCAGGGCTGCGAAAGGAGCCTGGCTGGGACACCAACTTTCCCAGCATGCGTTTGAAGTTTGAGGTGGCAAAACAAGCAAGCAGCCCCATTCTCTGTGCCTCTGTGCGAGCAGTGCCATGGGCAGATGAGGCTGAGCAACAGCTTTCCAGGCTAGCACCTTCTGGCTGCCAGCTATCTGCAGACGTTCGCATTTCAAGAGCAGGTCTGCGAAAGGAGCCTGGCAGGGTCACCACCATTCCCAGCATGCGTTTGAAGTTTCAAGTGGCAAGATAAGCAAGCAGCCCCATTCTCTGTGCCTCTGTGCGAGCAGTGCCATGGGCAGATGAGGCTGAGCAACAGCTTTCCAGGCTAGCCCCTTCTGGCTGCCAGCTATCTGCAGACGTTCGCATTTCAAGAGCAGGGCTGCGAAAGGAGCCTGGCAGGTACACCATCTTTCCCAGGCTACGTTTGAAGTTTGAGGTGGCAAGACAAGCAAGGAGCCCCATTCTCTGTGCCTCTGTGCGAGCACTGCCATGGGCAGATGAGGCTGAGCAACAGCTTTCCAGGATAGCACCTTCTGGCTGCCAGCTATCTGCAGACGTTCGCATTTCAAGAGCAGGTCTGCGAAAGGAGCCTGGAAGGGTCACCACCATTCCCAGCATGCGTTTGAAGTTTCAAGTGGCAAGATAAGCAAGCAGCCCCATTCTCTGTGCCTCTGTGCGAGCACTGCCATGGGCAGATGAGGTTGAGCAACAGCTTTCCATGCTAGCCCCTTCTGGCTGCCAGCTATCTGCAGACGTTCGCATTTCAAGAGCAGGGCTGCGAAAGGAGCCTGGCAGGTACACCATCTTTCCCAGGCTACGTTTGAAGTTTGAGGTGGCAAGACAAGCAAGGAGCCCCATTCTCTGTGCCTCTGTGCGAGCACTGCCATGGGCAGATGAGGCTGAGCAACAGCTTTCCAGGATAGCACCTTGTGGCTGCCAGCTATCTGCAGACGTTCGCACTTTCGGAGCAAGGCTGTGATAGGAGCCTGGCAGGGATACCAACTTTCCCAGCATGCGTTTGAAGTTTGAGGTGGCAAGATAAGCAAGCAGCCCCATTCTCTGTGCCTCTTTGCGAACAGTGCCATGGGCAGATGAGGCTGAGCAACAGCTTTCCAGGCTAGCCCCTTCTGGCTGCCAGCTATCTGCAGACGTTCGCATTTCAAGAGCAGGTCTGCGAAAGGAGCCTGGCAGGGTCACCACCATTCCCAGCATGCGTTTGAAGTTTCAAGTTGCAAGACAAGCAAGCAGCCCCATTCTCTGTGCCTCTGTGCGAACAGTGCCATGGGCAGATGAGGTTGAGCAAAAGCTTTCCAGGCTAGCCCCTTCTGGCTGCCAGCTATCTGCAGACGTTCGCACTTTCGGAGCAGGGCTGCGAAAGGAGACTGGCAGGGACACCAACTTTCCCAGGCTACGTTTGAAGTTTGAGGTGGCAAGACAAGCAAGCAGCCCCATTCTCTGGGCCTCTGTGCGAGCAGTGCCATGGGCAGATGAGGCTGAGCAACAGCTTTCCAGGCTAGCCCCTTCTGGCTGCCAGCTATCTGCAGACGTTCGCATTTCAAGAGCAGGGCTGCGAAAGGAGCCTAGCAGGTACACCATCTTCCCCAGGTTACGTTTGAAGTTTGAGGTGGCAAGACAAGCAAGCAGCCCCATTCTCTGTGCCTCTTTGCGAACAGTGCCATGGGCAGATGAGGCTGAGCAACAGCTTTCCAGGCTAGCCCCTTCTGCCTGCCAGCTATCTGCAGACGTTAGCAATTACGGAGCAGGGCTGCGAAAGGAGCCTGGCTGGGACACCAACTTTCCCAGGCTACGTTTGAAGTTTGAGGTGGCAAGACAAGCAAGGAGCCCCATTCTCTGTGCCTCTGTGCGAGCAGTGCCATGGGCAGATGAGGCTGAGCAACAGCTGTCCAGGCTAGCCCCTTTTGCCTGCCAGCTATCTGCAGACGTTCGCATTTCAAGAGCAGGGCTGCGAAAGGAGCCTGGCAGGGACACCACCATTCCCAGCATGCGTTTGAAGTTTCAAGTGGCAAGATAAGCAAGCAGCCCCATTCTCTGTGCCTCTGTGCGAGCACTGCCATGGGCAGATGAGGCTGAGCAACAGCTTTCCAGGCTAGCCCCTTCTGGCTGCCAGCTATCTGCAGACGTTCGCATTTCAAGAGCAGGGCTGCGAAAGGAGCCTGGCAGGTACACCATCTTTCCCAGGCTACGTTTGAAGTTTGAGGTGGCAAGACAAGCAAGGAGCCCCATTCTCTGTGCCTCTGTGCGAGCAGTGCCATGGGCAGATGAGGCTGAGCAACAGCTGTCCAGGCTAGCCCCTTTTGCCTGCCAGCTATCTGCAGACGTTCGCATTTCAAGACCAGAGCTGCGAAAGGAGCCTGGCAGGTACACCACCATTCCCAGCATGCGTTTGAAGTTTCAAGTGGCAAGATAAGCAAGCAGCCCCATTCTCTGTGCCTCTGTGCGAGCACTGCCATGGGCAGATGAGGCTGAGCAACAGCTTTCCAGGATAGCACCTTGTGGCTGCCAGCTATCTGCAGACGTTCGCATTTCATGAGCAGGTCTGCGAAAGGAGCCTGGCAGAGTCACCACAATTCCCAGCATGCGTTTGAAGTTTCAAGTGGCAAGATAAGCAAGCAGCCCCATTCTCTGTGCCTCTGTGCGAGCAGTGCCATGGGCAGATGAGGCTGAGCAACAGCTTTCCATGCTAGCCCCTTCTGGCTGCCAGCTATCTGCAGACGTTCGCATTTCAAGAGCAGGGCTGCGAAAGGAGCCTGGCAGGTACACCATCTTTCCCAGGCTACGTTTGAAGTTTGAGGTGGCAAGACAAGCAAGGAGCCCCATTCTCTGTGCCTCTGTGCGAGCACTGCCATGGGCAGATGAGGCTGAGCAACAGCTTTCCAGGATAGCACCTTGTGGCTGCCAGCTATCTGCAGACGTTCGCATTTCAAGAGCAGGTCTGCGAAAGGAGCCTGACAGGGTCACCACCATTCCCAGCATGCGTTTGAAGTTTCAAGTGGCAAGATAAGCAAGCAGCCCCATTCTCTGTGCCTCTGTGCGAGCAGTGCCATGGGCAGATGAGGCTGAGCAACAGCTTTCCATGCTAGCCCCTTCTGGCTGCCAGCTATCTGCAGACGTTCGCATTTCAAGAGCAGGGCTGCGAAAGGAGCCTGGCAGGTACACCATCTTTCCCAGGCTACGTTTGAAGTTTGAGGTGGCAAGACAAGCAAGGAGCCCCATTCTCTGTGCCTCTGTGCGAGCACTGCCATGGGCAGATGAGGCTGAGCAACAGCTTTCCAGGATAGCACCTTGTGGCTGCCAGCTATCTGCAGACGTTCGCATTTCAAGAGCAGGGCTGCGAAAGGAGCCTGGCAGAGTCACCACCATTCCCAGCATGCGTTTGAAGTTTCAAGTGGCAAGATAAGCAAGCAGCCCCATTCTCTGTGCCTCTGTGCGAGCACTGCCATGGGCAGATGAGGCTGAGCAACAGCTTTCCAGGCTAGCCCCTTCTGGCTGCCAGCTATCTGCAGACGTTCGCATTTCAAGAGCAGGGCTGCGAAAGGAGCCTGGCAGGTACACCATCTTTCCCAGGCTACGTTTGAAGTTTGAGGTGGCAAGACAAGCAAGGAGCCCCATTCTCTGTGCCTCTGTGCGAGCACTGCCATGGGCAGATGAGGCTGAGCAACAGCTTTCCAGGATAGCACCTTGTGGCTGCCAGCTATCTGCAGACGTTCGCATTTCAAGAGCAGGTCTGCGAAAGGAGCCTGGCAGGGTCACCACCATTCCCAGCATGCGTTTGAAGTTTCAAGTGGCAAGATAAGCAAGCAGCCCCATTCTCTGTGCCTCTGTGCGAGCAGTGCCATGGGCAGATGAGGCTGAGCAACAGCTTTCCATGCTAGCCCCTTCTGGCTGCCAGCTATCTGCAGACGTTCGCGTTTCAAGAGCAGGGCTGCGAAAGGAGCCTGGCAGGTACACCATCTTTCCCAGGCTACGTTTGAAGTTTGAGGTGGCAAGACAAGCAAGGAGCCCCATTCTCTGTGCCTCTGTGCGAGCACTGCCATGGGCAGATGAGGCTGAGCAACAGCTTTCCAGGATAGCACCTTGTGGCTGCCAGCTATCTGCAGACGTTCGCACTTTCGGAGCAAGGCTGTGATAGGAGCCTGGCAGGGATACCAACTTTCCCAGCATGCGTTTGAAGTTTGAGGTGGCAAGATAAGCAAGCAGCCCCATTCTCTGTGCCTCTTTGCGAACAGTGCCATGGGCAGATGAGGCTGAGCAACAGCTTTCCAGGCTAGCCCCTTCTGGCTGCCAGCTATCTGCAGACGTTCGCACTTTCGGAGCAGGGCTGCGAAAGGAGCCTGGCTGGGACACCAACTTTCCCAGGCTACGTTTGAAGTTTGAGGTGGCAAAACAAGCAAGCAGCCCCATTCTCTGTGCCTCTGTGCGAGCAGTGCCATGGGCAGATGAGGCTGAGCAACAGCTTTCCAGGCTAGCACCTTCTGGCTGCCAGCTATCTGCAGACTTTCGCATTTCAAGAGCAGGTCTGCGAAAGGAGCCTGGCAGGGTCACCACCATTCCCAGCATGCGTTTGAAGTTTCAAGTTGCAAGACAATCAAGCAGCCCCATTCTCTGTGCCTCTGTGCGAACAGTGCCATGGGCAGATGAGGCTGAGCAACAGCTTTCCAGGCTAGCCCCTTCTGGCTGCCAGCTATCTGCAGACATTCGCACTTTCGGAGCAGGGCTGCGAAAGGAGCCTGGCTGGGACACCAACTTTCCCAGGCTACGTTTGAAGTTTGAGGTGGCAAGACAAGCAAGCAGCCCCATTCTCTGTGCCTCTGTGCGAGCACTGCCATGGGCAGATGAGGCTGAGCAACAGCTTTCCAGGCTAGCCCCTTCTGGCTGCCAGCTATCTGCAGACGTTCGCATTTCAAGAGCAGGGCTGCGAAAGGAACCTGGCTGGGACATAAACTTTCCCAGGCTACGTTTGAAGTTTGAGGTGGCAAGACAAGCAAGCAGCCCCATTCTCTGTGCCTCTGTGCGAGCACTGCCATGGGCAGATGAGGCTGAGCAACAGCTTTCCAGGATAGCACCTTCTGCCTGCCAGCTATCTGCAGACGTTCGCACTTTCGGAGCAGGGCTGTGATAGGAGCCTGGCAGGGACACCAACTTTCCCAGCATGCGTTTGAAGTTTCAAGTGGCAAGATAAGCAAGCAGCCCCATTCTCTGTGCCTCTTTGCGAACAGTGCCATGGGCAGATGAGGCTGAGCAACAGCTTTCCAGGCTAGCCCATTCTGGCTGCCAGCTATCTGCAGACGTTCGCAATTTCGGAGCAGGGCTGCGAAAGGAGCCTGGCTGGGACACCATCTTTCCCAGGCTACGTTTGAAGTTTGAGGTGGCAAGACAAGCAAGCAGCCCCATTCTCTGTGCCTCTGTGCGAGCAGTGCCATGGGCAGATGAGGCTGAGCAACAGCTTTCCAGGATAGCACCTTGTGGCTGCCAGCTATCTGCAGACGTTCGCACTTTCGGAGAAGGGCTGTGATAGGAGCCTGGCAGGGACACCAACTTTCCCAGCATGCGTTTGAAGTTTGAGGTGGCAAAACAAGCAAGGAGCCCCATTCTCTGTGCCTCTGTGCGAGCACTGTCATGGGCAGATGAGGTTGAGCAAAAGCTTTCCAGGCTAGCCCCTTCTGGCTGCCAGCTATCTGCAGACGTTCGCACTTTCGGAGCAGGGCTGCGAAAGGAGACTGGCAGGGACACCAACTTTCCCAGGCTACGTTTGAAGTTTGAGGTGGCAAGACAAGCAAGCAGCCCCATTCTCTGTGCCTCTGTGCGAGCAGTGCCATGGGCAGATGAGGCTGAGCAACAGCTTTCCAGGCTAGCCCCTTCTGGCTGCCAGCTATCTGCAGACGTTCGCATTTCAAGAGCAGGGCTGCGAAAGGAGCCTAGCAGGTACACCATCTTTCCCAGGCTACGTTTGAAGTTTGAGGTGGCAAGACAAGCAAGCAGCCCCATTCTCTGTGCCTCTTTGCGAACAGTGCCATGGGCAGATGAGGCTGAGCAACAGCTTTCCAGGCTAGCCCCTTCTGGCTGCCAGCTATCTGCAGACGTTAGCACTTTCGGAGCAGGGCTGCGAAAGGAGCCTGGCTGGGACACCAACTTTCCCAGGCTACGTTTGAAGTTTGAGGTGGCAAGACAAGCAAGGAGCCCCATTCTCTGTGCCTCTGTGCGAGCACTGCCATGGGCAGATGAGGCTGAGCAACAGCTTTCCAGGCTAGCCCCTTCTGGCTGCCAGCTATCTGCAGACGTTCGCACTTTCGGAGCAGGGCTGTGATAGGAGCCTGCCAGGGTCACCACCATTCCCAGCATGCGTTTGAAGTTTCAAGTGGCAAGATAAGCAAGCAGCCCCATTCTCTTTGCCTCTATGCGAACAGTGCCATGGGCAGATGAGGCTGAGCAACAGCTTTCCAGGCTAGCCCCTTCTGGCTGCCAGCTATCTGCAGACGTTCGCATTTCAAGAGCAGGGCTGCGAAAGGAGCCTGGCTGGGACACCAACTTTCCCAGGCTACGTTTGAAGTTTGAGGTGGCAAGACAAGCAAGCAGCCCCATTCTCTGTGCCTCTGTGCGAGCAGTGCCATGGGCAGATGAGGCTGAGCAACAGCTTTCCAGGCTATCCCCTTCTGGCTGCCAGCTATCTGCAGACATTCGCATTTCAAGAGCAGGGCTGCGAAAGGAGTCTAGCAGGTACACCATCTTTCCCAGGCTACGTTTGAAGTTTGAGGTGGCAAGACAAGCAAGCAGCCCCATTCTCTGTGCCTCTTTGCGAACAGTGCCATGGGCAGATGAGGCTGAGCAACAGCTTTCCAGGCTAGCCCCTTCTGGCTGCCAGCTATCTGCAGACGTTCGCACTTTCGGAGCAGGGCTGCGAAAGGAGCCTGGCTGGGACACCAACTTTCCCAGGCTACGTTTGAAGTTTGAGGTGGCAAGACAAGCAAGGAGCCCCATTCTCTGTGCCTCTGTGCGAGCACTGCCATGGGCAGATGAGGCTGAGCAACAGCTTTCCAGGCTAGCCCCTGCTGGCTGCCAGCTATCTGCAGACGTTCGCACTTTCGGAGCAGGGCTGTGATAGGAGCCTGGCAGGGTCACCACCATTCCCAGCATGCGTTTGAAGTTTCAAGTGGCAAGATAAGCAAGCAGCCCCATTCTCTTTGCCTCTATGCGAACAGTGCCATGGGCAGATGAGGCTGAGCAACAGCTTTCCAGGCTAGCGCCTTCTGGCTGCCAGCTATCTGCAGACGTTAGCACTTTCGGAGCAGGGCTGCGAAAGGAGCCTGGCTGGGACACCAACTTTCCCAGGCTACGTTTGAAGTTTGAGGTGGCAAGACAAGCAAGGAGCCCCATTCTCTGTGCCTCTGTGCGAGCAGTGCCATGGGCAGATGAGGCTGAGCAACAGCTTTCCAGGCTAGCCCCTTCTGGCTGCCAGCTATCTGCAGACGTTCGCACTTTCGGAGCAGGGCTGCGAAAGGAGCCTGGCTGGGACACCAACTTTCCCAGGCTACGTTTGAAGTTTGAGGTGGCAAAACAAGCAAGCAGCCCCATTCTCTGTGCCTCTGTGCGAGCAGTGCCATGGGCAGATGAGGCTGAGCAACAGCTTTCCAGGCTAGCCCCTTCTGGCTGCCAGCTATCTGCAGACGTTCGCATTTCAAGAGCAGGTCTGCGAAAGGAGCCTGGCAGGGTCACCACCATTCCCAGCATGCGTTTGAAGTTTCAAGTTGCAAGACAAGCAAGCAGCCCCATTCTCTGTGCCTCTGTGCGAACAGTGCCATGGGCAGATGAGGCTGAGCAACAGCTTTCCAGGCTAGCCCCTTCTGGCTGCCAGCTATCTGCAGACGTTAGCACTTTCGGAGTAGGGCTGCGAAATGAGCCTGGCTGGGACACCATCTTTCCCAGGCTACGTTTGAAGTTTGAGGTGGCAAGACAAGCAAGCAGCCCCATTCTCTGTGCCTCTTTGCGAACAGTGCCATGGGCAGATGAGGCTGAGCAACAGCTTTCCAGGCTAGCCCCTTCTGGCTGCCAGCTATCTGCAGACGTTAGCACTTTCGGAGCAGGGCTGCGAAAGGAGCCTGGCTGGGACACCAACTTTCCCAGGCTACGTTTGAAGTTTGAGGTGGCAAGACAAGCAAGGAGCCCCATTCTCTGTGCCTCTGTGCGAGCAGTGCCATGGGCAGATGAGGCTGAGCAACAGCTTTCCAGGCTAGCCCCTTCTGCCTGCCAGCTATCTGCAGACGTTCGCACTTTCGGAGCAGGGCTGTGATAGGAGCCTGGCAGGGTCACCACCATTCCCAGCATGCGTTTGAAGTTTCAAGTGGCAAGATAAGCAAGCAGCCCCATTCTCTTTGCCTCTATGCGAACAGTGCCATGGGCAGATGAGGCTGAGCAACAGCTTTCCAGGCTAGCCCATTCTGGCTGCCAGCTATCTGCAGACGTTCGCATTTCAAGACCAGGGCTGCGAAAGGAGCCTGGCAGGGTCACCACCATTCCCAGCATGCGTTTGAAGTTTCAAGTGGCAAGATAAGCAAGCAGCCCCATTCTCTCTGCCTCTGTGCGAGCAGTGCCATGGGCAGATGAGGCTGAGCAACAGCTTTCCATGCTAGCCCCTTCTGGCTGCCAGCTATCTGCAGATGTTCGCATTTCAAGAGCAGGGCTGCGAAAGGATCCTGGCAGGTACACCATCTTTCCCAGGCTACGTTTGAAGTTTGAGGTGGCAAGACAAGCAAGCAGCCCCATTCTCTGTGCCTCTTTGCGAACAGTGCCATGGGCAGATGAGGCTGAGCAACAGCTTTCCAGGCTAGCCCCTTCTGGCTGCCAGCTATCTGCAGACGTTAGCAATTACGGAGCAGGGCTGCGAAAGGAGCCTGGCTGGGACACCAACTTTCCCAGGCTACGTTTGAAGTTTGAGGTGGCAAGACAAGCAAGGAGCCCCATTCTCTGTGCCTCTGTGCGAGCACTGCCATGGGCAGATGAGGCTGAGCAACAGCTTTCCAGGCTAGCCCCTTCTGGCTGCCAGCTATCTGCAGACGTTCGCATTTCAAGACCAGAGATGCGAAAGGAGCCTGGCAGGGACACCACCATTCCCAGCATGCGTTTGAAGTTTCAAGTGGCAAGATAAGCAAGCAGCCCCATTCTCTGTGCCTCTGTGCGAGCACTGCCATGGGCAGATGAGGCTGAGCAACAGCTTTCCATGCTACCCCCTTCTGCCTGCCAGCTATCTGCAGACGTTCGCATTTCAAGACCAGGGCTGCGAAAGGAGCCTGGCAGGGTCACCACCATTCCCAGCATGCGTTTGAAGTTTCAAGTTGCAAGACAAGCAAGCAGCCCCATTCTCTGTGCCTCTGTGCGAACAGTGCCATGGGCAGATGAGTCTGAGCAACAGCTTTCCAGGCTAGCCCCTTCTGGCTGCCAGCTATCTGCAGACATTCGCACTTTCGGAGCAGGGCTGCGAAAGGAGCCTGGCTGGGACACCAACTTTCCCAGGCTACGTTTGAAGTTTGAGGTGGCAAGACAAGCAAGCAGCCGCACTCTCTGTGCCTCTGTGCGAGCAGTGCCATGGGCAGATGAGGCTGAGCAACAGCTTTCCAGGCTAGCCCCTTCTGGCTGCCAGCTATCTGCAGACGTTCGCATTTCAAGAGCAGGGCTGCGAAAGGAGTCTAGCAGGTACACCATCTTTCCCAGGCTACGTTTGAAGTTTGAGGTGGCAAGACAAGCAAGCAGCCCCATTCTCTGTGCCTCTTTGCGAACAGTGCCATGGGCAGATGAGGCTGAGCAACAGCTTTCCAGGCTAGCCCCTTCTGGCTGCCAGCTATCTGCAGACGTTCGCACTTTCGGAACAGGGCTACGAAAGTAGTCTGGCTGGGACACCATCTTTCCCAGGCTACGTTTGAAGTTTGAGGTGGCAAGACAAGCAAGCAGCCCCATTCTCTGTGCCTCTTTGCGAACAGTGCCATGGGCAGATGAGGCTGAGCAACAGCTTTCCAGGCTAGCCCCTTCTGGCTGCCAGCTATCTGCAGACGTTCGCACTTTCGGAGCAGGGCTGCGAAAGGAGCCTGGCTGGGACACCAACTTTCCCAGGCTACGTTTGAAGTTTGAGGTGGCAAGACAAGCAAGCAGCCTTATTCTCTGTGCCTCTGTGCGAGCAGTGCCATGGGCAGATGAGGCTGAGCAACAGCTTTCCAGGCTAGCCCCTTCTGCCTGCCAGCTATCTGCAGACGTTCGCACTTTCGGAGCAGGGCTGTGATAGGAGCCTGGCAGGGTCACCACCATTCCCAGCATGCGTTTGAAGTTTCAAGTGGCAAGATAAGCAAGCAGCCCCCGTCTCTGTGCCTCTGTGCGAGCAGTATCATGGGCAGATGAGGCTGAGCAACAGCTTTCCAGGCTAGCGCCTTCTGCCTGCCAGCTATCTGCAGACGTTCGCATTTCAAGACCAGGGCTGCGAAAGGAGCCTGGCAGGGACACCACCATTCCCAGCATGCGTTTGAAGTTTCAAGTGGCAAGATAAGCAAGCAGCCCCATTCTCTGTGCCTCTGTGCGAGCACTGCCATGGGCAGATGAGGCTGAGCAACAGCTTTCCATGCTAGCCCCTTCTGGCTGCCAGCTATCTGCAGACGTTCGCATTTCAAGAGCAGGGCTGCGAAAGGAGCCTGGCTGGGACACCAACTTTCCCAGGCTACGTTTGAAGTTTGAGGTGGCAAGACAAGCAAGCAGCCCCATTCTCTGTGCCTCTGTGCGAGCAGTGGCATGGGCAGATGAGGCTGAGCAACAGCTTTCCAGGCTAGCCCCTTCTGGCTGCCAGCTATCTGCAGACGTTCGCATTTCAAGAGCAGGGCTGCGAAAGGAGTCTAGCAGGTACACCATCTTTCCCAGGCTACGTTTGAAGTTTGAGGTGGCAAGACAAGCAAGGAGCCCCATTCTCTGTGCCTCTTTGCGAACAGTGCCATGGGCAGATGAGGCTGAGCAACAGCTTTCCAGGCTAGCCCCTTCTGGCTGCCAGCTATCTGCAGACGTTAGCACTTTCGGAGCAGGGCTGCGAAAGGAGCCTTTCAGGGTCACCACCATTCCCAGCATGCGTTTGAAGTTTCAAGTGGCAAGATAAGCAAGCAGCCCCATTCTCTTTGCCTCTATGCGAACAGTGCCATGGGCAGATGAGGCTGAGCAACAGCTTTCCAGGCTAGCCCCTTCTGGCTGCCAGCTATCTGCAGACGTTCGCACTTTCGGAGTAGGGCTGCGAAAGGATCCTGGTTGGACACAAACTTTCCCAGGCTACGTTTGAAGTTTGAGGTGGCAAAACAAGCAAGGAGCCCCATTCTCTGTGCCTCTGTGCGAGCACTGCCATGGGCAGATGAGGTTGAGCAAAAGCTTTCCAGGCTAGCGCCTTCTGGCTGCCAGCTATCTGCAGACGTTCGCACTTTCGGAGCAGGGCTGTGATAGGAGCCTGGCAGGGTCACCACCATTCCCAGCATGCGTTTGAAGTTTCAAGTGGCAAGATAAGCAAGCAGCCCCATTCTCTGTGCCTCTGTGCGAGCAGTGCCATGGGCAGATGAGGCTGAGCAACAGCTTTCCAGGCTAGCCCCTTCTGGCTGCCAGCTATCTGCAGACGTTCGCATTTCAAGAGCAGGGCTGCGAAAGGAGCCTGGCAGGTACACCATCTTTCCCAGGCTACGTTTGAAGTTTGAGGTGGCAAGACAAGCAAGCAGCCCCATTCTCTGTGCCTCTTTGCGAACAGTGCCATGGGCAGATGAGGCTGAGCAACAGCTTTCCAGGCTAGCCCCTTCTGGCTGCCAGCTATCTGCAGACGTTAGCCATTACGGAGCAGGGCTGCGAAAGGAGCCTGGCTGGGACACCAACTTTCCCAGGCTACGTTTGAAGTTTGAGGTGGCAAGACAAGCAAGGAGCCCCATTCTCTGTGCCTCTGTGCGAGCAGTGCCATGGGCAGATGAGGCTGAGCAACAGCTTTCCAGGCTAGCGCCTTCTGGCTGCCAGCTATCTGCAGACGTTCGCATTTCAAGAGCAGGGCTGCGAAAGGAGCCTGGCAGGTACACCACCATTCCCAGGCTACGTTTGAAGTTTCAAGTGGCAAGATAAGCAAGCAGCCCCATTCTCTGTGCCTCTGTGCGAGCAGTGCCATGGGCAGATGAGGCTGAGCAACAGCTTTCCATGCTAGCCCCTTCTGGCTGCCAGCTATCTGCAGACGTTCGCATTTCAAGAGCAGGGCTGCGAAAGGAGCCTGGCAGGTACACCATCTTTCCCAGGCTACGTTTGAAGTTTGAGGTGGCAAGACAAGCAAGGAGCCCCATTCTCTGTGCCTCTGTGCGAGCACTGCCATGGGCAGATGAGGCTGAGCAACAGCTTTCCAGGATAGCACCTTGTGGCTGCCAGCTATCTGCAGACGTTCGCATTTCAAGAGCGGGTCTGCGAAAGGAGCCTGGCAGGGTCACCACCTTTCCCAGCATGCGTTTGAAGTTTCAAGTTGCAAGACAAGCAAGCAGCCCCATTCTCTGTGCCTCTGTGCGAACAGTGCCATGGGCAGATGAGGCTGAGCAACAGCTTTCCAGGCTAGCCCCTTCTGGCTGCCAGCTATCTGCAGACATTCGCACTTTCGGAGCAGGGCTGCGAAAGGAGCCTAGCAGGTACACCATATTTCCCAGGCTACGTTTGAAGTTTGAGGTGGCAAGACAAGCAAGCAGCCCCATTCTCTGTGCCTCTGTGCGAGCACTGCCATGGGCAGATGAGGCTGAGCAACAGCTTTCCAGGCTATCCCCTTCTGGCTGCCAGCTATCTGCAGACGTTCGCATTTCAAGAGCAGGGCTGCGAAAGGAGTCTAGCAGGTACACCATCTTTCCCAGGCTACGTTTGAAGTTTGAGGTGGCAAGACAAGCAAGCAGCCCCATTCTCTGTGCCTCTTTGCGAACAGTGCCATGGGCAGATGAGGCTGAGCAACAGCTTTCCAGGCTAGCCCCTTCTGGCTGCCAGCTATCTGCAGACGTTCGCACTTTCGGAGCAGGGCTGCGAAAGGAGCCTGGCTGGGACACCAACTTTCCCAGGCTACGTTTGAAGTTTGAGGTGGCAAGACAAGCAAGCAGCCCCATTCTCTGTGCCTCTGTGCGAGCAGTGCCATGGGCAGATGAGGCTGAGCAACAGCTTTCCAGGCTAGCCCCTGCTGGCTGCCAGCTATCTGCAGACGTTCGCACTTTCGGAGCAGGGCTGTGATAGGAGCCTGGCAGGGTCACCACCATTCCCAGCATGCGTTTGAAGTTTCAAGTGGCAAGATAAGCAAGCAGCCCCATTCTCTTTGCCTCTATGCGAACAGTGCCATGGGAAGATGAGGCTGAGCAACAGCTTTCCAGGCTAGCCCCTTCTGGCTGCCAGCTATCTGCAGACATTAGCACTTTCGGAGCAGGGCTGCGAAAGGAGCCTGGCTGGGACACCAACTTTCCCAGGCTACGTTTGAAGTTTGAGGTGGCAAGACAAGCAAGGAGCCCCATTCTCTGTGCCTCTGTGCGAGCAGTGCCATGGGCAGATGAGGCTGAGCAACAGCTTTCCAGGCTAGCCCCTTCTGGCTGCCAGCTATCTGCAGACGTTCGCACTTTCGGAGCAGGGCTGCGAAAGGAGCCTGGCAGGTACACCAACTTTCCCAGGCTACGTTTGAAGTTTGAGGTGGCAAAACAAGCAAGCAGCCCCATTCTCTGTGCCTCTGTGCGAGCAGTGCCATGGGCAGATGAGGCTGAGCAACAGCTTTCCAGGCTAGCCCCTTCTGGCTGCCAGCTATCTGCAGACATTCGCACTTTCGGAGCAGGGCTGTGATAGGAGCCTGGCAGGGTCACCACAATTCCCAGCATGCGTTTGAAGTTTCAAGTGGCAAGATAAGCAAGCAGCCCCATTCTCTTTGCCTCTATGCGAACAGTGCCATGGGCAGATGAGGCTGAGCAACAGCTTTCCAGGCTAGCCCCTTCTGGCTGCCAGCTATCTGCAGATGTTCGCATTTCAAGAGCAGGGCTGCGAAAGGAGCCTGGCAGGGACACCACAATTCCCAGCATGCGTTTGAAGTTTCAAGTGGCAAGATAAGCAAGCAGCCCCATTCTCTGTGCCTCTGTGCGAGCAGTGCCATGGGCAGATGAGGCTGAGCAACAGCTTTCCATGCTAGCCCCTTCTGGCTGCCAGCTATCTGCAGATGTTCGCATTTCAAGAGCAGGGCTGCGAAAGGAGCCTGGCAGGGACACCAACTTTCCCAGGCTACGTTTGAAGTTTGAGGTGGCAAGACAAGCAAGCAGCCCCATTCTCTGTGCCTCTGTGCGAGCAGTGCCATGGGCAGATGAGGCTGAGCAACAGCTTTCCAGGCTAGCCCCTTCTGGCTGCCAGCTATCTGCAGACGTTCGCACTTTCGGAGCAGGGCTGTGATAGGAGCCTGGCAGGGTCACCACCATTCCCAGCATGCGTTTGAAGTTCAAAGTGCAAGATAAGCAAGCAGCCCCATTCTCTTTGCCTCTATGCGAACAGTGCCATGGGCAGATGAGGCTGAGCAACAGCTTTCCAGGCTAGCCCCTTCTGGCTGCCAGCTATCTGCAGACGTTCGCATTTCAAGACCAGGGCTGCGAAAGGAGCCTGGCAGGGACACCACCATTCCCAGCATGCGTTTGAAGTTTCAAGTGGCAAGATAAGCAAGCAGCCCCATTCTCTGTGCCTCTGTGCGAGCAGTGCCATGGGCAGATGAGGCTGAGCAACAGCTTTCCAGGCTAGCCCCTTCTGCCTGCCAGCTATCTGCAGACGTTCGCATTTCAAGAGCAGGGCTGCGAAAGGAGCCTGGCAGGTACACCATCTTTCCCAGGCTACGTTTGAAGTTTGAGGTGGCAAAACAAGCAAGCAGCCCCATTCTCTGTGCCTCTGTGCGAGCAGTGCCATGGGCAGATGAGGCTGAGCAACAGCTTTCCAGGATAGCACCTTCTGCCTGCCAGCTATCTGCAGACGTTAGCACTTTCGGAGCAGGGCTGTGATAGGAGCCTGGCAGGGATACCAACTTTCCCAGCATGCGTTTGAAGTTTCAAGTGGCAAGATAAGCAAGCAGCCCCATTCTCTGTGCCTCTTTGCGAACAGTGCCATGGGCAGATGAGGCTGAGCAACAGCTTTCCAGGCTAGCCCCTTCTGGCTGCCAGCTATCTGCAGACGTTAGCACTTTCGGAGCAGGGCTGCGAAAGGAGCCTGGCTGGGACACCAACTTTCCCAGGCTACGTTTGAAGTTTGAGGTGGCAAGACAAGCAAGGAGCCCCATTCTCTGTGCCTCTGTGCGAGCAGTGCCATGGGCAGATGAGGCTGAGCAACAGCTTTCCAGGCTAGCCCCTTCTGGCTGCCAGCTATCTGCAGACGTTCGCACTTCCGGAGCAGGGCTGCGAAAGGAGCCTGGCTGGGACACCAACTTTCCCAGGCTACGTTTGAAGTTTGAGGTGGCAAAACAAGCAAGCAGCCCCATTCTCTGTGCCTCTGTGCGAGCAGTGCCATGGGCAGATGAGGCTGAGCAACAGCTTTCCAGGCTAGCCCCTTCTGGCTGCCAGCTATCTGCAGACGTTCGCATTTCAAGAGCAGGTCTGCGAAAGGAGCCTGGCAGGGTCACCACCATTCCCAGCATGCGTTTGAAGTTTCAAGTTGCAAGACAAGCAAGCAGCCCCATTCTCTGTGCCTCTGTGCGAACAGTGCCATGGGCAGATGAGGCTGAGCAACAGCTTTCCAAGCTAGCCCCTTCTGGCTGCCAGCTATCTGCAGACATTCGCACTTTCGGAGCAGGGCTGCGAAAGGAGCCTGGCTGGGACACCAACTTTCCCAGGCTACGTTTGAAGTTTGAGGTGGCAAGACAAGCAAGCAGCCCCATTCTCTGTGCCTCTGTGCGAGCAGTGCCATGGGCAGATGAGGCTGAGCAACAGCTTTCCAGGCTAGCCCCTTCTGGCTGCCAGCTATCTGCAGATGTTCGCACTTTCGGAGCAGGGCTGCGAAAGGAGCCTGGCTGGGACACCATCTTTCCCAGGCTACGTTTGAAGTTTGAGGTGGCAAAACAAGCAAGGAGCCCCATTCTCTGTGCCTCTTTGCGAACAGTGCCATGGGCAGATGAGGCGGAGCAACAGCTTTCCAGGCTAGCCCATTCTGTCTGCCAGCTATCTGCAGACGTTCGCACTTTCGGAGTAGGGCTGCGAAAGGAGCCTGGCTGGGACACAAACTTTCCCAGGCTACGTTTGAAGTTTGAGGTGGCAAACAAGCAAGGAGCCCCATTCTCTGTGCCTCTGTGCGAGCACTGCCATGGGCAGATGAGGCTGAGCAACAGCTTTCCAGGCTAGCGCCTTCTGGCTGCCAGCTATCTGCAGACGTTCGCACTTTCGGAGCAGTGTTGCGAAAGGAGCCTGGCTGGGACACCAACTTTCCCAGGCTACGTTTGAAGTTTGAGGTGGCAAGACAAGCAAGCAGCCCCATTCTCTGTGCCTCTGTGCGAGCACTGCCATGGGCAGATGAGGCTGAGCAACAGCTTTCCAGGATAGCACCTTGTGGCTGCCAGCTATCTGCAGACGTTCGCACTTTCGGAGCAGGGCTGTGATAGGAGCCTGGCAGGGTCACCACCATTCCCAGCATGCGTTTGAAGTTTCAAGTGGCAAGACAAGCAAGCAGCCCCATTCTCTTTGCCTCTATGCGAACAGTGCCATGGGCAGATGAGGCTGAGCAACAGCTTTCCAGGCTAGCCCCTTGTGGCTGCCAGCTATCTGCAGACATTCGCACTTTCGGAGCAGGGCTGCGAAAGGAGCCTGGCTGGGACACCAACTTTCCCAGGCTACGTTTGAAGTTTGAGGTGGCAAGACAAGCAAGCAGCCCCATTCTCTGTGCCTCTGTGCGAGCACTGCCATGGGCAGATGAGGCTGAGCAACAGCTTTCCAGGCTAGCCCCTTCTGGCTGCCAGCTATCTGCAGATGTTCGCACTTTCGGAGTAGGGCTGCGAAAGGAGCCTGGCTGGGACACAAACTTTCCCAGGCTACGTTTGAAGTTTGAGGTGGCAAAACAAGCAAGCAGCCCCATTCTCTTTGCCTCTATGCGAACAGTGCCATGGGCAGATGAGGCTGAGCAACAGCTTTCCAGGCTAGCCCCTTGTGGCTGCCAGCTATCTGCAGACATTTGCACTTTCGGAGCAGGGCTGCGAAAGGAGCCTGGCTGGGACACCAACTTTCCCAGGCTACGTTTGAAGTTTGAGGTGGCAAGACAAGCGAGCAGCCCCATTCTCTGTGCCTCTGTGCGAGCACTGTCATGGGCAGATGAGGCTGAGCAACAGCTTTCCAGGCTAGCCCCTTCTGGCTGCCAGCTATCTGCAGATGTTCGCACTTTCGGAGTAGGGCTGCGAAAGGAGCCTGGCAGGGACACAAACTTTCCCAGGCTACGTTTGAATTTTGAGGTGGCAAGACAAGCAAGCAGCCCCATTCTCTGTGCCTCTGTGCAAGCAGTGCCATGGGCAGATGAGGCTGAGCAACAGCTTTCCAGGCTAGCCCCGTCTGGCTGCCAGCTATCTGCAGACGTTCGCATTTCAAGAGCAGGGCTGCGAAAGGAGCCTGGCTGGGACACCATCTTTCCCAGGCTACGTTTGAAGTTTGAGGTGGCAAGACAAGCAAGCAGCCCCATTCTCTGTGCCTCTTTGCGAACAGTGCCATGGGCAGATGAGGCGGAGCAACAGCTTTCCAGGCTAGCCCCTTCTGGCTGCCAGCTATCTGCAGACGTTCGCATTTCAAGACCAGAGCTGCGAAAGGAGCCTGGCAGGGACACCACCATTCCCAGCATGCGTTTGAAGTTTCAAGTGGCAAGATAAGCAAGCAGCCCCATTCTCTGTGCCTCTGTGCGAGCAGTGCCATGGGCAGATGAGGCTGAGCAACAGCTTTCCATGCTAGCCCCTTCTGGCTGCCAGCTATCTGCAGACGTTCGCATTTCAAGAGCAGGGCTGCGAAAGGAGCCTGGCAGGTACACCATCTTTCCCAGGCTACGTTTGAAGTTTGAGGTGGCAAGACAAGCAAGGAGCCCCATTCTCTGTGCCTCTGTGCGAGCACTGCCATGGGCAGATGAGGCTGAGCAACAGCTTTCAAGGATAGCACCTTGTGGCTGCCAGCTATCTGCAGACGTTCGCATTTCAAGAGCAGGTCTGCGAAAGGAGCCTGGCAGGGTCACCACCATTCCCAGCATGCGTTTGAAGTTTCTAGTTGCAAGACAAGCAAGCAGCCCCATTCTCTGTGCCTCTGTGCGAACAGTGCCATGGGCAGATGAGGCTGAGCAACAGCTTTCCAGGCTAGCCCCTTCTGGCTGCCAGCTATCTGCAGACGTTCGCAGTTCAAGACCAGGGCTGCGAAAGGAGCCTGGCAGGGACACCACCATTCCCAGCATGCCTTTGAAGTTTCAAGTGGCAAGATAAGCAAGCAGCCCCATTCTCTGTGCCTCTGTGCGAGCAGTGCCATGGGCAGATGAGGCTGAGCAACAGCTTTCCATGCTAGCCCCTTCTGGCTGCCAGCTATCTGCAGACGTTCGCATTTCAAGAGCAGGGCTGCGAAAGGAGCCTGGCAGGTACACCATCTTTCCCAGGCTACGTTTGAAGTTTGAGGTGGCAAGACAAGCAAGGAGCCCCATTCTCTGTGCCTCTGTGCGAGCAGTGCCATGGGCAGATGAGGCTGAGCAACAGCTTTCCAGGATAGCACCTTGTGGCTGCCAGCTATCTGCAGACGTTCGCACTTTCGGAGCAAGGCTGTGATAGGAGCCTGGCAGGGATACAAACTTTCCCAGCATGCGTTTGAAGTTTCAAGTGGCAAGATAAGCAAGCAGCCCCATTCTCTGTGCCTCTTTGCGAACAGTGCCATGGGCAGATGAGGCTGAGCAACAGCTTTCCAGGCTAGCCCATTCTGGCTGCCAGCTATCTGCAGACGTTCGCACTTTCGGAGCAGGGCTGCGAAAGGAGCCTGGCTGGGACACCAACTTTCCCAGGCTACGTTTGAAGTTTGAGGTGGCAAGACAAGCAAGCAGCCCCATTATCTGTGCCTCTGTGCGAGCAGTGCCATGGGCAGATGAGGCTGAGCAACAGCTTTCCAGGCTAGCACCTTCTGGCTGCCAGCTATCTGCAGACGTTAGCATTTCAAGAGCAGGTCTGTGATAGGAGCCTGGCAGGGTCACCACCATTCCCAGCATGCGTTTGAAGTTTCAAGTTGCAAGACAAGCAAGCAGCCCAATTCTCTGTGCATCTGTGCGAACAGTGCCATGGGCAGATGAGGCTGAGCAACAGCTTTCCAGGCTAGCCCCTTCTGGCTGCCAGCTATCTGCAGACATTCGCACTTTCGGAGCAGGGCTGCGAAAGGAGCCTGGCTGGGACACCAACTTTCCCAGGCTACGTTTGAAGTTTGAGGTGGCAAGACAAGCAAGCAGCCCCATTCTCTGTGCCTCTGTGCGAGCAGTGCCATGGGCAGATGAGGCTGAGCAACAGCTTTCCAGGCTAGCCCCTTCTGGCTGCCAGCTATCTGCAGACGTTCGCATTTCAAGAGCAGGGCTGCGAAAGGAGTCTAGCAGGTACACCATCTTTCCCAGGCTACGTTTGAAGTTTGAGGTGGCAAGACAAGCAAGCAGCCCCATTCTCTGTGCCTCTTTGCGAACAGTGCCATGGGCAGATGAGGCTGAGCAACAGCTTTCCAGGCTAGCCCCTTCTGGCTGCCAGCTATCTGCAGACGTTAGCACTTTCGGAGCAGGGCTGCGAAAGGAGCCTGGCTGGGACACCAACTTTCCCAGGCTACGTTTGAAGTTTGAGGTGGCAAGACAAGCAAGCAGCCCCATTCTCTGTGCCTCTTTGCGAACAGTGCCATGGGCAGATGAGGCTGAGCAACAGCTTTCCAGGCTAGCCCCTTCTGCCTGCCAGCTATCTGCAGACGTTCGCACTTTCGGAGCAGGGCTGTGATAGGAGCCTGGCAGGGTCACCACCATTCCCAGCATGCGTTTGAAGTTTCAAGTGGCAAGATAAGCAAGCAGCCCCATTCTCTTTGCCTCTATGCGAACAGTGCCATGGGCAGATGAGGCTGAGCAACAGCTTTCCAGGCTAGCCCCTTCTGGCTGCCAGCTATCTGCAGACGTTCGCATTTCAAGACCAGGGCTGCGAAAGGAGCCTGGCAGGGACACCACCATTCCCAGCATGCGTTTGAAGTTTGAGGTGGCAAAACAAGCAAGGAGCCCCATTCTCTGTGCCTCTGTGCGAACAGTGCCATGGGCAGATGAGGCTGAGCAACAGCTTTCCAGGATAGCCCCTTCTGCCTGCCAGCTATCTGCAGACGTTCGCACTTTCGGAGCAGGGCTGTGATAGGAGCCTGGCAGGGTCACCACCATTCCCAGCATGCGTTTGAAGTTTCAAGTGGCAAGATAAGCAAGCAGCCCCATTCTCTTTGCCTCTATGCGAACAGTGCCATGGGCAGATGAGGCTGAGCAATAGCTTTCCAGGCTAGCACCTTCTGGCTGCCAGCTATCTGCAGACGTTCGCATTTCAAGACCAGGGCTGTGAAAGGAGCCTGGCAGGTACACCATCTTTCCCAGGCTACGTTTGAAGTTTGAGGTGGCAAAACAAGCAAGGAGCCCCATTCTCTGTGCCTCTGTGCGAACAGTGCCATGGGCAGATGAGGCTGAGCAACAGCTTTCCAGGATAGCCCCTTCTGCCTGCCAGCTATCTGCAGACGTTCGCACTTTCGGAGCAGGGCTGTGATAGGAGCCTGGCAGGGTCACCACCATTCCCAGCATGCGTTTGAAGTTTCAAGTGGCAAGATAAGCAAGCAGCCCCATTCTCTTTGCCTCTATGCGAACAGTGCCATGGGCAGATGAGGCTGAGCAACAGCTTTCCAGGCTAGCACCTTCTGGCTGCCAGCTATCTGCAGACGTTCGCATTTCAAGACCAGGGCTGCGAAAGGAGCCTGGCAGGGACACCACCATTCCCAGCATGCGTTTGAAGTTTCAAGTTGCAAGACAAGCAAGCAGCCCCATTCTCTGTGCCTCTGTGCGAACAGTGCCATGGGCAGATGAGGCTGAGCAACAGCTTTCCAGGCTAGCCCCTTCTGCCTGCCAGCTATCTGCAGACGTTCGCATTTCAAGAGCAGGGCTGCGAAAGGAGTCTAGCAGGTACACCATCTTTCCCAGGCTACGTTTGAAGTTTGAGGTGGCAAGACAAGCAAGCAGCCCCATTCTCTGTGCCTCTTTGCGAACAGTGCCATGGGCAGATGAGGCTGAGCAACAGCTTTCCAGGCTAGCCCCTTCTGGCTGCCAGCTATCTGCAGACGTTCGCACTTTCGGAGCAGGGCTATGATAGGAGCCTGGCAGGGTCACCACCATTCCCAGCATGCGTTTGAAGTTTCAAGTGGCAAGATAAGCAAGCAGCCCCATTCTCTTTGCCTCTATGCGAACAGTGCCATGGGCATATGAGGCTGAGCAACAGCTTTCCAGGCTAGCCCCTTCTGGCTGCCAGCTATCTGCAGACGTTCGCATTTCAAGACCAGGGCTGCGAAAGGAGCCTGGCAGGGACACCACCATTCCCAGCATGCGTTTGAAGTTTCAAGTGGCAAGATAAGCAAGCAGCCCCATTCTCTGTGCCTCTGTGCGAGCAGTGCCATGGGCAGATGAGGCTGAGCAACAGCTTTCCATGCTAGCCCCTTCTGGCTGCCAGCTATCTGCAGACGTTCGCATTTCAAGAGCAGGGCTGCGAAAGGAGCCTGGCAGGTACACCATCTTTCCCAGGCTACGTTTGAAGTTTGAGGTGGCAAAACAAGCAAGGAGCCCCATTCTCTGTGCCTCTGTGCGAACAGTGCCATGGGCAGATGAGGCTGAGCAACAGCTTTCCAGGATAGCCCCTTCTGCCTGCCAGCTATCTGCAGACGTTCGCACTTTCGGAGCAGGGCTGTGATAGGAGCCTGGCAGGGTCACCACCATTCCCAGCATGCGTTTGAAGTTTCAAGTGGCAAGATAAGCAAGCAGCCCCATTCTCTGTGCCTCTTTGCGAACAGTGCCATGGGCAGATGAGGCTGAGCAACAGCTTTCCAGGCTAGCCCCTTCTGGCTGCCAGCTATCTGCAGACGTTCGCATTTCAAGAGCAGGGCTGCGAAAGGAGCCTGGCTGGGACACCAACTTTCCCAGGCTACGTTTGAAGTTTCAAGTTGCAAGACAAGCAAGCAGCCCCATTCTCTGTGCCTCTGTGCGAACAGTGCCATGGGCAGATGAGGCTGAGCAACAGCTTTCCAGGCTAGCCCCTTCTGCCTGCCAGCTATCTGCAGACGTTCGCATTTCAAGAGCAGGGCTGCGAAAGGAGCCTGGCAGGTACACCATCTTTCCCAGGCTACGTTTGAAGTTTGAGGTGGCAAGACAAGCAAGGAGCCCCATTCTCTGTGCCTCTGTGCGAGCAGTGCCATGGGCAGATGAGGCTGAGCAACAGCTTTCCAGGCTAGCCCCTTCTGCCTGCCAGCTATCTGCAGACGTTCGCACTTTCGGAGCAGGGCTGTGATAGGAGCCTGGCAGGGTCACCACCATTCCCAGCATGCGTTTGAAGTTTCAAGTGGCAAGATAAGCAAGCAGCCCCATTCTCTTTGCCTCTATGCGAACAGTGCCATGGGCAGATGAGGCTGAGCAACAGCTTTCCAGGCTAGCCCCTTCTGGCTGCCAGCTATCTGCAGACGTTCGCATTTCAAGACCAGGGCTGCGAAAGGAGCCTGGCAGGGACACCACCATTCCCAGCATGCGTTTGAAGTTTCAAGTGGCAAGATAAGCAAGCAGCCCCATTCTCTGTGCCTCTGTGCGAGCAGTGCCATGGGCAGATGAGGCTGAGCAACAGCTTTCCAGGCTAGCCCCTTCTGGCTGCCAGCTATCTGCAGACGTTCGCATTTCAAGAGCAGGGCTGCGAAAGGAGCCTGGCAGGTACACCATCTTTCCCAGCCTACGTTTGAAGTTTGAGGTGGCAAGACAAGCAAGGAGCCCCATTCTCTGTGCCTCTGTGCGAGCAGTGCCATGGGCAGATGAGGCTGAGCAACAGCTTTCCAGGCTAGCCCCTGCTGGCTGCCAGCTATCTGCAGACGTTCGCACTTTCGGAGCAGGGCTGTGATAGGAGCCTGGCAGGGTCACCACCATTCCCAGCATGCGTTTAAAGTTTCAAGTTGCAAGATAAGCAAGCAGCCCCATTCTCTTTGCCTCTATGCGAACAGTGCCATGGGCAGATGAGGCTGAGCAACAGCTTTCCAGGCTAGCCCCTTCTGGCTGCCAGCTATCTGCAGACGTTCGCACTTTCGGAGCAGGGCTGCGAAAGGAGCCTGGCTGGGACACCAACTTTCCCAGGCTACGTTTGAAGTTTGAGGTGGCAAAACAAGCAAGCAGCCCCATTATCTGTGCCTCTGTGCGAGCAGTGCCATGGGCAGATGAGGCTGAGCAACAGCTTTCCAGGCTAGCCCCTTCTGGCTGCCAGCTATCTGCAGACGTTCGCATTTCAAGTGCAGGTCTGCGAAAGGAGCCTGGCAGGGTCACCACCATTCCCAGCATGCGTTTGAAGTTTCAAGTTGCAAGACAAGCAAGCAGCCCCATTCTCTGTGCCTCTGTGCGAACAGTGCCATGGGCAGATGAGGCTGAGCAACAGCTTTCCAGGCTAGCCCCTTCTGGCTGCCAGCTATCTGCAGACGTTAGCACTTTCGGAGCAGGGCTGCGCAAGTAGCCTGGCTGGGACACCATCTTTCCCAGGCTACGTTTGAAGTTTGAGGTGGCAAGACAAGCAAGCAGCCCCATTCTCTGTGCCTCTTTGCGAACAGTGTCATGGGCAGATGAGGCTGAGCAACAGCTTTCCAGGCTAGCCCCTTCTGGCTGCCAGCTATCTGCAGACGTTAGCACTTTCGGAGCAGGGCTGCGAAAGGAGCCTGGCTGGGACACCAACTTTCCCAGGCTACGTTTGAAGTTTGAGGTGGCAAGACAAGCAAGGAGCCCCATTCTCTGTGCCTCTGTGCGAGCAGTGCCATGGGCAGATGAGGCTGAGCAACAGCTTTCCAGGCTAGCCCCTTCTGGCTGCCAGCTATCTGCAGACATTCGCCCTTTCGGAGCAGGGCTGTGATAGGAGCCTGGCAGGGTCACCACCATTCCCAGCATGCGTTTGAAGTTTCAAGTGGCAAGATAAGCAAGCAGCCCCATTCTCTTTGCCTCTATGCGAACAGTGCCATGGGCAGATGAGGCTGAGCAACAGCTTTCCAGGCTAGCCCCTTCTGGCTGCCAGCTATCTGCAGACGTTCGCATTTCAAGACCAACGCTGCGAAAGGAGCCTGGCAGGGACACCACCATTCCCAGCATGCGTTTGAAGTTTCAAGTGGCAAGATAAGCAAGCAGCCCCATTCTCTGTGCCTCTGTGCGAGCAGTGCCATGGGCAGATGAGGCTGAGCAACAGCTTTCCATGCTAGCCCCTTCTGGCTGCCAGCTATCTGCAGACATTCGCACTTTCGGAGCAGGGCTGCGAAAGGAGCCTGGCTGGGACACCAACTTTCCCAGGCTACGTTTGAAGTTTGAGGTGGCAAGACAAGCAAGCAGCCCCATTCTCTGTGCCTCTGTGCGAGCAGTGCCATGGGCAGATGAGGCTGAGCAACACCTTTCCAGGCTAGCCCCTTCTGGCTGCCAGCTATCTGCAGACGTTCGCACTTTCGGAGCAGGGCTGCGAAAGGAGCCTGGCAGGGACACCAACTTTCCCAGGCTACGTTTGAAGTTTGAGGTGGCAAGACAAGCAAGGAGCCCCATTCTCTGTGCCTCTGTGCGAGCACTGCCATGGGCAGATGAGGCTGAGCAACAGCTTTCCAGGCTAGCGCCTTCTGCCTGCCAGCTATCTGCAGACGTTCGCACTTTCGGAGCAGGGCTGTGATAGGAGCCTGGCAGGGTCACCACCATTCCCAGCATGCGTTTGAAGTTTCAAGTGGCAAGATAAGCAAGCAGCCCCATTCTCTTTGCCTCTATGCGAACAGTGCCATGGGCAGATGAGGCTGAGCAACAGCTTTCCAGGCTAGCCCCTTCTGGCTGCCAGCTATCTGCAGACGTTCGCATTTCAAGAGCAGGTCTGCGAAAGGAGCCTGGCAGGGACACCACCATTCCCAGCATGCGTTTGAAGTTTCAAGTGGCAAGATAAGCAAGCAGCCCCATTCTCTGTGCCTCTGTGCGAGCAGTGCCATGGGCAGATGAGGCTGAGCAACAGCTTTCCAGGATAGCACCTTGTGGCTGCCAGCTATCTGCAGACGTTCGCATTTCAAGAGCAGGTCTGCGAAAGGAGCCTGGCAGGGTCACCACCATTCCCAGCATGCGTTTGAAGTTTCAAGTTGCAAGACAAGCAAGCAGCCCCATTCTCTGTGCCTCTGTGCGAACAGTGCCATGGGCAGATGAGGCTGAGCAACAGCTTTCCAGGCTAGCCCCTTCTGGCTGCCAGCTATCTGCAGACATTCGCACTTTCGGAGCAGGGCTGTGATAGGAGCCTGGCAGGGACACCAACTTTCCCAGGCTACGTTTGAAGTTTGAGGTGGCAAGACAAGCAAGCAGCCCCATTCTCTGTGCCTATGTGCGAGCACTGCCATGGGCAGATGAGGCTGAGCAACAGCTTTCCAGGCTAGCCCCTTCTGGCTGCCAGCTATCTGCAGACGTTCGCATTTCAAGAGCAGGGCTGCGAAAGGAGTCTAGCAGGTACACGAACTTTCCCAGGCTACGTTTGAAGTTTGAGGTGGCAAGACAAGCAAGCAGCCCCATTCTCTGTGCCTCTTTGCGAACAGTGCCATGGGCAGATGAGGCTGAGCAACAGCTTTCCAGGCTAGCCCCTTCTGGCTGCCAGCTATCTGCAGACGTTAGCACTTTCGGAGCAGGGCTGCGAAAGGAGCCTGGCTGGGACACCAACTTTCCCAGGCTACGTTTGAAGTTTGAGGTGGCAAGACAAGCAAGGAGCCCCATTCTCTGTGCCTCTGTGCGAGCAGTGCCATGGGCAGATGAGGCTGAGCAACAGCTTTCCAGGCTAGCCCCTTCTGGCTGCCAGCTATCTGCAGACGTTCGCACTTTCGGAGCAGGGCTGTGATAGGAGCCTGGCAGGGTCACCACCATTCCCAGCATGCGTTTGAAGTTTCAAGTGGCAAGATAAGCAAGCAGCCCCATTCTCTTTGCCTCTATGCGAACAGTGCCATGGGCAGATGAGGCTGAGCAACAGCTTTCCAGGCTAGCCCCTTCTGGCTGCCAGCTATCTGCAGATGTTCGCATTTCAAGAGCAGGGCTGCGAAAGGAGCCTGGCTGGGACACCAACTTTCCCAGGCTACGTTTGAAGTTTGAGGTGGCAAGACAAGCAAGCAGCCCCATTCTCTGTGCCTCTGTGCGAGCAGTGCCATGGGCAGATGAGGCTGAGCAACAGCTTTCCAGGCTAGCCCCTTCTGGCTGACAGCTATCTGCAGACGTTCGCATTTCAAGAGCAGGGCTGCGAAAGGAGTCTAGCACGTACAACATCTTTCCCAGGCTACGTTTGAAGTTTGAGGTGGCAAGACAAGCAAGCAGCCCCATTCTCTGTGCCTCTTTGCGAACAGTGCCATGGGCAGATGAGGCTGAGCAACAGCTTTCCAGGCTAGCCCCTTCTGGCTGCCAGCTATCTGCAGACGTTCGCACTTTCGGAGCAGGGCTGCGAAAGGAGCCTGGCTGGGACACCAACTTTCCCAGGCTACGTTTGAAGTTTGAGGTGGCAAGACAAGCAAGGAGCCCCATTCTCTGTGCCTCTGTGCGAGCAGTGCCATGGGCAGATGAGGCTGAGCAACAGCTTTCCAGGCTAGCCCCTGCTGGCTGCCAGCTATCTGCAGACGTTCGCACTTTCGGAGCAGGGCTGTGATAGGAGCCTGGCAGGGTCACCACCATTCCCAGCATGCGTTTGAAGTTTCAAGTGGCAAGATAAGCAAGCAGCCCCATTCTCTTTGCCTCTATGCGAACAGTGCCATGGGCAGATGAGGCTGAGCAACAGCTTTCCAGGCTAGCCCCTTCTGGCTGCCAGCTATCTGCAGACGTTCGCACTTTCGGAGCAGGGCTGCGAAAGGAGCCTGGCTGGGACACCAACTTTCCCAGGCTACGTTTGAAGTTTGAGGTGGCAAGACAAGCAAGGAGCCCCATTCTCTGTGCCTCTGTGCGAGCAGTGCCATGGGCAGATGAGGCTGAGCAACAGCTTTCCATGCTAGCCCCTTCTGGCTGCCAGCTATCTGCAGACATTCGCACTTTCGGAGCAGGGCTGCGAAAGGAGCCTGGCTGGGACACCAACTTTCCCAGGCTACGTTAGAAGTTTGAGGTGGCAAGACAAGCAAGCAGCCCCATTCTCTGTGCCTCTGTGCGAGCAGTGCCATGGGCAGATGAGGCTGAGCAACACCTTTCCAGGCTAGCCCCTTCTGGCTGCCAGCTATCTGCAGACGTTCGCACTTTCGGAGCAGGGCTGCGAAAGGAGCCTGGCAGGGACACCAGCTTTCCCAGGCTACGTTTGAAGTTTGAGGTGGCAAGACAAGCAAGGAGCCCCATTCTCTGTGCCTCTGTGCGAGCACTGCCATGGGCAGATGAGGCTGAGCAACAGCTTTCCAGGCTAGCGCCTTCTGCGTGCCAGCTATCTGCAGAGGTTCGCACTTTCGGAGCAGGGCTGTGATAGGAGCCTGGCAGGGTCACCACCATTCCCAGCATGCGTTTGAAGTTTCAAGTGGCAAGATAAGCAAGCAGCCCCATTCTCTTTGCCTCTATGCGAACAGTGCCATGGGCAGATGAGGCTGAGCAACAGCTTTCCAGGCTAGCCCCTTCTGGCTGCCAGCTATCTGCAGACGTTCGCATTTCAAGACCAGGGCTGCGAAAGGAGCCTGGCAGGGACACCACCATTCCCAGCATGCGTTTGAAGTTTCAAGTGGCAAGATAAGCAAGCAGCCCCATTCTCTGTGCCTCTGTGCGAGCAGTGCCATGGGCAGATGAGGCTGAGCAACAGCTTTCCATGCTAGCCCCTTCTGCCTGCCAGCTATCTGCAGACGTTCGCATTTCAAGAGCAGGGCTGTGAAAGGAGCCTGGCAGGTACACCATCTTTCCCAGGCTACGTTTGAAGTTTGAGGTGGCAAGACAAGCAAGGAGCCCCATTCTCTGTGCCTCTGTGCGAGCAGTGCCATGGGCAGATGAGGCTGAGCAACAGCTTTCCAGGCTAGCCCCTTCTGCCTGCCAGCTATCTGCAGACGTTCGCACTTTCGGAGCAGGGCTGTGAAAGGAGCCTGGCAGGGTCACCACCATTCCCAGCATGCGTTTGAAGTTTCAAGTGGCAAGATAAGCAAGCAGCCCCATTCTCTGTGCCTCTTTGCGAACAGTGCCATGGGCAGATGAGGCTGAGCAACAGCTTTCCAGGCTAGCCCCTTCTGGCTGCCAGCTATCTGCAGACATTCGCACTTTCGGAGCAGGGCTGTGATAGGAGCCTGGCAGGGACACCAACTTTCCCAGGCTACGTTTGAAGTTTGAGGTGGCAAGACAAGCAAGCAGCCCCATTCTCTGTGCCTCTGTGCGAGCACTGCCATGGGCAGATGAGGCTGAGCAACAGCTTTCCAGGCTAGCCCCTTCTGGCTGCCAGCTATCTGCAGATGTTCGCATTTCAAGAGCAGGGCTGCGAAAGGAGTCTAGCAGGTACACGAACTTTCCCAGGCTACGTTTGAAGTTTGAGGTGGCAAGACAAGCAAGCAGCCCCATTCTCTGTGCCTCTTTGCGAACAGTGCCATGGGCAGATGAGGCTGAGCAACAGCTTTCCAGGCTAGCCCCTTCTGGCTGCCAGCTATCTGCAGACGTTAGCACTTTCGGAGCAGGGCTGCGAAAGTAGCCTGGCTGGGACACCATCTTTCCCAGGCTACGTTTGAAGTTTGAGGTGGCAAGACAAGCAAGCAGCCCCATTCTCTGTGCCTCTTTGCGAACAGTGCCATGGGCAGATGAGGCGGAGCAACAGCTTTCCAGGCTAGCCCCTTCTGCCTGCCAGCTATCTGCAGACGTTCGCACTTTCGGAGCAGGGCTGCGAAAGGAGCCTGGCTGGGACACCAACTTTCCCAGGCTACGTTTGAAGTTTGAGGTGGCAAGACAAGCAAGGAGCCCCATTCTCTGTGCCTCTGTGCGAACAGTGCCATGGGCAGATGAGGCTGAGCAACAGCTTTCCAGGCTAGCCCCTTCTGGCTGCCAGCTATCTGCAGACGTTCGCACTTTCGGAGCAGGGCTGTGATAGGAGCCTGGCAGGGTCACCACCATTCCCAGCATGCGTTTGAAGTTTCAAGTGGCAAGATAAGCAAGCAGCCCCATTCTCTTTGCCTCTGTGCGAGCAGTGCCATGGGCAGATGAGGCTGAGCAACAGCTTTCCAGGCTAGCCCCTTCTGGCTGTCAGCTATCTGCAGACGTTCGCATTTCAAGAGCAGGGCTGCGAAAGGAGCCTGGCAGGGACACCACCATTCCCAGCATGCGTTTGAAGTTTCAAGTGGCAAGATAAGCAAGCAGCCCCATTCTCTGTGCCTCTGTGCGAGCAGTGCCATGGGCAGATGAGGCTGAGCAAAAGCTTTCCATGCTAGCCCCTTCTGGCTGCCAGCTATCTGCAGATGTTCGCATTTCAAGAGCAGGGCTGCGAAAGGAGCCTGGCTGGGACACCAACTTTCCCAGGCTACGTTTGAAGTTTGAGGTGGCAAGACAAGCAAGCAGCCCCATTCTCTGTGCCTCTGTGCGAGCAGTGCCATGGGCAGATGAGGCTGAGCAACAGCTTTCCAGGCTAGCCCCTTCTGGCTGCCAGCTATCTGCAGACGTTCGCATTTCAAGAGCAGGGCTGCGAAAGGAGTCTAGCAGGTACACCATCTTTCCCAGGCTACGTTTGAAGTTTGAGGTGGCAAGACAAGCAAGCAGCCCCATTCTCTGTGCCTCTTTGCGAACAGTGCCATGGGCAGATGAGGCTGAGCAACAGCTTTCCAGGCTAGCCCCTTCTGGCTGCCAGCTATCTGCAGACGTTCGCACTTTCGGAGCAGGGCTGCGAAAGGAGCCTGGCTGGGACACCAACTTTCCCAGGCTACGTTTGAAGTTTGAGGTGGCAAGACAAGCAAGGAGCCCCATTCTCTGTGCCTCTGTGCGAGCAGTACCATGGGCAGATGAGGCTGAGCAACAGCTTTCCAGGCTAGCCCCTGCTGGCTGCCAGCTATCTGCACACGTTCGCACTTTCGGAGCAGGGCTGTGATAGGAGCCTGGCAGGGTCACCACCATTCCCAGCATGCGTTTGAAGTTTCAAGTGGCAAGATAAGCAAGCAGCCCCATTCTCTTTGCCTCTATGCGAACAGTGCCATGGGCAGATGAGGCTGAGCAACAGCTTTCCAGGCTAGCCCCTTCTGGCTGCCATCTATCTGCAGACGTTAGCACTTTCGGAGCAGGGCTGCGAAAGGAGCCTGGCTGGGACACCAACTTTCCCAGGCTACGTTTGAAGTTTGAGGTGGCAAGACAAGCAAGGAGCCCCATTCTCTGTGCCTCTGTGCGAGCAGTGCCATGGGCAGATGAGGCTGAGCAACAGCTTTCCAGGCTAACCCCTTCTGGCTGCCAGCTATCTGCAGACGTTCGCACTTTCGGAGCAGGGCTGCGAAAGGAGCCTGGCTGGGACACCAACTTTCCCAGGCTACGTTTGAAGTTTGAGGTGGCAAAACAAGCAAGCAGCCCCATTCTCTGTGCCTCTGTGCGAGCAGTGCCATGGGCAGATGAGGCTGAGCAACAGCTTTCCAGGCTAGCCCCTTCTGGCTGCCAGCTATCTGCAGACGTTAGCACTTTCGGAGCAGGGCTGCGAAAGGAGCCTGGCTGGGACACCAACTTTCCCAGGCTACGTTTGAAGTTTGAGGTGGCAAGACAAGCAAGCAGCCCCATTCTCTGTGCCTCTTTGCGAACAGTGCCATGGGCAGATGAGGCTGAGCAACAGCTTTCCAGGCTAGCCCCTTCTGGCTGCCAGCTATCTGCAGACGTTAGCACTTTCGGAGCAGGGCTGCGAAAGGTGCCTGGCTGGGACACCAACTTTCCCAGGCTACGTTTGAAGTTTGAGGTGGCAAGACAAGCAAGCAGCCCCATTCTCTGTGCCTCTTTGCGAACAGTGCCATGGGCAGATGAGGCTGAGCAACAGCTTTCCAGGCTAGCCCCTTCTGGCTGCCAGCTATCTGCAGACGTTCGCATTTCAAGACCAGGGCTGCGAAAGGAGCCTGGCAGGGACACCACCATTCCCAGCATGCGTTTGAAGTTTCAAGTGGCAAGATAAGCAAGCAGCCCCATTCTCTGTGCCTCTGTGCGAGCAGTGCCATGGGCAGATGAGGCTGAGCAACAGCTTTCCAGGCTAGCCCCTTCTGCCTGCCAGCTATCTGCAGACGTTCGCATTTCAAGAGCAGGGCTGCGAAAGGAGCCTGGCAGGTACACCATCTTTCCCAGGCTACGTTTGAAGTTTGAGGTGGCAAAACAAGCAAGGAGCCCCATTCTCTGTGCCTCTGTGCGAGCACTGCCATGGGCAGATGAGGCTGAGCAACAGCTTTCCAGGCTAGCCCCTTCTGCCTGCCAGCTATCTGCAGACATTCGCACTTTCGGAGCAGGGCTGCGAAAGGAGCCTGGCTGGGACACCAACTTTCCCAGCATGCGTTTGAAGTTTGAGGTGGCAAGACAAGCAAGCAGCCCCATTCTCTGTGCCTCTGTGCGAGCACTGCCATGGGCAGATGAGGCTGAGCAACAGCTTTCCAGGCTAGCCCCTTCTGGCTGCCAGCTATCTGCAGATGTTCGCACTTTCGGAGTAGGGCTGCGAAAGGAGCCTGGCTGGGACACAAACTTTCCCAGGCTACGTTTGAAGTTTGAGGTGGCAAAACAAGCAAGGAGCCCCATTCTCTGTGCCTCTGTGCGAGCAGTGCCATGGGCAGATGAGGCTGAGCAACAGCTTTCCAGGCTAGCCCCTTCTGCCTGCCAGCTATCTGCAGACGTTCGCACTTTCGGAGCAGGGCTGCGAAAGGAGCCTGGCAGGGACACCAACTTTCCCAGGCTACGTTTGAAGTTTGAGGTGGCAAGACAAGCAAGCAGCCCCATTCTCTGTGCCTCTGTGCGAGCAGTGCCATGGGCAGATGAGGCTGAGCAACAGCTTTCCAGGCTAGCCCCGTCTGGCTGCCAGCTATCTGCAGACGTTCGCATTTCAAGAGCAGGGCTGCGAAAGGAGCCTAGCAGGTACACCATCTTTCCCAGGCTACGTTTGAAGTTTGAGGTGGCAAGACAAGCAAGCAGCCCCATTCTCTGTGCCTCTTTGCGAACAGTGCCATGGGCAGATGAGGCGGAGCAACAGCTTTCCAGGCTAGCCCCTTCTGGCTGCCAGCTATCTGCAGACGTTCGCATTTCAAGACCAGAGCTGCGAAAGGAGCCTGGCAGGGACACCACCATTCCCAGCATGCGTTTGAAGTTTCAAGT
Source organism: Opisthocomus hoazin (assembly GCF_030867145.1). Lineage (NCBI taxonomy): Eukaryota > Metazoa > Chordata > Aves > Opisthocomiformes > Opisthocomidae > Opisthocomus > Opisthocomus hoazin. The sequence goes on along the minus strand of NC_134447.1, from coordinate 1,085,069 downwards.
GGCAAGATAAGCAAGCAGCCCCATTCTCTGTGCCTCTGTGCGAGCAGTGCCATGGGCAGATGAGGCTGAGCAACAGCTTTCCATGCTAGCCCCTTCTGGCTGCCAGCTATCTGCAGACGTTCGCATTTCAAGAGCAGGGCTGCGAAAGGAGCCTGGCAGGTACACCATCTTTCCCAGGCTACGTTTGAAGTTTGAGGTGGCAAGACAAGCAAGCAGCCCCATTCTCTGTGCCTCTGTGCGAGCACTGCCATGGGCACATGAGGCTGAGCAACAGCTTTCCAGGCTAGCCCCTTCTGGCTGCCAGCTATCTGCAGATGTTCGCACTTTCGGAGTAGGGCTGCGAAAGGAGCCTGGCTGGGACACCAACTTTCCCAGGCTACGTTTGAAGTTTGAGGTGGCAAAACAAGCAAGCAGCCCCATTCTCTGTGCCTCTGTGCGAGCACTGCCATGGGCAGATGAGGCTGAGCAACAGCTTTCCAGGCTAGCCCCTTCTGGCTGCCAGCTATCTGCAGACATTCGCACTTTCGGAGCAGGGCTGCGAAAGGAGCCTGGCAGGGACACCAACTTTCCCAGGCTACGTTTGAAGTTTGAGGTGGCAAGACAAGCAAGCAGCCCCATCCTCTGTGCCTCTGTGCGAGCAGTGCCATGGGCAGATGAGGCTGAGCAACAGCTTTCCAGGCTAGCCCCTTCTGGCTGCCAGCTATCTGCAGACGTTCGCATTTCAAGAGCAGGGCTGCGAAAGGAGCCTAGCAGGTACACCATCTTTCCCAGGCTACGTTTGAAGTTTGAGGTGGCAAGACAAGCAAGCAGCCCCATTCTCTGTGCCTCTTTGCGAACAGTGCCATGGGCAGATGAGGCGGAGCAACAGCTTTCCAGGCTAGCCCATTCTGGCTGCCAGCTATCTGCAGACGTTCGCATTTCAAGACCAGAGCTGCGAAAGGAGCCTGGCAGGGACACCACCATTCCCAGCATGCGTTTGAAGTTTCAAGTGGCAAGATAAGCAAGCAGCCCCATTCTCTGTGCCTCTGTGTGAGCAGTGCCATGGGCAGATGAGGCTGAGCAACAGCTTTCCATGCTAGCCCCTTCTGGCTGCCAGCTATCTGCAGACGTTCGCATTTCAAGAGCAGGGCTGCGAAAGGAGCCTGGCAGGTACACCATCTTTCCCAGGCTACGTTTGAAGTTTGAGGTGGCAAGACAAGCAAGCAGCCCCATTCTCTGTGCCTCTGTGCGAGCACTGCCATGGGCACATGAGGCTGAGCAACAGCTTTCCAGGATAGCACCTTGTGGCTGCCAGCTATCTGCAGACGTTCGCATTTCAAGAGCAGGTCTGCGAAAGGAGCCTGGCAGGGTCACCACCATTCCCAGCATGCGTTTGAAGTTTCAAGTTGCAAGACAAGCAAGCAGCCCCATTCTCTGTGCCTCTGTGCGAACAGTGCCATGGGCAGATGAGGCTGAGCAACAGCTTTCCAGGATACCCCCTTCTGGCTGCCAGCTATCTGCAGACATTCGCACTTTCGGAGCAGGGCTGCGAAAGGAGCCTGGCTGGGACACCAACTTTCCCAGGCTACGTTTGAAGTTTGAGGTGGCAAGACAAGCAAGCAGCCCCATTCTCTGTGCCTCTGTGCGAGCAGTGCCATGGGCAGATGAGGCTGAGCAACAGCTTTCCAGGCTAGCCCCTTCTGGCTGCCAGCTATCTGCAGACGTTCGCACTTTCGGAGCAGGGCTGCGAAAGGAGCCTGGCTGGGACACCAACTTTCCCAGGCTACGTTTGAAGTTTGAGGTTGCAAGACAAGCAAGGAGCCCCATTCTCTGTGCCTCTGTGCGAGCAGTGCCATGGGCAGATGAGGCTGAGCAACAGCTTTCCAGGCTAGCCCCTTCTGCCTGCCAGCTATCTGCAGACGTTCGCACTTTCGGAGCAGGGCTGTGATAGGAGCCTGGCAGGGTCACCACCATTCCCAGCATGCGTTTGAAGTTTCAAGTGGCAAGATAAGCAAGCAGCCCCATTCTCTGTGCCTCTGTGCGAGCAGTGCCATGGGCAGATGAGGCTGAGCAACAGCTTTCCATGCTAGCCCCTTCTGGCTGCCAGCTATCTGCAGACGTTCGCACTTTCGGAGCAGGGCTGCGAAAGGAGCCTGGCAGGGACACCACCATTCCCAGCATGCGTTTGAAGTTTCAAGTGGCAAGATAAGCAAGCAGCCCCATTCTCTGTGCCTCTGTGCGAGCAGTGCCATGGGCAGATGAGGCTGAGCAACAGCTTTCCATGCTAGCCCCTTCTGCCTGCCAGCTATCTGCAGACGTTCGCATTTCAAGAGCAGGGCTGCGAAAGGAGCCTGGCAGGTACACCATCTTTCCCAGGCTACGTTTGAAGTTTGAGGTGGCAAAACAAGCAAGGAGCCCCATTCTCTGTGCCTCTGTGCGAGCAGTGCCATGGGCAGATGAGGCTGAGCAACAGCTTTCCAGGCTAGCCCCTTCTGGCTGCCAGCTATCTGCAGACGTTCGCATTTCAAGAGCAGGTCTGCGAAAGGAGCCTGGCAGGGTCACCACCATTCCCAGCATGCGTTTGAAGTTTCAAGTTGCAAGACAAGCAAGCAGCCCCATTCTCTGTGCCTCTGTGCGAACAGTGCCATGGGCAGATGAGGCTGAGCAACAGCTTTCCAGGATACCCCCTTCTGGCTGCCAGCTATCTGCAGACATTCGCACTTTCGGAGCAGGGCTGCGAAAGGAGCCTGGCTGGGACACCAACTTTCCCAGGCTACGTTTGAAGTTTGAGGTGGCAAGACAAGCAAGCAGCCCCATTCTCTGTGCCTCTGTGCGAGCAGTGCCATGGGCAGATGAGGCTGAGCAACAGCTTTCCAGGCTAGCCCCTTCTGGCTGCCAGCTATCTGCAGACGTTCGCACTTTCGGAGCAGGGCTGCGAAAGGAGCCTGGCTGGGACACCAACTTTCCCAGGCTACGTTTGAAGTTTGAGGTGGCAAGACAAGCAAGGAGCCCCATTCTCTGTGCCTCTGTGCGAGCAGTGCCATGGGCAGATGAGACTGAGCAACAGCTTTCCAGGCTAGCCCCTTCTGCCTGCCAGCTATCTGCAGACGTTCGCACTTTCGGAGCAGGGCTGTGATAGGAGCCTGGCAGGGTCACCACCATTCCCAGCATGCGTTTGAAGTTTCAAGTGGCAAGATAAGCAAGCAGCCCCATTCTCTGTGCCTCTGTGCGAGCAGTGCCATGGGCAGATGAGGCTGAGCAACAGCTTTCCATGCTAGCCCCTTCTGGCTGCCAGCTATCTGCAGACGTTCGCACTTTCGGAGCAGGGCTGCGAAAGGAGCCTGGCAGGGACACCACCATTCCCAGCATGCCTTTGAAGTTTCAAGTGGCAAGATAAGCAAGCAGCCCCATTCTCTGTGCCTCTGTGCGAGCAGTGCCATGGGCAGATGAGGCTGAGCTACAGCTTTCCATGCTAGCCCCTTCTGCCTGCCAGCTATCTGCAGACGTTCGCATTTCAAGAGCAGGGCTGCGAAAGGAGCCTGGCAGGTACACCATCTTTCCCAGGCTACGTTTGAAGTTTGAGGTGGCAAAACAAGCAAGGAGCCCCATTCTCTGTGCCTCTGTGCGAGCAGTGCCATGGGCAGATGAGGCTGAGCAACAGCTTTCCAGGCTAGCCCCTTCTGGCTGCCAGCTATCTGCAGACGTTCGCACTTTCGGAGCAGGGCTGTGATAGGAGCCTGGCAGGGTCACCACCATTCCCAGCATGCGTTTGAAGTTTCAAGTGGCAAGATAAGCAAGCAGCCCCATTCTCTGTGCCTCTATGCGAACAGTGCCATGGGCAGATGAGGCTGAGCAACAGCTTTCCAGGCTAGCCCCTTCTGGCTGCCAGCTATCTGCAGACGTTCGCATTTCAAGAGCAGGGCTGCGAAAGGAGTCTAGCAGGTACACCATCTTTCCCAGGCTACGTTTGAAGTTTGAGGTGGCAAGACAAGCAAGCAGCCCCATTCTCTGTGCCTCTTTGCGAACAGTGCCATGGGCAGATGAGGCTGAGCAACAGCTTTCCAGGCTAGCCCCTTCTGGCTGCCAGCTATCTGCAGACGTTAGCACTTTCGGAGCAGGGCTGCGAAAGGAGCCTGGCTGGGACACCAACTTTCCCAGGCTACGTTTGAAGTTTGAGCTGGCAAGACAAGCAAGGAGCCCCATTCTCTGTGCCTCTGTGCGAGCAGTGCCATGGGCAGATGAGGCTGAGCAACAGCTTTCCAGGCTAGCCCCTTCTGGCTGCCAGCTATCTGCAGACGTTCGCACTTTCGGAGCAGGGCTGTGATAGGAGCCTGGCAGGGTCACCACCATTCCCAGCATGCGTTTGAAGTTTCAAGTGGCAAGATAAGCAAGCAGCCCCATTCTCTTTGCCTCTATGCGAACAGTGCCGTGGGCAGATGAGGCTGAGCAACAGCTTTCCAGGCTAGCCCCTTCTGGCTGCCAGCTATCTGCAGACGTTCGCATTTCAAGACCAGGGCTGCGAAAGGAGCCTGGCAGGGACACCACCATTCCCAGCATGCGTTTGAAGTTTCAAGTGGCAAGATAAGCAAGCAGCCCCATTCTCTGTGCCTCTGTGCGAGCAGTGCCATGGGCAGATGAGGCTGAGCAACAGCTTTCCATGCTAGCCCCTTCTGGCTGCCAGCTATCTGCAGACGTTCGCATTTCAAGAGCAGGGCTGCGAAAGGAGCCTGGCAGGTACACCATCTTTCCCAGGCTACGTTTGAAGTTTGAGGTGGCAAGACAAGCAAGGAGCCCCATTCTCTGTGCCTCTGTGCGAGCAGTGCCATGGGCAGATGAGGCTGAGCAACAGCTTTCCAGGATAGCACCTTGTGGCTGCCAGCTATCTGCAGACGTTCGCACTTTCGGAGCAAGGCTGTGATAGGAGCCTGGCAGGGATACCAACTTTCCCAGCATGCGTTTGAAGTTTCAAGTGGCAAGATAAGCAAGCAGCCCCATTCTCTGTGCCTCTTTGCGAACAGTGCCATGGGCAGATGAGGCTGAGCAACAGCTTTCCATGCTAGCCCATTCTGGCTGCCAGCTATCTGCAGACGTTCGCACTTTCGGAGCAGGGCTGCGAAAGGAGCCTGGCTGGGACACCAACTTTCCCAGGCTACGTTTGAAGTTTGAGGTGGCAAAACAAGCAAGCAGCCCCATTCTCTGTGCCTCTGTGCGAGCAGTGCCATGGGCAGATGAGGCTGAGCAACAGCTTTCCAGGCTAGCACCTTCTGGCTGCCAGCTATCTGCAGACGTTCGCATTTCAAGAGCAGGTCTGCGAAAGGAGCCTGGCAGGGTCACCACCATTCCCAGCATGCGTTTGAAGTTTCAAGTTGCAAGACAAGCAAGGAGCCCCATTCTCTGTGCCTCTGTGCGAGCACTGCCATGGGCAGATGAGGCTGAGCAACAGCTTTCCAGGCTAGCCCCTTCTGGCTGCCAGCTAGCTGCAGACGTTCGCACTTTTGGAGCAGGGCTGCGAAAGGAGCCTGGCAGGGACACCAACTTTCCCAGGCTACGTTTGAAGTTTGAGGTGGCAAGACAAGCAAGCAGCCCCATTCTCTGTGCCTCTGTGCGAGCACTGCCATGGGCAGATAAGGCTGAGCAACAGCTTTCCAGGCTAGCACCTTCTGGCTGCCAGCTATCTGCAGACGTTCGCACTTTCGGAGCAGGGCTGTGATAGGAACCTGGCAGGGACACCAACTTTCCCAGCATGCGTTTGAATTTTCAAGTGGCAAGATAAGCAAGCAGCCCCATTCTCTGTGCCTCTTTGCGAACAGTGCCATGGGCAGATGAGGCTGAGCAACAGCTTTCCAGGCTAGCCCCTTCTGGCTGCCAGCTATCTGCAGACGTTCGCATTTCAAGACCAGGGCTGCGACAGGAGCCTGGCAGGGACACCACCATTCCCAGCATGCGTTTGAATTTTCAAGTGGCAAGATAAGCAAGCAGCCCCATTCTCTGTGCCTCTTTGCGAACAGTGCCATGGGCAGATGAGGCTGAGCAACAGCTTTCCAGGCTAGCCCCTTCTGGCTGCCAGCTATCTGCAGACGTTCGCATTTCAAGACCAGGGCTGCGACAGGAGCCTGGCAGGGACACCACCATTCCCAGCATGCGTTTGAAGTTTCAAGTGGCAAGATAAGCAAGCAGCCCCATTCTCTGTGCCTCTGTGCGATCAGTGCCATGGGCAGATGAGGCTGAGCAACAGCTTTCCATGCTAGCCCCTTCTGGCTGCCAGCTATCTGCAGACATTCGCACTTTCGGAGCAGGGCTGCGAAAGGAGCCTGGCTGGGACACCAACTTTCCCAGGCTACGTTTGAAGTTTGAGGTGGCAAGACAAGCAAGCAGCCCCATTCTCTGTGCCTCTGTGCGAGCAGTGCCATGGGCAGATGAGGCTGAGCAACAGCTTTCCAGGCTAGCCCCTTCTGGCTGCCAGCTATCTGCAGACGTTCGCACTTTCGGAGCAGGGCTGCGAAAGGAGCCTGGCAGGGACACCAACTTTCCCAGGCTACGTTTGAAGTTTGAGGTGGCAAGACAAGCAAGCAGCCCCATTCTCTGTGCCTCTGTGCGAGCAGTGCCATGGGCAGATGAGGCTGAGCAACAGCTTTCCAGGCTAGCCCCTTCTGGCTGCCAGCTATCTGCAGACGTTCGCACTTTCGGAGCAGGGCTGCGAAAGGAGCCTGGCAGGGACACCAACTTTCCCAGGCTACGTTTGAAGTTTGAGGTGGCAAGACAAGCAAGCAGCCCCATTCTCTGTGCCTCTGTGCGAGCAGTGCCATGGGCAAATGAGGCTGAGCAACAGCTTTCCAGGATAGCACCTTGTGGCTGCCAGCTATCTGCAGACGTTCGCACTTTCGGAGCAGGGCTGTGATGGGAGCCTGGCAGGGATACCAACTTTCCCAGCATGCGTTTGAAGTTTCAAGTGGCAAGATAAGCAAGCAGCCCCATTCTCTGTGCCTCTGTGCGAGCAGTGCCATGGGCAGATGAGGCTGAGCAACAGCTTTCCAGGCTAGCCCATTCTGGCTGCCAGCTATCTGCAGACGTTCGCACTTTCGGAGCAGGGCTGCGAAAGGAGCCTGGCTGGGACACCAACTTTCCCAGGCTACGTTTGAAGTTTGAGGTGGCAAGACAAGCAAGCAGCCCCATTCTCTGTGCCTCTGTGCGAGCAGTGCCATGGGCAGATGAGGCTGAGCAACAGCTTTCCAGGCTAGCACCTTGTGGCTGCCAGCTATCTGCAGACGTTCGCACTTTCGGAGCAGGGCTGTGATAGGAACCTGGCAGGGACACCAACTTTCCCAGCATGCGTTTGAATTTTCAAGTGGCAAGATAAGCAAGCAGCCCCATTCTCTGTGCCTCTTTGCGAACAGTGCCATGGGCAGATGAGGCTGAGCAACAGCTTTCCAGGCTAGCCCCTTCTGGCTGCCAGCTATCTGCAGACGTTCGCACTTTCGGAGTAGGGCTGCGAAAGGAGCCTGGCTGGGACACAAACTTTCCCAGGCTACGTTTGAAGTTTGAGGTGGCAAAACAAGCAAGGAGCCCCATTCTCTGTGCCTCTGTGCGAGCACTGCCATGGGCAGATGATGTTGAGCAACAGCTTTCCAGGCTAGCGCCTTCTGGCTGCCAGCTATCTGCAGACGTTCGCACTTTCGGAGCAGGGCTGCGAAAGGAGACTGGCAGGGACACCAACTTTCCCAGGCTACGTTTGAAGTTTGAGGTGGCAAGACAAGCAAGCAGCCCCATTCTCTGTGCCTCTGTGCGAGCAGTGCCATGGGCAGATGAGGCTGAGCAACAGCTTTCCAGGCTAGCCCCTTCTGGCTGCCAGCTATCTGCAGACGTTCGCATTTCAAGAGCAGGGCTGCGAAAGGAGCCTAGCAGGTACACCATCTTTCCCAGGCTACGTTTGAAGTTTGAGGTGGCAAGACAAGCAAGCAGCCCCATTCTCTGTGCCTCTTTGCGAACAGTGCCATGGGCAGATGAGGCTGAGCAACAGCTTTCCATGCTAGCCCCTTCTGGCTGCCAGCTATCTGCAGACATTCGCACTTTCGGAGCAGGGCTGCGAAAGGAGCCTGGCTGGGACACCAACTTTCCCAGGCTACGTTTGAAGTTTGAGGTGGCAAGACAAGCAAGCAGCCCCATTCTCTGTGCCTCTGTGCGAACAGTGCCATGGGCAGATGAGGCTGAGCAACAGCTTTCCAGGCTAGCCCCTTCTGGCTGCCAGCTATCTGCAGACGTTCGCACTTTCGGAGCAGGGCTGCGAAAGGAGCCTGGCAGGGACACCAACTTTCCCAGGCTACGTTTGCAGTTTGAGGTGGCAAGACAAGCAAGCAGCCCCATTCTCTGTGCCTCTGTGCGAGCAGTGCCATGGCCAGATGAGGCTGAGCAACAGCTTTCCAGGATAGCACCTTGTGGCTGCCAGCTATCTGCAGACGTTCGCACTTTCGGAGCAGGGCTGTGATGGGAGCCTGGAAGGGATACCAACTTTCCCAGCATGCGTTTGAAGTTTCAAGTGGCAAGATAAGCAAGCAGCCCCATTCTCTGTGCCTCTTTGCGAACAGTGCCATGGGCAGATGAGGCTGAGCAACAGCTTTCCAGGCTAGCCCCTTCTGGCTGCCAGCTATCTGCAGACGTTCGCACTTTCGGAGTAGGGCTGCGAAAGGAGCCTGGCTGGGACACAAACTTTCCCAGGCTACGTTTGAAGTTTGAGGTGGCAAAACAAGCAAGGAGCCCCATTCTCTGTGCCTCTGTGCGAGCACTGCCATGGGCAGATGATGTTGAGCAACAGCTTTCCAGGCTAGCGACTTCTGGCTGCCAGCTATCTGCAGACGTTCGCACTTTCGGAGCAGGGCTGCGAAAGGAGACTGGCAGGGACACCAACTTTCCCAGGCTACGTTTGAAGTTTGAGGTGGCAAGACAAGCAAGCAGCCCCATTCTCTGTGCCTCTGTGCGAGCAGTGCCATGGGCAGATGAGGCTGAGCAACAGCTTTCCAGGATAGCACCTTGTGGCTGCCAGCTATCTGCAGACGTTCGCACTTTCGGAGCAGGGCTGCGAAAGGAGCCTGGCTGGGACACCAACTTTCCCAGGCTACGTTTGAAGTTTGAGGTGGCAAGACAAGCAAGCAGCCCCATTCTCTGTGCCTCTGTGCGAGCACTGCCATGGGCAGATGAGGCTGAGCAACAGCTTTCCAGGATAGCACCTTGTGGCTGCCAGCTATCTGCAGACGTTCGCACTTTCGGAGCAGGGCTGTGATGGGAGCCTGGCAGGGATACCAACTTTCCCAGCATGCGTTTGAAGTTTCAAGTGGCAAGATAAGCAAGCAGCCCCATTCTCTGTGCCTCTTTGCGAACAGTGCCATGGGCAGATGAGGCTGAGCAACAGCTTTCCAGGCTAGCCCATTCTGGCTGCCAGCTATCTGGAGACGTTCGCACTTTCGGAGCAGGGCTGCGAAAGGAGCCTGGCTGGGACACCAACTTTCCCAGGCTACGTTTGAAGTTTGAGGTGGCAAGACAAGCAAGCAGCCCCATTCTCTGTGCCTCTGTGCGAGCACTGCCATGGGCAGATGAGGCTGAGCAACAGCTTTCCAGGCTAGCACCTTCTGGCTGCCAGCTATCTGCAGACGTTCGCACTTTCGGAGCAGGGCTGTGATAGGAACCTGGCAGGGACACCAACTTTCCCAGCATGCGTTTGAATTTTCAAGTGGCAAGATAAGCAAGCAGCCCCATTCTCTGTGCCTCTTTGCGAACAGTGCCATGGGCAGATGAGGCTGAGCAACAGCTTTCCAGGCTAGCCCCTTCTGGCTGCCAGCTATCTGCAGACGTTCGCACTTTCGGAGTAGGGCTGCGAAAGGAGCCTGGCTGGGACACAAACTTTCCCAGGCTACGTTTGAAGTTTGAGGTGGCAAAACAAGCAAGGAGCCCCATTCTCTGTGCCTCTGTGCGAGCACTGCCATGGGCAGATGATGTTGAGCAACAGCTTTCCAGGCTAGCGCCTTCTGGCTGCCAGCTATCTGCAGACGTTCGCACTTTCGGAGCAGGGCTGCGAAAGGAGACTGGCAGGGACACCAACTTTCCCAGGCTACGTTTGAAGTTTGAGGTGGCAAGACAAGCAAGCAGCCCCATTCTCTGTGCCTCTGTGCGAGCAGTGCCATGGGCAGATGAGGCTGAGCAACAGCTTTCCAGGCTAGCCCCTTCTGGCTGCCAGCTATCTGCAGACGTTCGCATTTCAAGAGCAGGGCTGCGAAAGGAGCCTAGCAGGTACACCATCTTTCCCAGGCTACGTTTGAAGTTTGAGGTGGCAAGACAAGCAAGCAGCCCCATTCTCTGTGCCTCTTTGCGAACAGTGCCATGGGCAGATGAGGCTGAGCAACAGCTTTCCAGGCTAACCCCTTCTGGCTGCCAGCTATCTGCAGACGTTCGCACTTTCGGAGCAGGGCTGCGAAAGGAGCCTGGCTGGGACACCAACTTTCCCAGGCTACGTTTGAAGTTTGAGGTGGCAAGACAAGCAAGGAGCCCCATTCTCTGTGCCTCTGTGCGAGCACTGCCATGGGCAGATGAGGCTGAGCAACAGCTTTCCAGGCTAGCCCCTTCTGCCTGCCAGCTATCTGCAGACGTTCGCACTTTCTGAGCAGGGCTGCGAAAGGAGCCTGGCTGGGTCACCACCATTCCCAGCTTGCGTTTGAAGTTTCAAGTGGCAAGATAAGCAAGCAGCCCCATTCTCTTTGCCTCTATGCGAACAGTGCCATGGGCAGATGAGGCTGAGCAACAGCTTTCCAGGCTAGCCCCTTCTGCCTGCCAGCTATCTGCAGACGTTCGCATTTCAAGACAAGGGCTGCGACAGGAGCCTGGCAGGGACACCACCATTCCCAGCATGCGTTTGAAGTTTCAAGTGGCAAGATAAGCAAGCAGCCCCATTCTCTGTGCCTCTGTGCGATCAGTGCCATGGGCAGATGAGGCTGAGCAACAGCTTTCCATGCTAGCCCCTTCTGGCTGCCAGCTATCTGCAGACATTCGCACTTTCGGAGCAGGGCTGCGAAAGGAGCCTGGCTGGGACACCTACTTTCCCAGGTTACGTTTGAAGTTTGAGGTGGCAAGACAAGCAAGCAGCCCCATTCTCTGTGCCTCTGTGCGAGCAGTGCCATGGGCAGATGAGGCTGAGCAACAGCTTTCCAGGCTAGCCCCTTCTGGCTGCCAGCTATCTGCAGACGTTCGCACTTTCGGAGCAGGGCTGCGAAAGGAGCCTGGCAGGGACACCAACTTTCCCAGGCTACGTTTGAAGTTTGAGGTGGCAAGACAAGCAAGCAGCCCCATTCTCTGTGCCTCTGTGCGAGCAGTGCCATGGGCAGATGAGGCTGAGCAACAGCTTTCCAGGCTAGCCCCTTCTGGCTGCCAGCTATCTGCAGACGTTCGCACTTTCGGAGCAGGGCTGCGAAAGGAGCCTGGCAGGGACACCAACTTTCCCAGGCTACGTTTGAAGTTTGAGGTGGCAAGACAAGCAAGCAGCCCCATTCTCTGTGCCTCTGTGCGAGCACTGCCATGGGCAGATGAGGCTGAGCAACAGCTTTCCAGGCTAGCCCCTTCTGGCTGCCAGCTATCTGCAGACGTTCGCATTTCAAGAGCAGGGCTGCGAAAGGAGCCTAGCAGGTACACCATCTTTCCCAGGCTACGTTTGAAGTTTGAGGTGGCAAGACAAGCAAGGAGCCCCATTCTCTGTGCCTCTGTGCGAGCACTGCCATGGGCAGATGAGGCTGAGCAACAGCTTTCCAGGCTAGCACCTTCTGGCTGCCAGCTATCTGCAGACGTTCGCACTTTCGGAGCAGGGCTGTGATAGGAACCTGGCAGGGACACCAACTTTCCCAGCATGCGTTTGAATTTTCAAGTGGCAAGATAAGCAAGCAGCCCCATTCTCTGTGCCTCTTTGCGAACAGTGCCATGGGCAGATGAGGCTGAGCAACAGCTTTCCAGGCTAGCCCCTTCTGGCTGCCAGCTATCTGCAGACGTTCGCACTTTCGGAGTAGGGCTGCGAAAGGAGCCTGGCTGGGACACAAACTTTCCCAGGCTACGTTTGAAGTTTGAGGTGGCAAAACAAGCAAGGAGCCCCATTCTCTGTGCCTCTGTGCGAGCACTGCCATGGGCAGATGATGTTGAGCAACAGCTTTCCAGGCTAGCGCCTTCTGGCTGCCAGCTATCTGCAGACGTTCGCACTTTCGGAGCAGGGCTGCGAAAGGAGACTGGCAGGGACACCAACTTTCCCAGGCTACGTTTGAAGTTTGAGGTGGCAAGACAAGCAAGCAGCCCCATTCTCTGTGCCTCTGTGCGAGCAGTGCCATGGGCAGATGAGGCTGAGCAACAGCTTTCCAGGCTAGCCCCTTCTGGCTGCCAGCTATCTGCAGACGTTCGCATTTCAAGAGCAGGGCTGCGAAAGGAGCCTAGCAGGTACACCATCTTTCCCAGGCTACGTTTGAAGTTTGAGGTGGCAAGACAAGCAAGCAGCCCCATTCTCTGTGCCTCTTTGCGAACAGTGCCATGGGCAGATGAGGCTGAGCAACAGCTTTCCAGGCTAACCCCTTCTGGCTGCCAGCTATCTGCAGACGTTCGCACTTTCGGAGCAGGGCTGCGAAAGGAGCCTGGCTGGGTCACCACCATTCCCAGCTTGCGTTTGAAGTTTCAAGTGGCAAGATAAGCAAGCAGCCCCATTCTCTTTGCCTCTATGCGAACAGTGCCATGGGCAGATGAGGCTGAGCAACAGCTTTCCAGGCTAGCCCCTTCTGGCTGCCAGCTATCTGCAGACGTTCGCATTTCAAGACCAGGGCTGCGACAGGAGCCTGGCAGGGACACCACCATTCCCAGCATGCGTTTGAAGTTTCAAGTGGCAAGATAAGCAAGCAGCCCCATTCTCTGTGCCTCTGTGCGATCAGTGCCATGGGCAGATGAGGCTGAGCAACAGCTTTCCATGCTAGCCCCTTCTGCCTGCCAGCTATCTGCAGACATTCGCACTTTCGGAGCAGGGCTGCGAAAGGAGCCTGGCTGGGACACCAACTTTCCCAGGCTACGTTTGAAGTTTGAGGTGGCAAGACAAGCAAGCAGCCCCATTCTCTGTGCCTCTGTGCGAGCAGTGCCATGGGCAGATGAGGCTGAGCAACAGCTTTCCAGGCTAGCCCCTTCTGGCTGCCAGCTATCTGCAGACGTTCGCACTTTCGGAGCAGGGCTGCGAAAGGAGCCTGGCAGGGACACCAACTTTCCCAGGCTACGTTTGAAGTTTGAGGTGGCAAGACAAGCAAGCAGCCCCATTCTCTGTGCCTCTGTGCGAGCAGTGCCATGGGCAGATGAGGCTGAGCAACAGCTTTCCAGGATAGCACCTTGTGGCTGCCAGCTATCTGCAGACGTTCGCACTTTCGGAGCAGGGCTGCGAAAGGAGCCTGGCTGGGACACCAACTTTCACAGGCTACGTTTGAAGTTTCAAGTGGCAAGATAAGCAAGCAGCCCCATTCTCTGTGCCTCTTTGCGAACAGTGCCATGGGCACATGAGGCTGAGCAACAGCTTTCCAGGCTAGCCCCTTCTGGCTGCCAGCTATCTGCAGACGTTCGCATTTCAAGACCAGGGCTGCGACAGGAGCCTGGCAGGGACACCACCATTCCCAGCATGCGTTTGAAGTTTCAAGTGGCAAGATAAGCAAGCAGCCCCATTCTCTGTGCCTCTGTGCGAGCAGTGCCATGGGCAGATGAGGTTGAGCAACAGCTTTCCATGCTAGCCCCTTCTGGCTGCCAGCTATCTGCAGACGTTCGCATTTCAAGAGCAGGGCTGCGAAAGGAGCCTGGCAGGTACACCATCTTTCCCAGGCTACGTTTGACGTTTGAGGTGGCAAGACAAGCAAGGAGCCCCATTCTCTGTGCCTCTGTGCGAGCAGTGCCATGGGCAGATGAGGCTGAGCAACAGCTTTCCAGGATAGCACCTTGTGGCTGCCAGCTATCTGCAGACGTTCGCGCTTTCGGAGCAAGACTGTGATAGGAGCCTGGCAGGGATACCAACTTTCCCAGCATGCGTTTGAAGTTTCAAGTGGCAAGATAAGCAAGGAGCCCCATTCTCTGTGCCTCTGTGCGAGCACTGCCATGGGCAGATGAGGCTGAGCAACAGCTTTCCAGGCTAGCCCCTTCTGGCTGCCAGCTATCTGCAGATGTTCGCACTTTCGGAGCAGGGCTGCGAAAGGAGCCTGGCTGGGACACCAACTTTCCCAGGCTACGTTTGAAGTTTGAGGTGGCAAGACAAGCAAGCAGCCTTATTCTCTGTGCCTCTGTGCGAGCAGTGCCATGGGCAGATGAGGCTGAGCAACAGCTTTTCAGGATACCCCCTTCTGGCTGCCAGCTATCTGCAGACGTTGGCACTTTCGTAGCAGGGCTGCGAAAGGAGCCTGGCTGGGACACCAACTTCCCCAGCCTACATTTGAAGTTTGAGGTGGCAAGACAAGCAAGGAGCCCCATTCTCTGTGCCTCTGTGCGAGCAGTGCCATGGGCAGATGAGGCTGAGCAACAGCTTTCCAGGCTAGCCCCTTCTGGCTGCCAGCTATCTGCAGACGTTCGCATTTCAAGAGCAGGGCTGCGAAAGGAGTCTAGCAGGTACACCATCTTTCCCAGGCTACGTTTGAAGTTTGAGGTGGCAAGACAAGCAAGCAGCCCCATTCTCTGTGCCTCTTTGCGAACAGTGCTATGGGCAGATGAGGCTGAGCAACAGCTTTCCAGGCTAGCCCCTTCTGGCTGCCAGCTATCTGCAGACGTTAGCACTTTCGGAGCAGGGCTGCGAAAGGAGCCTGGCTGGGACACCAACTTTCCCAGGCTACGTTTGAAGTTTGAGGTGCCAAGACAAGCAAGGAGCCCCATTCTCTGTGCCTCTGTGCGAGCAGTGCCATGGGCAGATGAGGCTGAGCAACAGCTTTCCAGGCTAGCCCCTTCTGGCTGCCAGCTATCTGCAGACGTTCGCACTTTCGGAGCAGGGCTGTGATAGGAGCCTGGCAGGGTCACCACCATTCCCAGCATGCGTTTGAAGTTTCAAGTGGCAAGATAAGCAAGCAGCCCAATTCTCTGTGCCTCTGTGCGAGCAGTGCCATGGGCAGATGAGGCTGAGCAACAGCTTTCCAGGCTAGCCCCTTCTGGCTGCCAGCTATCTGCAGACGTTCGCATTTCAAGAGCAGGGCTGCGAAAGGAGCCTGGCTGGGACACCAACTTTCCCAGGCTACGTTTGAAGTTTGAGGTGGCAAGACAAGCAAGGAGCCCCATTCTCTGTGCCTCTGTGCGAGCAGTGCCATGGGCAGATGAGGCTGAGCAACAGCTTTCCAGGATAGCCCCTTCTGCCTGCCAGCTATCTGCAGACGTTCGCACTTTCGGAGCAAGGCTGTGATAGGAGCCTGGCAGGGTCACCACCATTCCCAGCATGCGTTTGAAGTTTCAAGTGGCAAGATAAGCAAGCAGCCCCATTCTCTTTGCCTCTATGCGAACAGTGCCGTGGGCAGATGAGGCTGAGCAACAGCTTTCCAGGCTAGCCCCTTCTGGCTGCCAGCTATCTGCAGACGTTCGCACTTTCGGAGCAGGGCTGCGAAAGGAGCCTGGCTGGGACACCCTCTTTCACAGGCTACGTTTGAAGTTTGAGGTGGCAAGACAAGCAAGCAGCCCCATTCTCTGTGCCTCTGTGCGAGCAGTGCCATGGGCAGATGAGGCTGAGCAACAGCTTTCCAGGATAGCACCTTGTGGCTGCCAGCTATCTGCAGACGTTCGCACTTTCGGAGCAGGGCTGTGATAGGAGCCTGGCAGGGACACCAACTTTCCCAGCATGCGTTTGAAGTTTCAAGTGGCAAGATAAGCAAGCAGCCCCATTCTCTGTGCCTCTTTGCGAACAGTGCCATGGGCAGATGAGGCTGAGCAACAGCTTTCCAGGCTAGCCCATTCTGGCTGCCAGCTATCTGCAGACGTTCGCACTTTCGGAGGAGGGCTGCGAAAGGAGCCTGGCTGGGACACCAACATTCCCAGCATGCGTTTGAAGTTTCAAGTGGCAAGATAAGCAAGCAGCCCCATTCTCTCTGCCTCTTTGCGAACAGTGCCATGGGCAGATGAGGCTGAGCAACAGCTTTCCAGGCTAACCCATTCTGGCTGCCAGCTATCTGCAGACGTTCGCACTTTCGGAGCAGGGCTGCGAAAGGAGCCTGGCTGGGACACCAACTTTCCCAGGCTACGTTTGAAGTTTGAGGTGGCAAAACAAGCAAGCAGCCCCATTCTCTGTGCCTCTGTGCGAGCAGTGCCATGGGCAGATGAGGCTGAGCAACAGCTTTCCAGGCTAGCACCTTCTGGCTGCCAGCTATCTGCAGACGTTCGCATTTCAAGAGCAGGTCTGCGAAAGGAGCCTGGCAGGGTCACCACCATTCCCAGCATGCGTTTGAAGTTTCAAGTTGCAAGACAAGCAAGGAGCCCCATTCTCTGTGCCTCTGTGCGAGCACTGCCATGGGCAGATGAGGCTGAGCAACAGCTTTCCAGGCTAGCCCCTTCTGTCTGCCAGCTATCTGCAGACGTTCGCACTTTTGGAGTAGGGCTGCGAAAGGAGCCTGGCTGGTACACAAACTTTCCCAGGCTACGTTTGAAGTTTTACGTGGCAAGACAAGCAAGCAGCCCCATTCTCTGTGCCTCTTTGCGAACAGTGCCATGGGCAGATGAGGCTGAGCAACAGCTTTCCAGGCTAGCCCCTTCTGGCTGCCAGCTATCTGCAGACGTTCGCACTTTCGGAGTAGGGCTGCGAAAGGAGCCTGGCTGGGACACAAACTTTCCCAGGCTACGTTTGAAGTTTGAGGTGGCAAACAAGCAAGGAGCCCCATTCTCTGTGCCTCTGTGCGAGCAGTGCCATGGGCAGATGAGGCTGAGCAACAGCTTTCCAGGCTAGCCCCTTCTGGCTGCCAGCTATCTGCAGACGTTCGCACTTTCGGAGCAGGGCTGCGAAAGGAGCCTGGCAGGGACACCAACTTTCCCAGGCTACGTTTGAAGTTTGAGGTGGCAAGACAAGCAAGCAGCCCCATTCTCTGTGCCTCTGTGCGAGCAGTGCCATGGGCAGATGAGGCTGAGCAACAGCTTTCCAGGCTAGCCCCTTCTGGCTGCCAGCTATCTGCAGACGTTCGCATTTCAAGAGCAGGGCTGCGAAAGGAGCCTAGCAGGTACACCATCTTTCCCAGGCTACTTTTGAAGTTTGAGGTGGCAAGACAAGCAAGCAGCCCCATTCTCTGTGCCTCTTTGCGAACAGTGCCATGGGCAGATGAGGCTGAGCAACAGCTTTCCAGGATAGCACCTTGTGGCTGCCAGCTATCTGCAGACGTTCGCACTTTCGGAGCAGGGCTGCGAAAGGAGCCTGGCTGGGACACCAACTTTCCCAGGCTACGTTTGAAGTTTGAGGTGGCAAGACAAGCAAGCAGCCCCATTCTCTGTGCCTCTGTGCGAGCAGTGCCATGGGCAGATGAGGCTGAGCAACAGCTTTCCAGGATAGCACCTTGTGGCTGCCAGCTATCTGCAGACGTTCGCACTTTCGGAGCAGGGCTGTGATAGGAGCCTGGCAGGGACACCAACTTTCCCAGCATGCGTTTGAAGTTTCAAGTGGCAAGATAAGTAAGCAGCCCCATTCTCTGTGCCTCTTTGCGAACAGTGCCATGGGCAGATGAGGCTGAGCAACAGCTTTCCAGGCTAGCCCATTCTGGCTGCCAGCTATCTGCAGACGTTCGCACTTTCGGAGGAGGGCTGCGAAAGGAGCCTGGCTGGGACACCAACTTTCCCAGGCTACGTTTGAAGTTTGAGGTGGCAAGACAAGCAAGGAGCCCCATTCTCTGTGCCTCTGTGCGAGCAGTGCCATGGGCAGATGAGGCTGAGCAACAGCTTTCCAGGGTAGCCCCTTCTGCCTGCCAGCTATCTGCAGACGTTCGCACTTTCGGAGCAGGGCTGTGATAGGAGCCTGGCAGGGACACCACCATTCCCAGCATGCGTTTGAAGTTTCAAGTGGCAAGATAAGCAAGCAGCCCCATTCTCTGTGCCTCTATGCGAACAGTGCCATGGGCAGATGAGGCTGAGAAACAGCTTTCCAGGATAGCACCTTCTGGCTGCCAGCTATCTGCAGACGTTCGAATGTCAAGAGCAGGGCTGCGAAAGGAGCCTGGCTGGGACACCAACTTTCCCAGGCTACGTTTGAAGTTTGAGGTGGCAAGACAAGCAAGCAGCCCCATTCTCTGTGCCTCTGTGCGAGCAGTGCCATGGGCAGATGAGGCTGAGCAACAGCTTTCCAGGATAGCACCTTGTGGCTGCCAGCTATCTGCAGACGTTCGCACTTTCGGAGCAGGGCTGTGATAGGAGCCTGGCAGGGACACCAACTTTCCCAGCATGCGTTTGAAGTTTCAAGTGGCAAGATAAGTAAGCAGCCCCATTCTCTGTGCCTCTTTGCGAACAGTGCCATGGGCAGATGAGGCTGAGCAACAGCTTTCCAGGCTAGCCCATTCTGGCTGCCAGCTATCTGCAGACGTTCGCACTTTCGGAGGAGGGCTGCGAAAGGAGCCTGGCTGGGACACCAACTTTCCCAGGCTACGTTTGAAGTTTGAGGTGGCAAGACAAGCAAGGAGCCCCATTCTCTGTGCCTCTGTGCGAGCAGTGCCATGGGCAGATGAGGCTGAGCAACAGCTTTCCAGGGTAGCCCCTTCTGCCTGCCAGCTATCTGCAGACGTTCGCACTTTCGGAGCAGGGCTGTGATAGGAGCCTGGCAGGGACACCACCATTCCCAGCATGCGTTTGAAGTTTCAAGTGGCAAGATAAGCAAGCAGCCCCATTCTCTGTGCCTCTATGCGAACAGTGCCATGGGCAGATGAGGCTGAGAAACAGCTTTCCAGGATAGCACCTTCTGGCTGCCAGCTATCTGCAGACGTTCGAATGTCAAGAGCAGGGCTGCGAAAGGAGCCTGGCTGGAACACCATCTTTCCCAGGCAACGTTTGAAGTTTGAAGTGGCAAGACAAGCAAGCAGCCCCATTCTCTGTGCCTCTGTGCGAGCACTGCCATGGGCAGATGAGGCTGAGCAACAGCTTTCCAGGATAGCACCTTGTGGCTGCCAGCTATCTGCAGACGTTCGCACTTTCGGAGCAGGGCTGTGATAGGAGCCTGGCAGGGACACCAACTTTCCCAGCATGCGTTTGAAGTTTCAAGTGGCAAGATAAGCAAGCAGCCCCATTCTCTGTGCCTCTTTGCGAACAGTGCCATGGGCAGATGAGGCTGAGCAACAGCTTTCCAGGCTAGCCCCTTCTGGCTGCCAGCTATCTGCAGACGTTCGCACTTTCGGAGCAGGGCTGCGAAAGGAGCCTGGCTGGGACACCAACTTTCCCAGGCTACGTTTGAAGTTTGAGGTGGCAAAACAAGCAAGGAGCCCCATTCTCTGTGCCTCTGTGCGAGCACTGCCATGGGCAGATGAGGCTGAGAAACAGCTTTCCAGGCTAGCGCCTTCTGGCTGCCAGCTATCTGCAGACGTTCGCACTTTCGGAGCAGGGCTGCGAAAGGAGCCTGGCAGGGACACCAACTTTCCCAGGCTACGTTTGAAGTTTGAGGTGGCAAGACAAGCAAGCAGCCTTATTCTCTGTGCCTCTGTGCGAGCAGTGCCATGGGCAGATGAGGCTGAGCAACAGCTTTTCAGGATACCCCCTTCTGGCTGCCAGCTATCTGCAGACGTTCGCACTTTCGGAGCAGGGCTGTGATAGGAGCCTGGCAGGGACACCACCATTCCCAGCATGCGTTTGAAGTTTCAAGTTGCAAGACAAGCAAGCAGCCCCATTCTCTGTGCCTCTGTGCGAACAGTGCCATGGGCAGATGAGGCTGAGCAACAGCTTTCCAGGCTAGCCCCTTCTGGCTGCCAGCTATCTGCAGACGTTCGCATTTCAAGAGCAGGGCTGCGAAAGGAGTCTAGCAGGTACACCATCTTTCCCAGGCTACGTTTGAAGTTTGAGGTGGCAAGACAAGCAAGCAGCCCCATTCTCTGTGCCTCTTTGCGAACAGTGCTATGGGCAGATGAGGCTGAGCAACAGCTTTCCAGGCTAGCCCCTTCTGGCTGCCAGCTATCTGCAGACGTTCGCACTTTCGGAGCAGGGCTGCGAAAGGAGCCTGGCTGGGACACCAACTTTCCCAGGCTACGTTTGAAGTTTGAGGTGGCAAGACAAGCAAGGAGCCCCATTCTCTGTGCCTCTGTGCGAGCAGTGCCATGGGCAGATGAGGCTGAGCAACAGCTTTCCAGGCTAGCCCCTTCTGCCTGCCAGCTATCTGCAGACGTTCGCACTTTCGGAGCAGGGCTGTGATAGGAGCCTGGCAGGGTCACCACCATTCCCAGCATGCGTTTCAAGTTTCAAGTGGCAAGATAAGCAAGCAGCCCCATTCTCTTTGCCTCTATGCTAACAGTGCCATGGGCAGATGAGGCTGAGCAACAGCTTTCCAGGCTAGCCCCTTCTGGCTGCCAGCTATCTGCAGACGTTCGCACTTTCGGAGCAGGGCTGCGAAAGGAGCCTGGCAGGGACACCACCATTCCCAGCATGCGTTTGAAGTTTCAAGTGGCAAGATAAGCAAGCAGCCCCATTCTCTGTGCCTCTGTGCGAGCAGTGCCATGGGCAGATGAGGCTGAGCAACAGCTTTCCATGCTAGCCCCTTCTGGCTGCCAGCTATCTGCAGACGTTCGCATTTCAAGAGCAGGGCTGCGAAAGGAGCCTGGCAGGTACACCATCTTTCCCAGGCTACGTTTGACGTTTGAGGTGGCAAGACAAGCAAGGAGCCCCATTCTCTGTGCCTCTGTGCGAGCAGTGCCATGGGCAGATGAGGCTGAGCAACAGCTTTCCAGGATAGCACCTTGTGGCTGCCAGCTATCTGCAGACGTTCGCACTTTCGGAGCAAGACTGTGATAGGAGCCTGGCAGGGATACCACCATTCCCAGCATGCGTTTGAAGTTTCAAGTGGCAAGATAAGCAAGCAGCCCCATTCTCTGTGCCTCTGCGCGAGCACTGCCATGGGCAGATGAGGCTGAGAAACAGCTTTCCAGGCTAGCCCCTTCTGGCTGCCAGCTATCTGCAGATGTTCGCACTTTCGGAGCAGGGCTGCGAAAGGAGCCTGGCTGGGACACCAACTTTCCCAGGCTACGTTTGAAGTTTGAGGTGGCAAGACAAGCAAGCAGCCTTATTCTCTGTGCCTCTGTGCGAGCAGTGCCATGGGCAGATGAGGCTGAGCAACAGCTTTTCAGGATACCCCCTTCTGGCTGCCAGCTATCTGCAGACGTTGGCACTTTCGGAGCAGGGCTGCGAAAGGAGCCTGGCTGGGACACCAACTTTCCCAGGCTACGTTTGATGTTTGAGGTGGCAAGACAAGCAAGGAGCCCCATTCTCTGTGCCTCTGTGCGAGCAGTGCCATGGGCAGATGAGGCTGAGCAACAGCTTTCCAGGCTAGCCCCTTCTGGCTGCCAGCTATCTGCAGACGTTCGCATTTCAAGAGCAGGGCTGCGAAAGGAGTCTAGCAGGTACACCATCTTTCCCAGGCTACGTTTGAAGTTTGAGGTGGCAAGACAAGCAAGCAGCCCCATTCTCTGTGCCTCTTTGCGAACAGTGCTATGGGCAGATGAGGCTGAGCAACAGCTTTCCAGGCTAGCCCCTTCTGGCTGCCAGCTATCTGCAGACGTTAGCACTTTCGGAGCAGGGCTGCGAAAGGAGCCTGGCTGGGACACCAACTTTCCCAGGCTACGTTTGAAGTTTGAGGTGCCAAGACAAGCAAGGAGCCCCATTCTCTGTGCCTCTGTGCGAGCAGTGCCATGGGCAGATGAGGCTGAGCAACAGCTTTCCAGGCTAGCCCCTTCTGGCTGCCAGCTATCTGCAGACGTTCGCACTTTCGGAGCAGGGCTGTGATAGGAGCCTGGCAGGGTCACCACCATTCCCAGAATGCGTTTGAAGTTTCAAGTGGCAAGATAAGCAAGCAGCCCCATTCTCTTTGCCTCTATGCGAACAGTGCCGTGGGCAGATGAGGCTGAGCAACAGCTTTCCAGGCTAGCCCCTTCTGGCTGCCAGCTATCTGCAGACATTCGCACTTTCGGAGCAGGGCTGCGAAAGGAGCCTGGCAGGGACACCAACTTTCACAGGCTACGTTTGAAGTTTGAGGTGGCAAGAAAAGCAAGCAGCCCCATTCTCTGTGCCTCTGTGCGAGCAGTGCCATGGGCAGATGAGGCTGAGCAACAGCTTTCCAGGATAGCACCTTGTGGCTGCCAGCTATCTGCAGACGTTCGCACTTTCGGAGCAGGGCTGTGATAGGAGCCTGGCAGGGACACCAACTTTCCCAGCATGCGTTTGAAGTTTCAAGTGGCAAGATAAGCAAGCAGCCCCATTCTCTGTGCCTCTTTGCGAACAGTGCCATGGGCAGATGAGGCTGAGCAACAGCTTTCCAGGCTAGCCCATTCTGGCTGCCAGCTATCTGCAGACGTTCGCATTTCAAGAGCAGGTCTGCGAAAGGAGCCTGGCAGGGTCACCACCATTCCCAGCATGCGTTTGAAGTTTCAATTTGCAAGACAAGCAAGGAGCCCCATTCTCTGTGCCTCTGTGCGAGCACTGCCATGGGCAGATGAGGCTGAGCAACAGCTTTCCAGGCTAGCCCCTTCTGGCTGCCAGCTATCTGCAGACGTTCGCACTTTTGGAGTAGGGCTGCGAAAGGAGCCTGGCTGGTACACAAACTTTCCCAGGCTACGTTTGAAGTTTGACGTGGCAAGACAAGCAAGCAGCCCCATTCTCTGTGCCTCTTTGCGAACAGTGCCATGGGCAGATGAGGCTGAGCAACAGCTTTCCAGGCTAGCCCCTTCTGGCTGCCAGCTATCTGCAGACGTTCGCACTTTCGGAGTAGGGCTGCGAAAGGAGCCTGGCTGGGACACAAACTTTCCCAGGCTACGTTTGAAGTTTGAGGTGGCAAACAAGCAAGGAGCCCCATTCTCTGTGCCTCTGTGCGAGCAGTGCCATGGGCAGATGAGGCTGAGCAACAGCTTTCCAGGCTAGCGCCTTCTGGCTGCCAGCTATCTGCAGACGTTCGCACTTTCGGAGCAGGGCTGCGAAAGGAGCCTGGCAGGGACACAATCTTTCCCAGGCTACGTTTGAAGTTTGAGGTGGCAAGACAAGCAAGCAGCCCCATTCTCTGTGCCTCTGTGCGAGCACTGCCATGGGCAGATGAGGCTGAGCAACAGCTTTCCAGGATAGCACCTTGTGGCTGCCAGCTATCTGCAGACGTTCGCACTTTCGGAGCAGGGATGTGATAGGAGCCTGGCAGGGATACCAACTTTCCCAGCATGCCTTTGAAGTTTCAAGTGGCAAGATAAGCAAGCAGCCCCATTCTCTGTGCCTCTTTGCGAACAGTGCCATGGGCAGATGACGCTGAGCAACAGCTTTCCAGGCTAGCCCATTCTGGCTGCCAGCTATCTGCAGACGTTCGCACTTTCGGAGCAGGGCTGCGAAAGGAGCCTGGCTGGGACACCAACTTTCCCAGGCTACGTTTGAAGTTTGAGGTGGCAAGACAAGCAAGCAGCCCCATTCTCTGTGCCTCTGTGCGAGCACTGCCATGGGCAGATGAGGCTGAGCAACAGCTTTCCAGGATAGCACCTTGTGGCTGCCAGCTATCTGCAGACGTTCGCACTTTCGGAGCAGGGCTGTGATAGGAGCCTGGCAGGGACACCAACTTTCCCAGCATGCGTTTGAAGTTTCAAGTGGCAAGATAAGCAAGCAGCCCCATTCTCTGTGCCTCTTTGCGAACAGTGCCATGGGCAGATGAGGCTGAGCAACAGCTTTCCAGGCTAGCTCCTTCTGGCTGCCAGCTATCTGCAGACGTTCGCACTTTCGGAGTAGGGCTGCGAAAGGAGCCTGGCTGGGACACAAACTTTCCCAGGCTACGTTTGAAGTTTGAGGTGGCAAAACAAGCAAGCAGCCCCATTCTCTGTGCCTCTGTGCGAGCACTGCCATGGGCAGATGAGGCTGAGAAACAGCTTTCCAGGCTAGCACCTTGTGGCTGCCAGCTATCTGCAGACGTTCGCACTTTCGGAGCAGGGCTGTGATAGGAGCCTGGCAGGGACACCAACTTTCCCAGCATGCGTTTGAAGTTTCAAGTGGCAAGATAAGCAAGCAGCCCCATTCTCTGTGCCTCTTTGCGAACAGTGCCATGGGCAGATGAGGCTGAGCAACAGCTTTCCAGGCTAGCTCCTTCTGGCTGCCAGCTATCTGCAGACGTTCGCACTTTCGGAGTAGGGCTGCGAAAGGAGCCTGGCTGGGACACAAACTTTCCCAGGCTACGTTTGAAGTTTGAGGTGGCAAAACAAGCAAGCAGCCCCATTCTCTGTGCCTCTGTGCGAGCAGTGCCATGGGCAGATGAGGCTGAGCAACAGCTTTCCAGGCTAGCCCCTTCTGGCTGCCAGCTATCTGCAGACGTTCGCATTTCAAGAGCAGGGCTGCGAAAGGAGCCTAGCAGGTACACCATCTTTCCCAGGCTACGTTTGAAGTTTGAGGTGGCAAAACAAGCAAGCAGCCCCATTCTCTGTGCCTCTTTGCGAACAGTGCCATGGGCAGATGAGGCGGAGCAACAGCTTTCCAGGCTAGCCCCTTGTGGCTGCCATCTATCTGCAGACGTTCGCACTTTCGGAGCAGGGCTGCGAAAGGAGCCTGGCTGGGACACCAATATTCACAGGCTACGTTTGAAGTTTGAGGTGGCAAGACAAGCAAGCAGCCTTATTCTCTGTGCCTCTGTGCGAGCAGTGCCATGGGCAGATGAGGCTGAGCAACAGCTTTCCAGGCTAGCCCCTTCTGGCTGCCAGCTATCTGCAGACGTTCGCACTTTCGGAGCAGGGCTGTGATAGGAGCCTGGCAGGGACACCACCATTCCCAGCATGCGTTTGAAGTTTCAAGTGGCAAGATAAGCAAGCAGCCCCATTCTCTGTGCCTCTGTGCGAGCAGTGCCATGGGCAGGTGAGGCTGAGCAACAGCTTTCCAGGCTAGCCCCTTCTGGCTGCCAGCTATCTGCAGACGTTCGCATTTCAAGAGCAGGGCTGCGAAAGGAGCCTGGCAGGTACACCATCTTTCCCAGGCTACGTTTGAAGTTTGAGGTGGCAAGACAAGCAAGCAGCCCCATTCTCTGTGCCTCTGTGCGAGCACTGCCATGGGCAGATGAGGCTGAGCAACAGCTTTCCAGGATAGCACCTTGTGGCTGCCAGCTATCTGCAGACGTTCGCACTTTCGGAGCAAGGCTGTGATAGGAGCCTGGCAGGGATACCAACTTTCCCAGCATGCGTTTGAAGTTTCAAGTGGCAAGATAAGCAAGCAGCCCCATTCTCTGTGCCTCTGTGCGAGCAGTGCCATGGGCAGATGAGGCTGAGCAACAGCTTTTCAGGATACCCCCTTCTGGCTGCCAGCTATCTGCAGACGTTCGCACTTTCGGAGCAGGGCTGCGAAAGGAGCCTGGCTGGGACACCAACTTTCCCAGACTACGTTTGAAGTTTGAGGTGGCAAGACAAGCAAGCAGCCCCATTCTCTGTGCCTCTGTGCGAGCAGTGCCATGGGCAGATGAGGCTAAGCAACAGCTTTCCAGGCTAGCCCCTTCTGGCTGCCAGCTATCTGCAGACGTTCGCATTTCAAGAGCAGGGCTGCGAAAGGAGTCTAGCAGGTACACCATCTTTCCCAGGCTACGTTTGAAGTTTGAGGTGGCAAGACAAGCAAGCAGCCCCATTCTCTGTGCCTCTTTGCGAACAGTGCCATGGGCAGATGAGGCTGAGCAACAGCTTTCCAGGCTAGCCCCTTCTGGCTGCCAGCTATCTGCAGACGTTCGCACTTTCGGAGCAGGGCTGCGAAAGGAGCCTGGCTGGGATACCAACTTTCCCAGGCTATGTTTGAAGTTTGAGGTGGCAAGACAAGCAAGGAGCCCCATTCTCTGTGCCTCTGTGCGAGCAGTGCCATGGGCAGATGAGGCTGAGCAACAGCTTTCCAGGCTAGCCCCTTCTGGCTGCCAGCTATCTGCAGACGTTCGCACTTTCGGAGCAGGGCTGTCATAGGAGCCTGGCAGGGACACCACCATTCCCAGCATGCGTTTGAAGTTTCAAGTGGCAAGATAAGCAAGCAGCCCCATTCTCTGTGCCTCTGTGCGAGCAGTGCCATGGGCAGATGAGGCTGAGCAACAGCTTTCCATGCTAGCCCCTTCTGGCTGCCAGCTATCTGCAGACGTTCGCATTTCAAGAGCAGGGCTGCGAAAGGAGCCTGGCAGGTACACCATCTTTCACAGGCTACGTTTGAAGTTTGAGGTGGCAAGAAAAGCAAGGAGCCTCATTCTCTGTGCCTCTGTGCGAGCAGTGCCATGGGCAGATGAGGCTGAGCAACAGCTTTCCAGGCTAGCCCCTTCTGCCTGCCAGCTATCTGCAGACGTTCGCACTTTCGGAGCAAGGCTGTGAAAGGAGCCTGGCAGGGTCACCACCATTCCCAGCATGCGTTTGAAGTTTCAAGTGGCAAGATAAGCAAGCAGCCCCATTCTCTTTGCCTCTATGCGAACAGTGCCGTGGGCAGATGAGGCTGAGCAACAGCTTTCCAGGCTAGCACCTTCTGGCTGCCAGCTATCTGCAGACGTTCGCATTTCAAGAGCAGGTCTGCGAAAGGAGCCTGGCAGGGTCACCACCATTCCCAGCATGCGTTTGAAGTTTCAAGTTGCAAGACAAGCAAGGAGCCCCATTCTCTGTGCCTCTGTGCGAGCACTGCCATGGGCAGATGACGCTGAGCAACAGCTTTCCAGGCTAGCCCCTTCTGGCTGCCAGCTATCTGCAGACGTTCGCACTTTTGGAGTAGGGCTGCGAAAGGAGCCTGGCTGGTACACCAACTTTCCCAGGCTACGTTTGAAGTTTGAGGTGGCAAGACAAGCAAGCAGCCCCATTCTCTGTGCCTCTTTGCGAGCAGTGCCATGGGCAGATGAGGCTGAGCAACAGCTTTCCAGGCTAGCCCCTTCTGGCTGCCAGCTATCTGCAGACGTTCGCACTTTCGGAGTAGGGCTGCCAAAGGAGCCTGGCTGGGACACAAACTTTCCCAGGCTACGTTTGAAGTTTGAGGTGGCAAACAAGCAAGGAGCCCCATTCTCTGTGCCTCTGTGCGAGCAGTGTAATAGGCAGATGAGGCTGAGCAACAGCTTTCCAGGCTAGCGCCTTCTGGCTGCCAGCTATCTGCAGACGTTCGCACTTTCGGAGCAGGGCTGCGAAAGGAGCCTGGCAGGGACACCAACTTTCCCAGGCTACGTTTGAAGTTTGAGGTGGCAAGACAAGCAAGCAGCCCCATTCTCTGTGCCTCTGTGCGAGCACTGCCATGGGCAGATGAGGCTGAGCAACAGCTTTTCAGGATACCCCCTTCTGGCTGCCAGCTATCTGCAGACGTTCGCACTTTCGGAGCAGGGCTGCGAAAGGAGCCTGGCTGGGACACCAACTTTCCCAGACTACGTTTGAAGTTTGAGGTGGCAAGACAAGCAAGCAGCCCCATTCTCTGTGCCTCTGTGCGAGCAGTGCCATGGGCAGATGAGGCTAAGCAACAGCTTTCCAGGCTAGCCCCTTCTGGCTGCCAGCTATCTGCAGACGTTCGCATTTCAAGAGCAGGGCTGCGAAAGGAGTCTAGCAGGTACACCATCTTTCCCAGGCTACGTTTGAAGTTTGAGGTGGCAAGACAAGCAAGCAGCCCCATTCTCTGTGCCTCTTTGCGAACAGTGCCATGGGCAGATGAGGCTGAGCAACAGCTTTCCAGGCTAGCCCCTTCTGGCTGCCAGCTATCTGCAGACGTTCGCACTTTCGGAGCAGGGCTGCGAAAGGAGCCTGGCTGGGATACCAACTTTCCCAGGCTATGTTTGAAGTTTGAGGTGGCAAGACAAGCAAGGAGCCCCATTCTCTGTGCCTCTGTGCGAGCAGTGCCATGGGCAGACGAGGCTGAGCAACAGCTTTCCAGGCTAGCCCCTTCTGGCTGCCAGCTATCTGCAGACGTTCGCACTTTCGGAGCAGGGCTGTCATAGGAGCCTGGCAGGGACACCACCATTCCCAGCATGCGTTTGAAGTTTCAAGTGGCAAGATAAGCAAGCAGCCCCATTCTCTGTGCCTCTGTGCGAGCAGTGCCATGGGCAGATGAGGCTGAGCAACAGCTTTCCATGCTAGCCCCTTCTGGCTGCCAGCTATCTGCAGACGTTCGCATTTCAAGAGCAGGGCTGCGAAAGGAGCCTGGCAGGTACACCATCTTTCACAGGCTACGTTTGAAGTTTGAGGTGGCAAGAAAAGCAAGGAGCCTCATTCTCTGTGCCTCTGTGCGAGCAGTGCCATGGGCAGATGAGGCTGAGCAACAGCTTTCCAGGCTAGCCCCTTCTGCCTGCCAGCTATCTGCAGACGTTCGCACTTTCGGAGCAAGGCTGTGAAAGGAGCCTGGCAGGGTCACCACCATTCCCAGCATGCGTTTGAAGTTTCAAGTGGCAAGATAAGCAAGCAGCCCCATTCTCTTTGCCTCTATGCGAACAGTGCCGTGGGCAGATGAGGCTGAGCAACAGCTTTCCAGGCTAGCACCTTCTGGCTGCCAGCTATCTGCAGACGTTCGCATTTCAAGAGCAGGTCTGCGAAAGGAGCCTGGCAGGGTCACCACCATTCCCAGCATGCGTTTGAAGTTTCAAGTTGCAAGACAAGCAAGGAGCCCCATTCTCTGTGCCTCTGTGCGAGCACTGCCATGGGCAGATGACGCTGAGCAACAGCTTTCCAGGCTAGCACCTTCTGGCTGCCAGCTATCTGCAGACGTTCGCACTTTTGGAGTAGGGCTGCGAAAGGAGCCTGGCTGGTACACCAACTTTCCCAGGCTACGTTTGAAGTTTGAGGTGGCAAGACAAGCAAGCAGCCCCATTCTCTGTGCCTCTTTGCGAGCAGTGCCATGGGCAGATGAGGCTGAGCAACAGCTTTCCAGGCTAGCCCCTTCTGGCTGCCAGCTATCTGCAGACGTTCGCACTTTCGGAGTAGGGCTGCCAAAGGAGCCTGGCTGGGACACAAACTTTCCCAGGCTACGTTTGAAGTTTGAGGTGGCAAACAAGCAAGGAGCCCCATTCTCTGTGCCTCTGTGCGAGCAGTGTAATAGGCAGATGAGGCTGAGCAACAGCTTTCCAGGCTAGCGCCTTCTGGCTGCCAGCTATCTGCAGACGTTCGCACTTTCGGAGCAGGGCTGCGAAAGGAGCCTGGCAGGGACACCAACTTTCCCAGGCTACGTTTGAAGTTTGAGGTGGCAAGACAAGCAAGCAGCCCCATTCTCTGTGCCTCTGTGCGAGCACTGCCATGGGCAGATGAGGCTGAGCAACAGCTTTCCAGGATAGCACCTTGTGGCTGCCATCTATCTGCAGACGTTCGCACTTTCGGAGCAGGGCTGTGATAGGAGCCTGGCAGGGACACCACCATTCCCAGCATGCGTTTGAAGTTTCAAGTGGCAAGATAAGCAAGCAGCCCCATTCTCTGTGCCTCTTTGCGAACAGTGCCATGGGCAGATGACGCTGAGCAACAGCTTTCCAGGCTAGCCCATTCTGGCTGCCAGCTATCTGCAGACGTTCACACTTTCGGAGCAGGACTGCGAAAGGAGCCTGGCTGGGACACCATCTTTCCCAGGCTACGTTTGAAGTTTGAAGTGGCAAGACAAGCAAGCAGCCCCATTCTCTGTGCCTCTGTGCGAGCACTGCCATGGGCAGATGAGGCTGAGCAACAGCTTTCCAGGATAGCACCTTGTGGCTGCCAGCTATCTGCAGACGTTCGCACTTTCGGAGCAGGGCTGTGATAGGAACCTGGCAGGGACACCAACTTTCCCAGCATGCGTTTGAAGTTTCAAGTGGCAAGATAAGCAAGCAGCCCCATTCTCTGTGCCTCTTTGCGAACAGTGCCATGGGCAGATGAGGCTGAGCAACAGCTTTCCAGGCTAGCCCATTCTGGCTGCCAGCTATCTGCAGACGTTCGCACTTTCGGAGCAGGGCTGCGAAAGGAGCCTGGCTGGGACACAAACTTTCCCAGGCTACGTTTGAAGTTTGAGGTGGCAAAACAAGCAAGGAGCCCCATTCACTGTGCCTCTGTGCGAGCACTGCCATGGGCAGATGATGTTGAGCAACAGCTTTCCAGGCTAGCGCCTTCTGGCTGCCAGCTATCTGCAGACGTTCGCACTTTCGGAGCAGGGCTGCGAAAGGAGACTGGCTGGGACACCAACTTTCCCAGGCTACGTTTGAAGTTTGAGGTGGCAAGACAAGCAAGCAGCCCCATTCTCTGTGCCTCTGTGCGAGCACTGCCATGGGCAGATGAGGCTGAGCAACAGCTTTCCAGGCTAGCCCCTTCTGGCTGCCAGCTATCTGCAGACGTTCGCATTTCAAGAGCAGGGCTGCGAAAGGAGCCTAGCAGGTACACCATCTTTCCCAGGCTACGTTTGAAGTTTGAAGTGGCAAGACAAGCAAGCAGCCCCATTCTCTGTGCCTCTTTGCGAACAGTGCCATGGGCAGATGAGGCTGAGCAACAGCTTTCCAGGCTAACCCCTTCTGGCTGCCAGCTATCTGCAGACGTTAGCACTTTCGGAGCAGGGCTGCGAAAGGAGCCTGGCTGGGACACCAACTTTCCCAGGCTACGTTTGAAGTTTGAGGTGGCAAGACAAGCAAGGAGCCCCATTCTCTGTGCCTCTGTGCGAGCACTGCCATGGGCAGATGAGGCTGAGCTACAGCTTTCCAGGCTAGCCCCTTCTGCCTGCCAGCTATCTGCAGACGTTCGCACTTTCGGAGCAGGGTTGTGATAGGAGCCTGGCAGGGTCACCACCATTCCCAGCTTGCGTTTGAAGTTTCAAGTGGCAAGATAAGCAAGCAGCCCCATTCTCTGTGCCTCTATGCGAACAGTGCCATGGGCAGATGAGGCTGAGCAACAGCTTTCCAGGCTAGCCCCTTCTGGCTGCCAGCTATCTGCAGACGTTCGCATTTCAAGACCAGGGCTGCGACAGGAGCCTGGCAGGGACACCACCATTCCCAGCATGCGTTTGAAGTTTCAAGTGGCAAGATAAGCAAGCAGCCCCATTCTCTGTGCCTCTGTGCGATCAGTGCCATGGGCAGATGACGCTGAGCAACAGCTTTCCATGCTAGCCCCTTCTGGCTGCCAGCTATCTGCAGACATTCGCACTTTCGGAGCAGGGCTGCGAAAGGAGCCTGGCAGGTACACCAACTTTCCCAGGCTACGTTTGAAGTTTGAGGTGGCAAGACAAGCAAGCAGCCCCATTCTCTGTGCCTCTGTGCGAGCAGTGCCATGGGCAGATGAGGCTGAGCAACAGCTTTCCAGGCTAGCCCCTTCTGGCTGCCAGCTATCTGCAGACGTTCGCACTTTCGGAGCAGGGCTGCGAAAGGAGCCCGGCAGGGACACCATCTTTCCCAGTCTACGTTTGAAGTTTGAGGTGGCAAGACAAGCAAGCAGCCCCATTCTCTGTGCCTCTGTGCGAGCAGTGCCATGGGCAGATGAGGCTGAGCAACAGCTTTCCAGGCTAGCCCCTTCTGGCTGCCAGCTATCTGCAGACGTTCGCATTTCAAGAGCAGGGCTGCGAAAGGAGCCTAGCAGGTACACCATCTTTCCCAGGCTACGTTTGAAGTTTGAGGTGGCAAGACAAGCAAGCAGCCCCATTCTCTGTGCCTCTTTGCGAACAGTGCCATGGGCAGATGAGGCTGAGCAACAGCTTTCCAGGCTAGCCCCTTCTGGCTGCCAGCTATCTGCAGACGTTCGCACTTTCGGAGTAGGGCTGCGAAAGGAGCCTGGGTGGGACACCAACTTTCACAGGCTACGTTTGAAGTTTGAGGTGGCAAGACAAGCAAGCAGCCCCATTCTCTGTGCCTCTGTGCGAGCACTGCCATGGGCAGATGAGGCTGAGCAACAGCTTTCCAGGATAGCACCTTGTGGCTGCCAGCTATCTGCAGAGGTTCGCACTTTCGGAGCAAGGCTGTGATAGGAGCCTGGCAGGGATACCAACTTTCCCAGCATGCGTTTGAAGTTTCAAGTGGCAAGATAAGCAAGCAGCCCCATTCTCTGTGCCTCTATGCGAACAGTGCCATGGGCAGATGAGGCTGAGCAACAGCTTTCCAGGATAGCACCTTCTGGATGCCAGCTATCTGCAGACATTCGCACTTTCGGAGCAGGGCTGCGAAAGGAGCCTGGCTGGGACACCAACTTTCCCAGGCTACGTTTGAAGTTTGAGGTGGCAAAACAAGCAAGCAGCCCCATTCTCTGTGCCTCTGTGCGAGCACTGCCATGGGCAGATGAGGCTGAGCAACAGCTTTCCAGGCTAGCCCCTTCTGCCTGCCAGCTATCTGCAGACGTTCGCACTTTCGGAGCAAGGCTGTGATAGGAGCCTGGCAGGGTCACCACC
Organism: Opisthocomus hoazin; assembly: GCF_030867145.1. Taxonomy (NCBI): domain Eukaryota; kingdom Metazoa; phylum Chordata; class Aves; order Opisthocomiformes; family Opisthocomidae; genus Opisthocomus; species Opisthocomus hoazin. The sequence continues at coordinate 1,052,630 of NC_134447.1, read as the reverse complement.
ATTCCCAGCATGCGTTTGAAGTTTCAAGTGGCAAGATAAGCAAGCAGCCCCATTCTCTTTGCCTCTATGCGAACAGTGCCGTGGGCAGATGAGGCTGAGCAACAGCTTTCCAGGCTAGCGTCTTCTGTCTGCCAGCTATCTGCAGACGTTCGCATTTCAAGAGCAGGTCTGCGAAAGGAGCCTGGCAGGGTCACCACCATTCCCAGCATGCGTTTGAAGTTTCAAGTTGCAAGACAAGCAAGGAGCCCCATTCTCTGTGCCTCTGTGCGAGCACTGCCATGGGCAGATGACGCTGAGCAACAGCTTTCCAGGCTAGCCCCTTCTGGCTGCCAGCTATCTGCAGACGTTCGCACTTTTGGAGTAGGGCTGCGAAAGGAGCCTGGCTGGTACACCAACTTTCCCAGGCTACGTTTGAAGTTTGAGGTGGCAAGACAAGCAAGCAGCCCCATTCTCTGTGCCTCTTTGCGAACAGTGCCATGGGCAGATGAGGCTGAGCAACAGCTTTCCAGGCTAGCCCCTTCTGGCTGCCAGCTATCTGCAGACGTTCGCACTTTCGGAGTAGGGCTGCCAAAGGAGCCTGGCTGGGACACAAACTTTCCCAGGCTACGTTTGAAGTTTGAGGTGGCAAACAAGCAAGGAGCCCCATTCTCTGTGCCTCTGTGCGAGCAGTGTAATAGGCAGATGAGGCTGAGGAACAGCTTTCCAGGCTAGCACCTTCTGGCTGCCAGCTATCTGCAGACGTTCGCACTTTCGGAGCAGGGCTGCGAAAGGAGCCTGGCAGGGACACCAACTTTCCCAGGCTACGTTTGAAGTTTGAGGTGGCAAGACAAGCAAGCAGCCCCATTCTCTGTGCCTCTGTGCGAGCACTGCCATGGGCAGATGAGGCTGAGCAACAGCTTTCCAGGATAGCACCTTGTGGCTGCCAGCTATCTGCAGACGTTCGCACTTTCGGAGCAGGGCTGTGATAGGAGCCTGGCAGGGACACCACCATTCCCAGCATGCGTTTGAAGTTTCAAGTGGCAAGATAAGCAAGCAGCCCCATTCTCTGTGCCTCTTTGTGAACAGTGCCATGGGCAGATGACGCTGAGCAACAGCTTTCCAGGCTAGCCCATTCTGGCTGCCAGCTATCTGCAGACGTTCGCACTTTCGGAGCAGGACTGCGAAAGGAGCCTGGCTGGGACACAAACTTTCCCAGGCTACGTTTGAAGTTTGAGGTGGCAAAACAAGCAAGGAGCCCCATTCTCTGTGCCTCTGTGCGAGCACTGCCATGGGCAGATGATGTTGAGCAACAGCTTTCCAGGCTAGCGCCTTCTGGCTGCCAGCTATCTGCAGACGTTCGCACTTTCGGAGCAGGGCTGCGAAAGGAGACTGGCAGGGACACCAACTTTCCCAGGCTACGTTTGAAGTTTGAGGTGGCAAGACAAGCAAGCAGCCCCATTCTCTGTGCCTCTGTGCGAGCAGTGCCATGGGCAGATGAGGCTGAGCAACAGCTTTCCAGGCTAGCCCCTTCTGGCTGCCAGCTATCTGCAGACGTTCGCATTTCAAGAGCAGGGCTGCGAAAGGAGCCTAGCAGGTACACCATCTTTCCCAGGCTACGTTTGAAGTTTGAAGTGGCAAGACAAGCAAGCAGCCCCATTCTCTGTGCCTCTTTGCGAACAGTGCCATGGGCAGATGAGGCTGAGCAACAGCTTTCCAGGCTAACCCCTTCTGGATGCCAGCTATCTGCAGACGTTAGCACTTTCGGAGCAGGGCTGCGAAAGGAGCCTGGCTGGGACACCAACTTTCCCAGGCTACGTTTGAAGTTTGAGGTGGCAAGACAAGCAAGGAGCCCCATTCTCTGTGCCTCTGTGCGAGCACTGCCATGGGCAGATGAGGCTGAGCAACAGCTTTCCAGGCTAGCCCCTTCTGGCTGCCAGCTATCTGCAGACGTTCGCACTTTCGGAGCAGGGCTGTGATAGGAGCCTGGCAGGGTCACCACCATTCCCAGCATGCGTTTGAAGTTTCAAGTGGCAAGATAAGCAAGCAGCCCCATTCTCTGTGCCTCTATGCGAACAGTGCCATGGGCAGATGAGGCTGAGCAACAGCTTTCCAGGCTAGCCCCTTCTGGCTGTCAGCTATCTGCAGACGTTCGCATTTCAAGACCAGGGCTGCGACAGGAGCCTGGCAGGGACACCACCATTCCCAGCATGCGTTTGAAGTTTCAAGTGGCAAGATAAGCAAGCAGCCCCATTCTCTGTGCCTCTGTGCGATCAGTGCCATGGGCAGATGAGGCTGAGCAACAGCTTTCCATGCTAGCCCCTTCTGGCTGCCAGCTATCTGCAGACATTCGCACTTTCGGAGCAGGGCTGCGAAAGGAGGCTGGCAGGTACACCAACTTTCCCAGGCTACGTTTGAAGTTTGAGGTGGCAAGACAAGCAAGCAGCCCCATTCTCTGTGCCTCTGTGCGAGCAGTGCCATGGGCAGATGAGGCTGAGCAACAGCTTTCCAGGCTAGCCCCTTCTGGCTGCCAGCTATCTGCAGACGTTCGCACTTTCGGAGCAGGGCTGCGAAAGGAGCCTGGCAGGGACACCATCTTTCCCAGGCTACGTTTGAAGTTTGAGGTGGCAAGACAAGCAAGCAGCCCCATTCTCTGTGCCTCTGTGCGAGCAGTGCCATGGGCAGATGAGGCTGAGCAACAGCTTTCCAGGCTAGCCCCTTCTGGCTGCCAGCTATCTGCAGACGTTCGCATTTCAAGAGCAGGGCTGCGAAAGGAGCCTAGCAGGTACACCATCTTTCCCAGGCTACGTTTGAAGTTTGAGGTGGCAAGACAAGCAAGCAGCCCCATTCTCTGTGCCTCTTTGCGAACAGTGCCATGGGCAGATGAGGCGGAGCAACAGCTTTCCAGGCTAGCCCCTTCTGGCTGCCAGCTATCTGCAGACGTTCGCACTTTCGGAGTAGGGCTGCGAAAGGAGCCTGGCTGGGACACCAACTTTCACAGGCTACGTTTGAAGTTTGAGGTGGCAAGACAAGCAAGCAGCCCCATTCTCTGTGCCTCTGTGCGAGCACTGCCATGGGCAGATGAGGCTGAGCAACAGCTTTCCAGGATAGCACCTTGTGGCTGCCAGCTATCTGCAGACGTTCGCACTTTCGGAGCAAGGCTGTGATAGGAGCCTGGCAGGGATACCAACTTTCCCAGCATGCGTTTGAAGTTTCAAGTGGCAAGATAAGCAAGCAGCCCCATTCTCTGTGCCTCTATGCGAACAGTGCCATGGGCAGATGAGGCTGAGCAACAGCTTTCCAGGATAGCACCTTCTGGATGCCAGCTATCTGCAGACATTCGCACTTTCGGAGCAGGGCTGCGAAAGGAGCCTGGCTGGGACACCAACTTTCCCAGGCTACGTTTGAAGTTTGAGGTGGCAAAACAAGCAAGCAGCCCCATTCTCTGTGCCTCTGTGCGAGCACTGCCATGGGCAGATGAGGCTGAGCAACAGCTTTCCAGGCTAGCCCCTTCTGCCTGCCAGCTATCTGCAGACGTTCGCACTTTCGGAGCAAGGCTGTGATAGGAGCCTGGCAGGGTCACCACCATTCCCAGCATGCGTTTGAAGTTTCAAGTGGCAAGATAAGCAAGCAGCCCCATTCTCTTTGCCTCTATGCGAACAGTGCCGTGGGCAGATGAGGCTGAGCAACAGCTTTCCAGGCTAGCACCTTCTGGCTGCCAGCTATCTGCAGACGTTCGCATTTCAAGAGCAGGTCTGCGAAAGGAGCCTGGGAGGGACACCACCATTCCCAGCATGCGTTTGAAGTTTCAAGTTGCAAGACAAGCAAGGAGCCCCATTCTCTGTGCCTCTGTGCGAGCACTGCCATGGGCAGATGACGCTGAGCAACAGCTTTCCAGGCTAGCCCCTTCTGGCTGCCAGCTATCTGCAGACGTTCGCACTTTTGGAGTAGGGCTGCGAAAGGAGCCTGGCTGGTACACCAACTTTCCCAGGCTACGTTTGAAGTTTGAGGTGGCAAGACAAGCAAGCAGCCCCATTCTCTGTGCCTCTTTGCGAACAGTGCCATGGGCAGATGAGGCTGAGCAACAGCTTTCCAGGCTAGCCCCTTCTGGCTGCCAGCTATCTGCAGACGTTCGCACTTTCGGAGTAGGGCTGCCAAAGGAGCCTGGCTGGGACACAAACTTTCCCAGGCTACGTTTGAAGTTTGAGGTGGCAAACAAGCAAGGAGTCCCATTCTCTGTGCCTCTGTGCGAGCAGTGTAATAGGCAGATGAGGCTGAGCAACAGCTTTCCAGGCTAGCGCCTTCTGGCTGCCAGCTATCTGCAGACGTTCGCACTTTCGGAGCAGGGCTGCGAAAGGAGCCTGGCAGGGACACCAACTTTCCCAGGCTACGTTTGAAGTTTGAGGTGGCAAGACAAGCAAGCAGCCCCATTCTCTGTGCCTCTGTGCGAGCACTGCCATGGGCAGATGAGGCTGAGCAACAGCTTTCCAGGATAGCACCTTGTGGCTGCCAGCTATCTGCAGACGTTCGCACTTTCGGAGCAGGGCTGTGATAGGAGCCTGGCAGGGACACCACCATTCCAAGCATGCGTTTGAAGTTTCAAGCGGCAAGATAAGCAAGCAGCCCCATTCTCTGTGCCTCTGTGCGAACAGTGCCATGGGCAGATGACGCTGAGCAACAGCTTTCCAGGCTAGCCCATTCTGGCTGCCAGCTATCTGCAGACGTTCGCACTTTCGGAGTAGGGCTGCGAAAGGAGCCTGGCTGGGACACCAACTTTCCCAGGCTACGTTTGAAGTTTGAGGTGGCAAGACAAGCAAGCAGCCCCATTCTCTGTGCCTCTGTGCGAGCACTGCCATGGGCAGATGAGGCTGAGCAACAGCTTTCCAGGATAGCACCTTGTGGCTGCCAGCTATCTGCAGACGTTCGCACTTTCGGAGCAGGGTTGTGATAGGAACCTGGCAGGGACACCAACTTTCCCAGCATGCGTTTGAAGTTTCAAGTGGCAAGATAAGCAAGCAGCCCCATTCTCTGTGCCTCTTTGCGAACAGTGCCATGGGCAGATGAGGCTGAGCAACAGCTTTCCAGGCTAGCCCATTCTGGCTGCCAGCTATCTGCAGACGTTCGCACTTTCGGAGTAGGGCTGCGAAAGGAGCCTGGCTGGGACACAAACTTTCCCAGGCTACGTTTGAAGTTTGAGGTGGCAAAACAAGCAAGGAGCCCCATTCTCTGTGCCTCTGTGCGAGCACTGCCATGGGCAGATGATGTTGAGCAACAGCTTTCCAGGCTAGCGCCTTCTGGCTGCCAGCTATCTGCAGACGTTCGCACTTTCGGAGCAGGGCTGCGAAAGGAGACTGGCAGGGACACCAACTTTCCCAGGCTACGTTTGAAGTTTGAGGTGGCAAGACAAGCAAGCAGCCCCATTCTCTGTGCCTCTGTGCGAGCACTGCCATGGGCAGATGAGGCCGAGCAACAGCTTTCCAGGCTAGCCCCTTCTGGCTGGCAGCTATCTGCAGACGTTCGCATTTCAAGAGCAGGGCTGCGAAAGGAGCCTAGCAGGTACACCAACTTTCCCAGGCTACGTTTGAAGTTTGAAGTGGCAAGACAAGCAAGCAGCCCCATTCTCTGTGCCTCTTTGCGAACAGTGCCATGGGCAGATGAGGCTGAGCAACAGTTTTCCAGGCTAACCCCTTCTGGCTGCCAGCTATCTGCAGACGTTAGCACTTTCGGAGCAGGGCTGCGAAAGGAGCCTGGCTGGGACACCAACTTTCCCAGGCTACGTGTGAAGTTTGAGGTGGCAAGACAAGCAAGGAGCCCCATTCTCTGTGCCTCTGTGCGAGCACTGCCATGGGCAGATGAGGCTGAGCAACAGCTTTCCAGGCTAGCCCCTTCTGCCTGCCAGCTATCTGCAGACGTTCGCACTTTCGGAGCAGGGCTGTGATAGGAGCCTGGCAGGGTCACCACCATTCCCAGCTTGCGTTTGAAGTTTCAAGTGGCAAGATAAGCAAGCAGCCCCATTCTCTGTGCCTCTATGCGAACAGTGCCATGGGCAGATGAGGCTGAGCAACAGCTTTCCAGGCTAGCCCCTTCTGGCTGCCAGCTATCTGCAGACATTCGCACTTTCGGAGCAGGGCTGCGAAAGGAGCCTGGCAGGTACACCAACTTTCCCAGGCTACGTTTGAAGTTTGAGGTGGCAAGACAAGCAAGCAGCCCCATTCTCTGTGCCTCTGTGCGAGCAGTGCCATGGGCAGATGAGGCTGAGCAACAGCTTTCCAGGCTAGCCCCTTCTGGCTGCCAGCTATCTGCAGACGTTCGCATTTCAAGAGCAGGGCTGCGAAAGGAGCCTGGCAGGTACACCATCTTTCCCAGGCTACGTTTGAAGTTTGAGGTGGCAAGACAAGCAAGCAGCCCCATTCTCTGTGCCTCTTTGCGAACAGTGCCATGGGCAGATGAGGCGGAGCAACAGCTTTCCAGGCTAGCCCCTTCTGGCTGCCAGCTATCTGCAGACGTTCGCACTTTCGGAGTAGGGCTGCGAAAGGAGCCTGGCTGGGACACCAACTTTCACAGGCTACGTTTGAAGTTTGAGGTGGCAAGACAAGCAAGCAGCCTTATTCTCTGTGCCTCTGTGCGAGCAGTGCCATGGGCAGATGAGGCTGAGCAACAGCTTTTCAGGATACCCCCTTCTGGCTGCCAGCTATCTGCAGACGTTCGCACTTTCGGAGCAGGGCTGTGATAGGAGCCTGACAGGGTCACCACCATTCCCAGCATGCGTTTGAAGTTTCAAGTGGCAAGATAAGCAAGCAGCCCCATTCTCTGTGCCTCTGTGCGAGCAGTGCCATGGGCAGATGAGGCTGAGCAACAGCTTTCCAGGCTAGCCCCTTCTGGCTGCCAGCTATCTGCAGACGTTCGCATTTCAAGAGCAGGGCTGCGAAAGGAGCCTGGCAGGTACACCATCTTTCCCAGGCTACGTTTGAAGTTTGAGGTGGCAAGACAAGCAAGCAGCCCCATTCTCTGTGCCTCTGTGCGAGCACTGCCATGGGCAGATGAGGCTGAGCAACAGCTTTCCAGGATAGCACCTTGTGGCTGCCAGCTATCTGCAGACGTTCGCACTTTCGGAGCAAGGCTGTGATAGGAGCCTGGCAGGGATACCAACTTTCCCAGCATGCGTTTGAAGTTTCAAGTGGCAAGATAAGCAAGCAGCCCCATTCTCTGTGCCTCTGTGCGAGCACTGCCATGGGCAGATGAGGCTGAGAAACAGCTTTCCAGGCTAGCCCCTTCTGGCTGCCAGCTATCTGCAGATGTTCGCACTTTCGGAGCAGGGCTGCGAAAGGAGCCTGGCTTGGACACCAACTTTCCCAGGCTACGTTTGCAGTTTGAGGTGGCAAAACAAGCAAGCAGCCGCATTCTCTGTGCCTCTGTGCGAGCACTGCCATGGGCAGATGAGGCTGAGAAACAGCTTTCCAGGCTAGCGCCTTCTGGCTGCCAGCTATCTGCAGACGTTCGCACTTTCGGAGCAGGGCTGCGAAAGGAGCCTGGCTGGGACACCAACTTTCCCAGGCTACGTTTGAAGTTTGAGGTGGCAAGACAAGCAAGCAGCCTTATTCTCTGTGCCTCTGTGCGAGCAGTGCCATGGGCAGATGAGGCTGAGCAACAGCTTTTCAGGATACCCCCTTCTGGCTGCCAGCTATCTGCAGACGTTCGCACTTTCGGAGCAGGGCTGTGATAGGAGCCTGGCAGGGACACCACCATTCCCAGCATGCGTTTGAAGTTTCAAGTGGCAAGATAAGCAAGCAGCCCCATTCTCTGTGCCTCTGTGCGAGCAGTGCCATGGGCAGGTGAGGCTGAGCAACAGCTTTCCAGGCTAGCCCCTTCTGGCTGCCAGCTATCTGCAGACGTTCGCATTTCAAGAGCAGGGCTGCGAAAGGAGCCTGGCAGGTACACCATCTTTCCCAGGCTACGTTTGAAGTTTGAGGTGGCAAGACAAGCAAGCAGCCCCATTCTCTGTGCCTCTTTGCGAGCAGTGCCATGGGCAGATGAGGCTGAGCAACAGCTTTCCAGGATAGCACCTTGTGGCTGCCAGCTATCTGCAGACGTTCGCACTTTCGGAGCAGGGCTGCGAAAGGAGCCTGGCAGGGATGCCAACTTTCCCAGCATGCGTTTGAAGTTTCAAGTGGCAAGATAAGCAAGCAGCCCCATTCTCTGTGCCTCTGTGCGAGCACTGCCATGGGCAGATGAGGCTGAGAAACAGCTTTCCAGGCTAGCCCCTTCTGGCTGCCAGCTATCTGCAGACGTTAGCACTTTCGGAGCAGGGCTGCGAAAGGAGCCTGGCTGGGACACAAACTTTCCCAGGCTACGTTTGAAGTTTGAGGTGGCAAGACAAGCAAGCAGCCTTATTCTCTGTGCCTCTGTGCGAGCACTGCCATGGGCAGATGAGGCTGAGCAACAGCTTTTCAGGATACCCCCTTCTGGCTGCCAGCTATCTGCAGACGTTCGCACTTTCGGAGCAGGGCTGCGAAAGGAGCCTGGCTGGGACACCAACTTTCCCAGACTACGTTTGAAGTTTGAGGTGGCAAGACAAGCAAGGAGCCCCATTCTCTGTGCCTCTGTGCGAGCAGTGCCATGGGCAGATGAGGCTAAGCAACAGCTTTCCAGGCTAGCCCCTTCTGGCTGCCAGCTATCTGCAGACGTTCGCATTTCAAGAGCAGGGCTGCAAAAGGAGTCTAGCAGGTACACCATCTTTCCCAGGCTACGTTTGAAGTTTGAGGTGGCAAGACAAGCAAGCAGCCCCATTCTCTGTGCCTCTTTGCGAACAGTGCTATGGGCAGATGAGGCTGAGCAACAGCTTTCCAGGCTAGCCCCTTCTGGCTGCCAGCTATCTGCAGACGTTAGCACTTTCGGAGCAGGGCTGCGAAAGGAGCCTGGCTGGGACACCAACTTTCCCAGGCTATGTTTGAAGTTTGAGGTGGCAAGACAAGCAAGGAGCCCCATTCTCTGTGCCTCTGTGCGAGCAGTGCCATGGGCAGATGAGGCTGAGCAACAGCTTTCCAGGCTAGCCCCTTCTGGCTGCCAGCTATCTGCAGACGTTCGCACTTTCGGAGCAGGGCTGTGATAGGAGCCTGGCAGGGTCACCACCATTCCCAGCATGCGTTTGAAGTTTCAAGTGGCAAGATAAGCAAGCAGCCCCATTCTCTTTGCCTCTATGCTAACAGTGCCATGGGCAGATGAGGCTGAGCAACAGCTTTCCAGGCTAGCCCCTTCTGGCTGCCAGCTATCTGCAGACGTTCGCATTTCAAGACCAGGGCTGCGAAAGGAGCCTGGCAGGGACACCACCATTCCCAGCATGCGTTTGAAGTTTCAAGTGGAAGATAAGCAAGCAGCCCCATTCTCTGTGCCTCTGTGCGAGCAGTGCCATGGGCAGATGAGGCTGAGCAACAGCTTTCCATGCTAGCCCCTTCTGGCTGCCAGCTATCTGCAGACGTTCGCATTTCAAGAGCAGGGCTGCGAAAGGAGACTGGCAGGTACACCATCTTTCCCAGGCTACGTTTGAAGTTTGAGGTGGCAAGACAAGCAAGCAGCCCCATTCTCTGTGCCTCTGTGCGAGCAGTGCCATGGGCAGATGAGGCTGAGCAACAGCTTTCCATGCTAGCCCCTTCTGCCTGCCAGCTATCTGCAGACGTTCGCACTTTCGGAGCAAGGCTGTGATAGGAGCCTGGCAGTGTCACCACCATTCCCAGCATGCGTTTGAAGTTTCAAGTGGCAAGATAAGTAAGCAGCCCCATTCTCTTTGCCTCTATGCGAACAGTGCCGTGGGCAGATGAGGCTGAGCAACAGCTTTCCAGGCTAGCACCTTCTGGCTGCCAGCTATCTGCAGACGTTCGCATTTCAAGAGCAGGTCTGCGAAAGGAGCCTGGCAGGGTCACCACCATTCCCAGCATGCGTTTGAAGTTTCAAGTTGCAAGACAAGCAAGGAGCCCCATTCTCTGTGCCTCTGTGCGAGCACTGCCATGGGCAGATGACGCTGAGCAACAGCTTTCCAGGCTAGCCCCTTCTGGCTGCCAGCTATCTGCAGACGTTCGCACTTTTGGAGTAGGGCTGCGAAAGGAGCCTGGCTGGTACACCAACTTTCCCAGGCTACGTTTGAAGTTTGAGGTGGCAAGACAAGCAAGCAGCCCCATTCTCTGTGCCTCTTTGCGAACAGTGCCATGGGCAGATGAGGCTGAGCAACAGCTTTCCAGGCTAGCCCCTTCTGGCTGCCAGCTATCTGCAGACGTTCGCACTTTCGGAGTAGGGCTGCGAAAGGAGCCTGGCTGGGACACAAACTTTCCCAGGCTACGTTTGAAGTTTGAGGTGGCAAACAAGCAAGGAGCCCCATTCTCTGTGCCTCTGTGCGAGCAGTGTAATAGGCAGATGAGGCTGAGCAACAGCTTTCCAGGCTAGCGCCTTCTGGCTGCCAGCTATCTGCAGACGTTCGCACTTTCGGAGCAGGGCTGCGAAAGGAGCCTGGCAGGGACACCAACTTTCCCAGGCTACGTTTGAAGTTTGAGGTGGCAAGACAAGCAAGCAGCCCCATTCTCTGTGCCTCTGTGCGAGCACTGCCATGGGCAGATGAGGCTGAGCAACAGCTTTCCAGGATAGCACCTTGTGGCTGCCAGCTATCTGCAGACGTTCGCACTTTCGGAGCAGGGCTGTGATAGGAGCCTGGCAGGGACACCACCATTCCCAGCATGCGTTTGAAGTTTCAAGTGGCAAGATAAGCAAGCGGCCCCATTCTCTGTGCCTCTTTGCGAACAGTGCCATGGGCAGATGACGCTGAGCAACAGCTTTCCAGGCTAGCCCATTCTGGCTGCCAGCTATCTGCAGACGTTCGCACTTTCGGAGCAGGACTGCGAAAGGAGCCTGGCTGGGACACCAACTTTCCCAGGCTACGTTTGAAGTTTGAGGTGGCAAGACAAGCAAGCAGCCCCATTCTCTGTGCCTCTGTGCGAGCACTGCCATGGGCAGATGAGGCTGAGCAACAGCTTTCCAGGATAGCACCTTGTGGCTGCCAGCTATCTGCAGACGTTCGCACTTTCGGAGCAGGGCTGCGAAAGGAGACTGGCAGGGACACCAACTTTCCCAGGCTACGTTTGAAGTTTGAGGTGGCAAGACAAGCAAGCAGCCCCATTCTCTGTGCCTCTGTGCGAGCAGTGCCATGGGCAGATGAGGCTGAGCAACAGCTTTCCAGGCTAGCCCCTTCTGGCTGCCAGCTATCTGCAGACGTTCGCATTTCAAGAGCAGGGCTGCGAAAGGAGCCTAGCAGGTACACCATCATTCCCAGGCTACGTTTGAAGTTTGAAGTGGCAAGACAAGCAAGCAGCCCCATTCTCTGTGCCTCTTTGCGAACAGTGCCATGGGCAGATGAGGCTGAGCAACAGCTTTCCAGGCTAACCCCTTCTGGCTGCCAGCTATCTGCAGACGTTAGCACTTTCGGAGCAGGGCTGCGAAAGGAGCCTGGCTGGGACACCAACTTTCCCAGGCTACGTTTGAAGTTTGAGGTGGCAAGACAAGCAAGGAGCCCCATTCTCTGTGCCTCTGTGCGAGCACTGCCATGGGCAGATGAGGCTGAGCAACAGCTTTCCAGGCTAGCCCCTTCTGCCTGCCAGCTATCTGCAGACGTTCGCACTTTCGGAGCAGGGCTGTGATAGGAGCCTGGCAGGGTCAACCACCATTCCCAGCTTGCGTTTGAAGTTTCAAGTGGCAAGATAAGCAAGCAGCCCCATTCTCTGTTCCTCTATGCGAACAGTGCCATGGGCAGATGAGGCTGAGCAACAGCTTTCCAGGCTAGCCCCTTCTGGCTGCCAGCTATCTGCAGACGTTCGCATTTCAAGACCAGGTCTGCGACAGGAGCCTGGCAGGGACACCACCATTCCCAGCATGCGTTTCAAGTTTCAAGTGGCAAGATAAGCAAGCAGCCCCATTCTCTGTGCCTCTGTGCGATCAGTGCCATGGGCAGATGAGGCTGAGCAACAGCTTTCCATGCTAGCCCCTTCTGGCTGCCAGCTATCTGCAGACATTCGCACTTTCGGAGCAGGGCTGCGAAAGGAGCCTGGCTGGGACACCAACTTTCCCAGGCTACGTTTGAAGTTTGAGGTGGCAAGACAAGCAAGCAGCCCCATTCTCTGTGCCTCTGTGCGAGCAGTGCCATGGGCAGATGAGGCTGAGCAACAGCTTTCCAGGCTAGCCCCTTCTGGCTGCCAGCTATCTGCAGACGTTCGCATTTCAAGAGCAGGGCTGCGAAAGGAGCCTAGCAGGTACACCATCTTTCCCAGGCTACGTTTGAAGTTTGAGGTGGCAAGACAAGCAAGCAGCCTTATTCTCTGTGCCTCTGTGCGAGCAGTGCCATGGGCAGATGAGGCTGAGCAACAGCTTTTCAGGATACCCCCTTCTGGCTGCCAGCTATCTGCAGACGTTCGCACTTTCGGAGCAGGGCTGTGATAGGAGCCTGGCAGGGACACCACCATTCCCAGCATGCGTTTGAAGTTTCAAGTGGCAAGATAAGCAAGCAGCCCCATTCTCTGTGCCTCTGTGCGAGCAGTGCCATGGGCAGATGAGGCTGAGCAACAGCTTTCCATGCTAGCCCCTTCTGGCTGCCAGCTATCTGCAGACGTTCGCACTTTCGGAGTAGGGCTGCGAAAGGAGCCTGGCTGGGACACAAACTTTCCCAGGCTACGTTTGAAGTTTGAGGTGGCAAACAAGCAAGGAGCCCCATTCTCTGTGCCTCTGTGCGAGCAGTGTAATAGGCAGATGAGGCTGAGCAACAGCTTTCCAGGCTAGCGCCTTCTGGCTGCCAGCTATCTGCAGACGTTCGCACTTTCGGAGCAGGGCTGCGAAAGGAGCCTGGCAGGGACACCAACTTTCCCAGGCTACGTTTGAAGTTTGAGGTGGCAAGACAAGCAAGCAGCCCCATTCTCTGTGCCTCTGTGCGAGCACTGCCATGGGCAGATGAGGCTGAGCAACAGCTTTCCAGGATAGCACCTTGTGGCTGCCAGCTATCTGCAGACGTTCGCACTTTCGGAGCAGGGCTGTGATAGGAGCCTGGCAGGGACACCACCATTCCCAGCATGCGTTTGAAGTTTCAAGTGGCAAGATAAGCAAGCGGCCCCATTCTCTGTGCCTCTTTGCGAACAGTGCCATGGGCAGATGACGCTGAGCAACAGCTTTCCAGGCTAGCCCATTCTGGCTGCCAGCTATCTGCAGACGTTCGCACTTTCGGAGCAGGACTGCGAAAGGAGCCTGGCTGGGACACCAACTTTCCCAGGCTACGTTTGAAGTTTGAGGTGGCAAGACAAGCAAGCAGCCCCATTCTCTGTGCCTCTGTGCGAGCACTGCCATGGGCAGATGAGGCTGAGCAACAGCTTTCCAGGATAGCACCTTGTGGCTGCCAGCTATCTGCAGACGTTCGCACTTTCGGAGCAGGGCTGCGAAAGGAGACTGGCAGGGACACCAACTTTCCCAGGCTACGTTTGAAGTTTGAGGTGGCAAGACAAGCAAGCAGCCCCATTCTCTGTGCCTCTGTGCGAGCAGTGCCATGGGCAGATGAGGCTGAGCAACAGCTTTCCAGGCTAGCCCCTTCTGGCTGCCAGCTATCTGCAGACGTTCGCATTTCAAGAGCAGGGCTGCGAAAGGAGCCTAGCAGGTACACCATCATTCCCAGGCTACGTTTGAAGTTTGAAGTGGCAAGACAAGCAAGCAGCCCCATTCTCTGTGCCTCTTTGCGAACAGTGCCATGGGCAGATGAGGCTGAGCAACAGCTTTCCAGGCTAACCCCTTCTGGCTGCCAGCTATCTGCAGACGTTAGCACTTTCGGAGCAGGGCTGCGAAAGGAGCCTGGCTGGGACACCAACTTTCCCAGGCTACGTTTGAAGTTTGAGGTGGCAAGACAAGCAAGGAGCCCCATTCTCTGTGCCTCTGTGCGAGCAGTGCCATGGGCAGATGAGGCTGAGCAACAGCTTTCCAGGCTAGCCCCTTCTGCCTGCCAGCTATCTGCAGACGTTCGCACTTTCGGAGCAGGGCTGTGATAGGAGCCTGGCAGGGTCAACCACCATTCCCAGCTTGCGTTTGAAGTTTCAAGTGGCAAGATAAGCAAGCAGCCCCATTCTCTGTGCCTCTGTGCGAACAGTGCCATGGGCAGATGAGGCTGAGCAACAGCTTTCCAGGCTAGCCCCTTCTGGCTGCCAGCTATCTGCAGACGTTCGCATTTCAAGACCAGGGCTGCGACAGGAGCCTGGCAGGGACACCACCATTCCCAGCATGCGTTTCAAGTTTCAAGTGGCAAGATAAGCAAGCAGCCCCATTCTCTGTGCCTCTGTGCGATCAGTGCCATGGGCAGATGAGGCTGAGCAACAGCTTTCCATGCTAGCCCCTTCTGGCTGCCAGCTATCTGCAGACGTTCGCACTTTCGGAGCAGGGCTGCGAAAGGAGCCTGGCTGGGACACCAACTTTCCCAGGCTACGTTTGAAGTTTGAGGTGGCAAGACAAGCAAGCAGCCCCATTCTCTGTGCCTCTGTGCGAGCAGTGCCATGGGCAGATGAGGCTGAGCAACAGCTTTCCAGGCTAGCCCCTTCTGGCTGCCAGCTATCTGCAGACGTTCGCATTTCAAGAGCAGGGCTGCGAAAGGAGCCTAGCAGGTACACCATCTTTCCCAGGCTACGTTTGAAGTTTGAGGTGGCAAGACAAGCAAGCAGCCTTATTCTCTGTGCCTCTGTGCGAGCAGTGCCATGGGCAGATGAGGCTGAGCAACAGCTTTTCAGGATACCCCCTTCTGGCTGCCAGCTATCTGCAGACGTTCGCACTTTCGGAGCAGGGCTGTGATAGGAGCCTGGCAGGGACACCACCATTCCCAGCATGCGTTTGAAGTTTCAAGTGGCAAGATAAGCAAGCAGCCCCATTCTCTGTGCCTCTGTGCGAGCAGTGCCATGGGCAGATGAGGCTGAGCAACAGCTTTCCATGCTAGCCCCTTCTGGCTGCCAGCTATCTGCAGACGTTCGCACTTTCGGAGTAGGGCTGCGAAAGGAGCCTGGCTGTGACACAAACTTTCCCAGACTACGTTTGAAGTTTGAGGTGGCAAACAAGCAAGGAGCCCCATTCTCTGTGCCTCTGTGCGAGCAGTGTAATAGGCAGATGAGGCTGAGCAACAGCTTTCCAGGCTAGCGCCTTCTGGCTGCCAGCTATCTGCAGACGTTCGCACTTTCGGAGCAGGGCTGCGAAAGGAGCCTGGCAGGGACACCAACTTTCCCAGGCTACGTTTGAAGTTTGAGGTGGCAAGACAAGCAAGCAGCCCCATTCTCTGTGCCTCTTTGCGAACAGTGCCATGGGCAGATGAGGCTGAGCAACAGCTTTCCAGGATAGCACCTTGTGGCTGCCAGCTATCTGCAGACGTTCGCATTTCAAGAGCAGGGCTGCGAAAGGAGCCTAGCAGGTACACCATCTTTCCCAGGCTACGTTTGAAGTTTGAAGTGGCAAGACAAGCAAGCAGCCCCATTCTCTGTGCCTCTTTGCGAACAGTGCCATGGGCAGATGAGGCTGAGCAACAGCTTTCCAGGCTAACCCCTTCTGGCTGCCAGCTATCTGCAGACGTTAGCACTTTCGGAGCAGGGCTGCGAAAGGAGCCTGGCTGGGACACCAACTTTCCCAGGCTACGTTTGAAGTTTGAGGTGGCAAGACAAGCAAGGAGCCCCATTCTCTGTGCCTCTGTGCGAGCACTGCCATGGGCAGATGAGGCTGAGCAACAGCTTTCCAGGCTAGCCCCTTCTGCCTGCCAGCTATCTGCAGACGTTCGCACTTTCGGAGCAGGGCTGTGATAGGAGCCTGGCAGGGTCAACCACCATTCCCAGCTTGCGTTTGAAGTTTCAAGTGGCAAGATAAGCAAGCAGCCCCATTCTCTGTTCCTCTATGCGAACAGTGCCATGGGCAGATGAGGCTGAGCAACAGCTTTCCAGGCTAGCCCCTTCTGGCTGCCAGCTATCTGCAGACGTTCGCATTTCAAGACCAGGGCTGCGACAGGAGCCTGGCAGGGACACCACCATTCCCAGCATGCGTTTCAAGTTTCAAGTGGCAAGATAAGCAAGCAGCCCCATTCTCTGTGCCTCTGTGCGATCAGTGCCATGGGCAGATGAGGCTGAGCAACAGCTTTCCATGCTAGCCCCTTCTGGCTGCCAGCTATCTGCAGACATTCGCACTTTCGGAGCAGGGCTGCGAAAGGAGCCTGGCTGGGACACCAACTTTCCCAGGCTACGTTTGAAGTTTGAGGTGGCAAGACAAGCAAGCAGCCCCATTCTCTGTGCCTCTGTGCGAGCAGTGCCATGGGCAGATGAGGCTGAGCAACAGCTTTCCAGGCTAGCCCATTCTGGCTGCCAGCTATCTGCAGACGTTCGCACTTTCGGAGCAGGGCTGCGAAAGGAGCCTGGCTGGGACACCAAATTTCCCAGGCTACGTTTGAAGTTTGAGGTGGCAAGACAAGCAAGCAGCCTTATTCTCTGTGCCTCTGTGCGAGCACTGCCATGGGCAGATGAGGCTGAGCAACAGCTTTCCAGGATACCCCCTTCTGGCTGCCAGCTATCTGCAGACGTTCGCACTTTCGGAGCAGGGCTGTGATAGGAGCCTGGCAGGGACACCACCATTCCCAGCATGCGTTTGAAGTTTCAAGTGGCAAGATAAGCAAGCAGCCCCATTCTCTGTGCCTCTGTGCGAGCAGTGCCATGGGCAGATGAGGCTGAGCAACAGCTTTCCAGGCTAGCCCCTTCTGGCTGCCAGCTATCTGCAGACGTTCGCATTTCAAGAGCAGGTCTGCGAAAGGAGCCTGGCAGGTACACCATCTTTCCCAGGTTACGTTTGAAGTTTGAGGTGGCAAGACAAGCAAGCAGCCCCATTCTCTGTGCCTCTGTGCGAGCACTGCCATGGGCAGATGAGGCTGAGCAACAGCTTTCCAGGATAGCACCTTGTGGCTGCCAGCTATCTGCAGACGTTCGCACTTTCGGAGCAAGGCTGTGATAGGAGCCTGGCAGGGATACCAACTTTCCCAGCATGCGTTTGAAGTTTCAAGTGGCAAGATAAGCAAGCAGCCCCATTCTCTGTGCCTCTTTGCGAACAGTGCCATGGGCAGATGAGGCTGAGCAACAGCTTTCCAGGCTAGCCCATTCTGGCTGCCAGCTATCTGCAGACGTTCGCACTTTCGGAGCAGGGCTGCGAAAGGATCCTGGCAGGGACACCAACTTTCCCAGGCTACGTTTGAAGTTTGAGGTGGCAAAACAAGCAAGCAGCCCCATTCTCTGTGCCTCTGTGCGAGCAGTGCCATGGGCAGATGAGGCTGAGCAACAGCTTTCCAGGCTAGCGCCTTCTGGCTGCCAGCTATCTGCAGACGTTCGCACTTTCGGAGCAGGGCTGCGAAAGGAGCCTGGCAGGGACACCAACTTTCCCAGGCTACGTTTGAAGTTTGAGGTGGCAAGACAAGCAAGCAGCCTTATTCTCTGTGCCTCTGTGCGAGCAGTGCCATGGGCAGATGAGGCTGAGCAACAGCTTTCCAGGCTAGCCCCTTCTGGCTGCCAGCTATCTGCAGACGTTCGAATTTCAAGAGCAGGGCTGCGAAAGGAGCCTGGCAGGTACACCATCTTTCCCAGGCTACGTTTGAAGTTTGAAGTGGCAAGACAAGCAAGCAGCCCCATTCTCTGTGCCTCTGTGCGAGCAGTGCCATGGGCAGATGAGGCTGAGCAACAGCTTTCCAGGCTAGCGCCTTCTGGCTGCCAGCTATCTGCAGACGTTCGCACTTTCGGAGCAGGGCTGTGATAGGAGCCTGGCAGCGACACCAACTTTCCCAGGCTACGTTTGAAGTTTGAGGTGGCAAGACAAGCAAGCAGCCTTATTCTCTGTGCCTCTGTGCGAGCAGTGCCATGGGCAGATGAGGCTGAGCAACAGCTTTCCAGGCTAGCCCCTTCTGGCTGCCAGCTATCTGCAGACGTTCGCACTTTCGGAGCAGGGCTGTGATAGGAGCCTGGCAGGGACACCCTCTTTCCCAGGCTACGTTTGAAGTTTGAGGTGGCAAGACAAGCAAGCAGCCTTATTCTCTGTGCCTCTATGCGAACAGTGCCATGGGCAGATGAGGCTGAGCAACAGCTTTCCAGGATACCCCCTTCTGGCTGCCAGCTATCTGCAGACGTTCGCATTTCAAGAGCAGGTCTGCGAAAGGAGCCTGGCAGGGACACCACCATTCCCAGCATGCCTTTGAAGTTTCAAGTTGCAAGACAAGCAAGCAGCCCCATTCTCTGTGCCTCTGTGCGAACAGTGCCATGGGCAGATGAGGCTGAGCAACAGCTTTCCAGGCTAGCCCCTTCTGGCTGCCAGCTATCTGCAGATGTTTACACTTTCGGAGCAGGGCTGCGAAAGGAGCCTGGCAGGGACACCAACTTTCCCAGGCTACGTTTGAAGTTTGAGGTGGCAAGACAAGCAAGCAGCCCCATTCTCTGTGCCTCTGTGCGAGCACTGCCATGGGCAGATGAGGCTGAGCAACAGCTTTCCAGGCTAGCCCCTTCTGGCTGCCAGCTATCTGCAGACGTTCGCACTTTCGGAGCAGGGCTGTGATAGGAGCCTGGCAGGGTCACCACCATTCCCAGCATGCGTTTGAAGTTCCAAGTGGCAAGATAAGCAAGCAGCCCCATTCTCTGTGCCTCTATGCGAACAGTGCCATGGGCAGATGAGGCTGAGCAACAGCTTTCCAGGCTAGCACCTTCTGGCTGTCAGCTATCTGCAGACGTTCGCATTTCAAGAGCAGGTCTGCGAAAGGAGCCTGGCAGGGACACCACCATTCCCAGCATGCCTTTGAAGTTTCAAGTTGCAAGACAAGCAAGCAGCCCCATTCTCTGTGCCTCTGTGCGAACAGTGCCATGGGCAGATGAGGCTGAGCAAAAGCTTTCCAGGCTAGCCCCTTCTGGCTGCCAGCTATCTGCAGACATTCGCACTTTCGGAGCAGGGCTGTGATAGGAGCCTGGCAGGGACACCAACTTTCCCAGGCTACGTTTGAAGTTTGAGGTGGCAAGACAAGCAAGCAGCCCCATTCTCTGTGCCTCTGTGATAGCACTGCCATGGGCAGATGAGGCTGAGCAACAGCTTTCCAGGCTAGCCCCTTCTGGCTGCCAGCTATCTGCAGACGTTCGCACTTTTGGAGCAGGGCTGCGAAAGGAGCCTGGCAGGGACACCAACTTTCCCAGGCTACGTTTGAAGTTTGAGGTGGCAAGACAAGCAAGCAGCCCCATTCTCTGTGCCTCTGTGCGAGCACTGCCATGGGCAGATGAGGCTGAGCAACAGCTTTCCAGGATAGCCCCTTCTGGCTGCCAGCTATCTGCAGACATTCGCACTTTCGGAGCAGGGCTGCGAAAGGAGCCTGGCTGGGACACCAACTTTCCCAGGCTACGTTTGAAGTTTGAGGTGGCAAGACAAGCAAGCAGCCCCATTCTCTGTGCCTCTGTGCGAGCAGTGCCATGGGCAGATGAGGCTGAGCAACAGCTTTCCAGGCTAGCCCCTTCTGGTTGCCAGCTATCTGCAGACGTTCGCACTTTCGGAGCAAGGCTGTGATAGGAGCCTGGCAGGGACACCAACTTTCCCAGCATGCGTTTGAAGTTTCAAGTGGCAAGATAAGCAAGCAGCCCCATTCTCTGTGCCTCTTTGCGAACAGTGCCATGGGCAGATGAGGCTGAGCAACAGCTTTCCAGGCTAGCCCCTTCTGGCTGCCAGCTATCTGCAGATGTTCGCACTTTCGGAGCAGGGCTGCGAAAGGAGCCTGGCTGGGACACCAACTTTCCCAGGCTACGTTTGAAGTTTGAGGTGGCAAAACAAGCAAGGAGCCCCATTCTCTGTGCCTCTGTGCGAGCACTGCCATGGGCAGATGAGGCTGAGCAACAGCTTTCCAGGCTAGCCCCTTCTGGCTGCCAGCTATCTGCAGATGTTCGCACTTTCGGAGCAGGGCTGCGGAAGGAGCCTGGCTGGGACACCAAATTTCCCAGGCTACGTTTGAAGTTTGAGGTGGCAAAACAAGCAAGGAGCCCATTCTCTGTGCCTCTGTGCGAGCACTGCTATGGGCAGATGAGGCTGAGCAACAGCTTTCCAGGCTAGCGCCTTCTGGCTGCCAGCTATCTGCAGACGTTCGCACTTTCGGAGCAGGGCTGTGATAGGAGCCTGGCAGGGTCACCACCATTCCCAGCATGCGTTTGTAGTTTCAAGTGGCAAGATAAGCAAGCAGCCCCATTCTCTGTGCCTCTATGCGAACAGTGCCATGGGCAGATGAGGCTGAGCAACAGCTTTCCAGGCTAGCACCTTCTGGCTGTCAGCTATCTGCAGACGTTCGCATTTCAAGAGCAGGTCTGCGAAAGGAGCCTGGGAGGGACACCACCATTCCCAGCATGCCTTTGAAGTTTCAAGTTGCAAGACAAGAAAGCAGCCCCATTCTCTGTGCCTCTGTGCGAACAGTGCCATGGGCAGATGAGGCTGAGCAAAAGCTTTCCATGCTAGCCCCTTCTGGCTGCCAGCTATCTGCAGACATTCGCACTTTCGGAGCAGGGCTGTGATAGGAGCCTGGCAGGGACACCAACTTTCCCAGGCTACGTTTGAAGTTTGAGGTGGCAAGACAAGCAAGCAGCCCCATTCTCTGTGCCTCTGTGCGAGCACTGCCATGGGCAGATGAGGCTGAGCAACAGCTTTCCAGGCTAGCGCCTTCTGGCTGCCAGCTATCTGCAGACGTTCGCACTTTCGGAGCACGACTGTGATGGGAGCCTGGCAGGGATACCAACTTTCCCAGCATGCGTTTGAAGTTTCAAGTGGCAAGATAAGCAAGCAGCCCCATTCTCTGTGCCTCTTTGCGAACAGTGCCATGGGCAGATGAGGCTGAGCAACAGCTTTCCAGGCTAGCGCCTTCTGGCTGCCCGCTATCTGCAGACGTTCGCACTTTCGGAGCAGGGCTGCGAAAGGAGCCTGGCTGGGACACCAACTTTCCCAGGCTACGTTTGAAGTTTGAGGTGGCAAAACAAGCAAGCAGCCCCATTCTCTGTGCCTCTGTGCGAGCACTGCCATGGGCGAGCAACAGCTTTCCAGGATAGCCCCTTCTGGCTGCCAGCTATCTGCAGACATTCGCACTTTCGGAGCAGGGCTGCGAAAGGAGCCTGGCTCGGACACCAACTTTCCCAGGCTACGTTTGAAGTTTGAGGTGGCAAGACAAGCAAGCAGCCCCATTCTCTGTGCCTCTGTGCGAGCACTGCCATGGGCAGATGAGGCTGAGCAACAGCTTTCCAGGCTAGCGCCTTCTGGCTGCCAGCTATCTGCAGACGTTCGCACTTTCGGAGCAAGGCTGTGATAGGAGCCTGGCAGGGACACCAACTTTCCCAGCATGCGTTTGAAGTTTCAAGTGGCAAGATAAGCAAGCAGCCCCATTCTCTGTGCCTCTTTGCGAACAGTGCCATGGGCAGATGAGGCTGAGCAACAGCTTTCCAGGCTAGCCCCTTCTGGCTGCCAGCTATCTGCAGATGTTCGCACTTTCGGAGCAGGGCTGCGAAAGGAGCCTGGCTGGGACACCAACTTTCCCAGGCTACGTTTGAAGTTTGAGGTGGCAAAACAAGCAAGGAGCCCCATTCTCTGTGCCTCTGTGCGAGCACTGCCATGGGCAGATGAGGCTGAGCAACAGCTTTCCAGGCTAGCCCCTTCTGGCTGCCAGCTATCTGCAGATGTTCGCACTTTCGGAGCAGGGCTGCGAAAGGAGCCTGGCTGGGACACAAACTTTCCCAGGCTACGTTTGAAGTTTGAGGTGGCAAAACAAGCAAGGAGCCCATTCTCTGTGCCTCTGTGCGAGCACTGCCATGGGCAGATGAGGCTGAGCAACAGCTTTCCAGGCTAGCGCCTTCTGGCTGCCAGCTATCTGCAGACGTTCGCACTTTCGGAGCAGGGCTGTGATAGGAGCCTGGCAGGGTCACCACCATTCCCAGCATGCGTTTGTAGTTTCAAGTGGCAAGATAAGCAAGCAGCCCCATTCTCTGTGCCTCTATGCGAACAGTGCCATGGGCAGATGAGGCTGAGCAACAGCTTTCCAGGCTAGCACCTTCTGGCTGTCAGCTATCTGCAGACGTTCGCATTTCAAGAGCAGGTCTGCGAAAGGAGCCTGGGAGGGACACCACCATTCCCAGCATGCCTTTGAAGTTTCAAGTTGCAAGACAAGCAAGCAGCCCCATTCTCTGTGCCTCTGTGCGAACAGTGCCATGGGCAGATGAGGCTGAGCAAAAGCTTTCCATGCTAGCCCCTTCTGGCTGCCAGCTATCTGCAGACATTCGCACTTTCGGAGCAGGGCTGTGATAGGAGCCTGGCAGGGACACCAACTTTCCCAGGCTACGTTTGAAGTTTGAGGTGGCAAGACAAGCAAGCAGCCCCATTCTCTGTGCCTCTGTGCGAGCACTGCCATGGGCAGATGAGGCTGAGCAACAGCTTTCCAGGCTAGCGCCTTCTGGCTGCCAGCTATCTGCAGACGTTCGCACTTTCGGAGCACGACTGTGATGGGAGCCTGGCAGGGATACCACCATTCCCAGCATGCGTTTGAAGTTTCAAGTGGCAAGATAAGCAAGCAGCCCCATTCTCTGTGCCTCTTTGCGAACAGTGCCATGGGCAGATGAGGCTGAGCAACAGCTTTCCAGGCTAGCCCATTCTGGCTGCCCGCTATCTGCAGACGTTCGCACTTTCGGAGCAGGGCTGCGAAAGGAGCCTGGCTGGGACACCAACTTTCCCAGGCTACGTTTGAAGTTTGAGGTGGCAAAACAAGCAAGCAGCCCCATTCTCTGTGCCTCTGTGCGAGCACTGCCATGGGCGAGCAACAGCTTTCCAGGATAGCCCCTTCTGGCTGCCAGCTATCTGCAGACATTCGCACTTTCGGAGCAGGGCTGCGAAAGGAGCCTGGCTCGGACACCAACTTTCCCAGGCTACGTTTGAAGTTTGAGGTGGCAAGACAAGCAAGCAGCCCCATTCTCTGTGCCTCTGTGCGAGCACTGCCATGGGCAGATGAGGCTGAGCAACAGCTTTCCAGGCTAGCGCCTTCTGGCTGCCAGCTATCTGCAGACGTTCGCACTTTCGCAGCAAGGCTGTGATAGGAGCCTGGCAGGGACACCAACTTTCCCAGCATGCGTTTGAAGTTTCAAGTGGCAAGATAAGCAAGTAGCCCCATTCTCTGTGCCTCTTTGCGAACAGTGCCATGGGCAGATGAGGCTGAGCAACAGCTTTCCAGGCTAGCCCCTTCTGGCTGCCAGCTATCTGCAGATGTTCGCACTTTCGGAGCAGGGCTGCGAAAGGAGCCTGGCTGGGACACCAACTTTCCCAGGCTACGTTTGAAGTTTGAGGTGGCAAAACAAGCAAGGAGCCCCATTCTCTGTGCCTCTGTGCGAGCAGTACCATGGGCAGATGAGGCTGAGCAACAGCTTTCCAGGCTAGCGCCTTCTGGCTGCCAGCTATCTGCAGACGTTCGCACTTTCGGAGCAGGGCTGCGAAAGGAGCCTGGCTGGGACACCAACTTTCCCAGGCTACGTTTGAAGTTTGAGGTGGCAAAACAAGCAAGGAGCCCCATTCTCTGTGCCTCTGTGCGAGCACTGCCATGGGCAGATGAGGCTGAGCAACAGCTTTCCAGGATACCCCCTTCTGGCTGCCAGCTATCTGCAGACGTTCGCATTTCAAGAGCAGGTCTGCGAAAGGAGCCTGGGAGGGACACCACCATTCCCAGCATGCCTTTGAAGTTTCAAGTTGCAAGACAAGCAAGCAGCCCCATTCTCTGTGCCTCTGTGCGAACAGTGCCATGGGCAGATGAGGCTGAGCAAAAGCTTTCCATGCTAGCCCCTTCTGGCTGCCAGCTATCTGCAGACATTCGCACTTTTGGAGCAGGGCTGCGAAAGGAGCCTGGCAGGGACACCAACTTTCCCAGGCTACGTTTGAAGTTTGAGGTGGCAAAACAAGCAAGCAGCCCCATTCTCTGTGCCTCTGTGCGAGTACTGCCATGGGCAGATGAGGCTGAGCAACAGCTTTCCAGGTTAGCGCCTTCTGGCTGCCAGCTATCTGCAGACGTTCGCACTTTCGGAGCAGGGCTGTGATAGGAGCCTGGGAGGGACACCCTCTTTCCCAGGCTACGTTTGAAGTTTGAGGTGGCAAGACAAGCAAGCAGCCCCATTCTCTGTGCCTCTGTGCGAGCACTGCCATGGGCAGATGAGGCTGAGCAACAGCTTTCCAGGATAGCCCCTTCTGGCTGCCAGCTATCTGCAGATGTTCGCACTTTCGGAGCAGGGCTGCGAAAGGAGCCTGGCTGGGACACCAACTTTCCCAGGCTACGTTTGAAGTTTGAGGTGGCAAAACAAGCAAGGAGCCCCATTCTCTGTGCCTCTGTGCGAGCACTGCCATGGGCAGATGAGGCTGAGCAACAGCTTTCCAGGCTAGCGCCTTCTGGCTGCCAGCTATCTGCAGACGTTCGCACTTTCGGAGCAGGGCTGCGAAAGGAGCCTGGCTGGGACACCAACTTTCCCAGGCTACGTTTGAAGTTTGAGGTGGCAAGACAAGCAAGCAGCCTTATTCTCTGTGCCTCTGTGCGAGCAGTGCTATGGGCAGATGAGGCTGAGCAACAGCTTTCCAGGCTAGCCCCTTCTGGCTGCCAGCTATCTGCAGACGTTCGCACTTTCGGAGCAGGGCTGTGATAGGAGCCTGGCAGGGACACCCTCTTTCCCAGGCTACGTTTGAAGTTTGAGGTGGCAAGACAAGCAAGCAGCCTTATTCTCTGTGCCTCTATGCGAACAGTGCCATGGGCAGATGAGGCTGAGCAACAGCTTTCCAGGATACCCCCTTCTGGCTGCCAGCTATCTGCAGACGTTCGCATTTCAAGAGCAGGTCTGCGAAAGGAGCCTGGCAGGGACACCACCATTCCCAGCATGCGTTTGAAGTTTCAAGTGGCAAGACAAGCAAGCAGCCCCATTCTCTGTGCCTCTGTGCGAACAGTGCCATGGGCAGATGAGGCTGAGCAACAGCTTTCCAGGCTAGCCCCTTCTGGCTGCCAGCTATCTGCAGATGTTCGCACTTTCGGAGCAGGGCTGCGAAAGGAGCCTGGCTGGGACACCAACTTTCCCAGGCTACGTTTGAAGTTTGAGGTGGCAAAACAAGCAAGGAGCCCCATTCTCTGTGCCTCTGTGCGAGCAGTGCCATGGGCAGATGAGGCTGAGCAACAGCTTTCCAGGCTAGCGCATTCTGGCTGCCAGCTATCTGCAGACGTTCCCACTTTCGGAGCAGGGCTGTGATAGGAGCCTGGCAGGGACACCCTCTTTCCCAGGCTACGTTTGAAGTTTGAGGTGGCAAGACAAGCAAGCAGCCCCATTCTCTGTGCCTCTTTGCGAGCAGTGCCATGGGCAGATGAGGCTGAGCAACAGCTTTCCAGGATAGCACCTTGTGGCTGCCAGCTATCTGCAGACGTTCGCACTTTCGGAGCAGGGCTGTGATGGGAGCCTGGCAGGGATACCAACTTTCCCAGCATGCGTTTGAAGTTTCAAGTGGCAAGATAAGCAAGCAGCCCCATTCTCTGTGCCTCTTTGCGAACAGTGCCATGGGCAGATGAGGCTGAGCAACAGCTTTCCAGGCTAGCCCATTCTGGCTGCCAGCTATCTGCAGACGTTCGCACTTTCGGAGCAGGGCTGCGAAAGGAGCCTGGCAGGGACACCAACTTTCCCAGGCTACGTTTGAAGTTTGAGGTGGCAAAACAAGCAAGCAGCCCCATTCTCTGTGCCTCTGTGCGAGCAGTGCCATGGGCAGATGAGGCTGAGCAACAGCTTTCCAGGCTAGCCCCTTCTGGCTGCCAGCTATCTGCAGACGTTCACACTTTCGGAGCAGGGCTGTGATAGGAGCCTGGCAGGGACGCCAAATTTCCCAGGCTACGTTTGAAGTTTGAGGTGGCAAGATAAGCAAGCAGCCCCATTCTTTGTGCCTCTGTGCGAGCAGTGCCATGGGCAGATGAGGCTGAGCAACAGCTTTCCAGGATAGCACCTTGTGGCTGCCATCTTTCTCAGACGTTCGCACTTTCGGAGCAGGGCTGTGATGGGAGCCTGGCAGGGACACCAACTTTCCCAGCATGCGTTTGAAGTTTCAAGTGGCAAGATAAGCAAGCAGCCCTATTCTCTGTGCCTCTGTGCGAGCAGTGCCATGGGCAGATGAGGCTGAGCAACAGCTTTCCAGGCTAGCCCCTTCTGGCTGCCAGCTATCTGCAGACGTTCACACTTTCGGAGCAGGGCTGTGATAGGAGCCTGGCAGGGTCACCACCATTCCCAGCATGCGTTTGAAGTTTCAAGTGGCAAGATAAGCAAGCAGCCCCATTCTCTGTGCCTCTTTGCGAACAGTGCCATGGGCAGATGAGGCTGAGCAACACCTTTCCAGGCTAGCACCTTCTGGCTGTCAGCTATCTGCAGACGTTCGCATTTCAAGAGCAGGTCTGCGAAAGGAGCCTGGGAGGGACACCACCATTCCCAGCATGCCTTTGAAGTTTCAAGTTGCAAGACAAGCAAGCAGCCCCATTCTCTGTGCCTCTGTGCGAACAGTGCCATGGGCAGATGAGGCTGAGCAACAGCTTTCCAGGATACCCCCTTCTGGCTGCCAGCTATCTGCAGACATTCGCACTTTCGGAGCAGGGCTGTGATAGGAGCCTGGCAGGGACACCAACTTACCCAGGCTACGTTTGAAGTTTGAGGTGGCAAGACAAGCAAGCAGCCCCATTCTCTGTGCCTCTGTGCGAGCAGTGCCATGGGCAGATGAGGCTGAGCAACAGCTTTCCAGGCTAGCCCCTTCTGGCTGCCAGCTATCTGCAGACGTTCGCATTTCAAGAGCAGGGCTGCGGAAGTAGCCTGGCAGGGACACCAACTTTCCCAGGCTACGTTTGAAGTTTGAGGTGGCAAGACAAGCAAGCAGCCTTATTCTCTGTGCCTCTGTGCGAGCACTGCCATGGGCAGATGAGGCTGAGCAACAGCTTTCCAGGCTAGCGCCTTCTGGCTGCCAGCTATCTGCAGACGTTCGCACTTTCGGAGCAGGGCTGCGAAAGGAGCCTGGCTGGGACACCAACTTTCCCAGGCTACGTTTGAAGTTTGAGGTGGCAAGACAAGCAAGCAGCCTTATTCTCTGTGCCTCTGTGCGAGCACTGCCATGGGCAGATGAGGCTGAGCAACAGCTTTCCAGGATACCCCCTTCTGGCTGCCAGCTATCTGCAGACGTTCGCATTTCAAGAGCAGGTCTGCGAAAGGAGCCTGGGAGGGACACCAACTTTCCCAGCATGCCTTTGAAGTTTCAAGTTGCAAGACAAGCAAGCAGCCCCATTCTCTGTGCCTCTGTGCGAACAGTGCCATGGGCAGATGAGGCTGAGCAAAAGCTTTCCATGCTAGCCCCTTCTGGCTGCCAGCTATCTGCAGACATTCGCACTTTCGGAGCAGGGCTGTGATAGGAGCCTGGCAGGGACACCAACTTTCCCAGGCTACGTTTGAAGTTTGAGGTGGCAAGACAAGCAAGCAGCCCCATTCTCTGTGCCTCTGTGCGAGTACTGCCATGGGCAGATGAGGCTGAGCAACAGCTTTCCAGGCTAGCCCCTTCTGGCTGCCAGCTATCTGCAGACGTTCGCACTTTCGGAGCAGGGCTGTGATAGGAGCCTGGGAGGGACACCCTCTTTCCCAGGCTACGTTTGAAGTTTGAGGTGGCAAGACAAGCAAGCAGCCCCATTCTCTGTGCCTCTGTGCGAGCACTGCCATGGGCAGATGAGGCTGAGCACAGCTTTCCAGGATAGCCCCTTCTGGCTGCCAGCTATCTGCAGATGTTCGCACTTTCGGAGCAGGGCTGCGAAAGGAGCCTGGCTGGGACACCAACTTTCCCAGGCTACGTTTGAAGTTTGAGGTGGCAAAACAAGCAAGGAGCCCCATTCTCTGTGCCTCTGTGCGAGCACTGCCATGGGCAGATGAGGCTGAGCAACAGCTTTCCAGGCTAGCGCCTTCTGGCTGCCAGCTATCTGCAGACGTTCGCACTTTCGGAGCAGGGCTGCGAAAGGAGCCTGGCTGGGACACCAACTTTCCCAGGCTACGTTTGAAGTTTGAGGTGGCAAGACAAGCAAGCAGCCTTATTCTCTGTGCCTCTGTGCGAGCAGTGCTATGGGCAGATGAGGCTGAGCAACAGCTTTCCAGGCTAGCCCCTTCTGGCTGCCAGCTATCTGCAGACGTTCGCACTTTCGGAGCAGGGCTGTGATAGGAGCCTGGCAGGGACACCCTCTTTCCCAGGCTACGTTTGAAGTTTGAGGTGGCAAGACAAGCAAGCAGCCTTATTCTCTGTGCCTCTATGCGAACAGTGCCATGGGCAGATGAGGCTGAGCAACAGCTTTCCAGGATACCCCCTTCTGGCTGCCAGCTATCTGCAGATGTTCGCACTTTCGGAGCAGGGCTGCGAAAGGAGCCTGGCTGGGACACCAACTTTCCCAGGCTACGTTTGAAGTTTGAGGTGGCAAAACAAGCAAGGAGCCCCATTCTCTGTGCCTCTGTGCGAGCAGTGCCATGGGCAGATGAGGCTGAGCAACAGCTTTCCAGGCTAGCGCATTCTGGCTGCCTGCTATCTGCAGACGTTCCCACTTTCGGAGCAGGGCTGTGATAGGAGCCTGGCAGGGACACCCTCTTTCCCAGGCTACGTTTGAAGTTTGAGGTGGCAAGACAAGCAAGCAGCCCCATTCTCTGTGCCTCTTTGCGAGCAGTGCCATGGGCAGATGAGGCTGAGCAACAGCTTTCCAGGATAGCACCTTGTGGCTGCCAGCTATCTGCAGACGTTCGCACTTTCGGAGCAGGGCTGTGATGGGAGCCTGGCAGGGATACCAACTTTCCCAGCATGCGTTTGAAGTTTCAAGTGGCAAGATAAGCAAGCAGCCCCATTCTCTGTGCCTCTTT
Organism: Opisthocomus hoazin; assembly: GCF_030867145.1. NCBI lineage: Eukaryota > Metazoa > Chordata > Aves > Opisthocomiformes > Opisthocomidae > Opisthocomus > Opisthocomus hoazin. The sequence goes on along the minus strand of NC_134447.1, from coordinate 1,023,681 downwards.
GCGAACAGTGCCATGGGCAGATGAGGCTGAGCAACAGCTTTCCAGGCTAGCCCATTCTGGCTGCCAGCTATCTGCAGACGTTCGCACTTTCGGAGCAGGGCTGCGAAAGGAGCCTGGCTCGGACACCAACTTTCCCAGGCTACGTTTGAAGTTTGAGGTGGCAAAACAAGCAAGCAGCCCCATTCTCTGTGCCTCTGTGCGAGCAGTGCCATGGGCAGATGAGGCTGAGCAACAGCTTTCCAGGCTAGCCCCTTCTGGCTGCCAGCTATCTGCAGACGTTCGCACTTTCGGAGCAGGGCTGTGATAGGAGCCTGGCAGGGTCACCACCATTCCCAGCATGCGTTTGAAGTTTCAAGTGGCAAGATAAGCAAGCAGCCCCATTCTCTGTGCCTCTATGCGAACAGTGCCATGGGCAGAGGAGTCTGAGCAACAGCTTTCCAGGCTAGCACCTTCTGGCTGTCAGCTATCTGCAGACGTTCGCATTTCAAGAGCAGGTCTGCGAAAGGAGCCTGGGAGGGACACCACCATTCCCAGCATGCCTTTGAAGTTTCAAGTTGCAAGACAAGCAAGCAGCCCCATTCTCTGTGCCTCTGTGCGAACAGTGCCATGGGCAGATTAGGCTGAGCAAAAGCTTTCCATGCTAGCCCCTTCTGGCTGCCAGCTATCTGCAGACATTCGCACTTTCGGAGCAGGGCTGTGATAGGAGCCTGGCAGGGACACCAACTTTCCCAGGCTACGTTTGAAGTTTGAGGTGGCAAGACAAGCAAGCAGCCCCATTCTCTGTGCCTCTGTGCGAGCACTGCCATGGGCAGATGAGGCTGAGCAACAGCTTTCCAGGCTAGCGCCTTCTTTCTGCCAGCTATCTGCAGACGTTCGCACTTTTGGAGCAGGGCTGCGAAAGGAGCCTGGCAGGGACACCAACTTTCCCAGGCTACGTTTGAAGTTTGAGGTGGCAAGACAAGCAAGCAGCCCCATTCTCTGTGCCTCTGTGCGAGCAGTGCCATGGGCAGATGAGGCTGAGCAACAGCTTTCCAGGCTAGCCCTTCTGGCTGCCAGCTATCTGCAGACGTTCGCATTTCAAGAGCAGGGCTGCGGAAGTAGCCTGGCAGGGACACCAACTTTCCCAGGCTACGTTTGAAGTTTGAGGTGGCAAGACAAGCAAGCAGCCTTATTCTCTGTGCCTCTGTGCGAGCACTGCCATGGGCAGATGAGGCTGAGCAACAGCTTTCCAGGCTAGCCCCTTCTGGCTGCCAGCTATCTGCAGACGTTCGCACTTTCGGAGCAGGGCTGTGATAGGAGCCTGGCAGGGACACCCTCTTTCCCAGGCTACGTTTGAAGTTTGAGGTGGCAAGACAAGCAAGCAGCCCCATTCTCTGTGCCTCTGTGCGAGCACTGCCATGGGCAGATGAGGCTGAGCAACAGCTTTCCAGGCTAGCCCCTTCTGGCTGCCAGCTATCTGCAGACGTTCGCAATTTCGGAGCAAGGCTGTGATAGGAGCCTGGCAGGGACACCAACTTTCCCAGCATGCGTTTGAAGTTTCAAGTGGCAAGATAAGCAAGCAGCCCCATTCTCTGTGCCTCTGTGCGAGCACTGCCATGGGCAGATGAGGCTGAGCAACAGCTTTCCAGGCTAGCCCATTCTGGCTGCCAGCTATCTGCAGACGTCCGCACTTTCGGAGCAGGGCTGCGAAAGTAGCCTGGCTGGGACACCAACTTTCACAGGCTACGTTTGAAATTTGAGGTGGCAAAACAAGCAAGCAGCCCCATTCTCTGTGCCTCTGTGCGAGCAGTGCCATGGGCAGATGAGGCTGAGCAACAGCTTTCCAGGCTAGCCCCTTCTGGCTGCCAGCTATCTGCAGACGTTCGCACTTTCGGAGCAGGGCTGTGATAGGAGCCTGGCAGGGTCACCACCATTCCCAGCATGCGTTTGAAGTTTCAAGTGGCAAGATAAGCAAGCAGCCCCATTCTCTGTGCCTCTATGCGAACAGTGCCATGGGCAGATGAGGCTGAGCAACACCTTTCCAGGCTAGCACCTTCTGGCTGTCAGCTATCTGCAGACGTTCGCATTTCAAGAGCAGGTCTGCGAAAGGAGCCTGGGAGGGACACCACCATTCCCAGCATGCCTTTGAAGTTTCAAGTTGCAAGACAAGCAAGCAGCCCCATTCTCTGTGCCTCTGTGCGAACAGTGCCATGGGCAGATGAGGCTGAGCAACAGCTTTCCAGGATACCCCCTTCTGGCTGCCAGCTATCTGCAGACATTCGCACTTTCGGAGCAGGGCTGTGATAGGAGCCTGGCAGGGACACCAACTTACCCAGGCTACGTTTGAAGTTTGAGGTGGCAAGACAAGCAAGCAGCCCCATTCTCTGTGCCTCTGTGCGAGCAGTGCCATGGGCAGATGAGGCTGAGCAACAGCTTTCCAGGCTAGCCCCTTCTGGCTGCCAGCTATCTGCAGACGTTCGCAATTTCGGAGCAAGGCTGTGATAGGAGCCTGGCAGGGACACCAACTTTCCCAGCATGCGTTTGAAGTTTCAAGTGGCAAGATAAGCAAGCAGCCCCATTCTCTGTGCCTCTTTGCGAACAGTGCCATGGGCAGATGAGGATGAGCAACAGCTTTCCAGGCTAGCCCCTTCTGGCTGCCAGCTATCTGCAGATGTTCGCACTTTCGTAGCAGGGCTGCGAAAGGAGCCTGGCTGGGACACCAACTTTCCCAGGCTACGTTTGAAGTTTGAGGTGGCAAAACAAGCAAGGAGCCCCATTCTCTGTGCCTCTGTGCGAGCACTGCCATGGGCAGATGAGGCTGAGCAACAGCTTTCCAGGCTAGCGCCTTCTGGCTGCCAGCTATCTGCAGACGTTCGCACTTTCGGAGCAGGGCTGCGAAAGGAGCCTGGCAGGGACACCAACTTTCCCAGGCTACGTTTGAAGTTTGAGGTGGCAAGACAAGCAAGCAGCCCCATTCTCTGTGCCTCTGTGCGAGCAGTGCCATGGGCAGATGAGGCTGAGCAACAGCTTTCCAGGCTAGCCCCTTCTGGCTGCCAGCTATCTGCAGACGTTCGCACTTTCGGAGCAGGGCTGTGATAGGAGCCTGGCAGGGTCACCACCATTCCCAGCATGCGTTTGAAGTTTCAAGTGGCAAGATAAGCAAGCAGCCCCATTCTCTGTGCCTCTATGCGAACAGTGCCATGGGCAGAGGAGTCTGAGCAACAGCTTTCCAGGTTAGCACCTTCTGGCTGCCAGCTATCTGCAGACGTTCGCATTTCAAGAGCAGGTCTGCGAAAGGAGCCTGGCAGGGACACCACCATTCCCAGCATGCCTTCTAAGTTTCAAGTTGCAAGACAAGCAAGCAGCCCCATTCTCTGTGCCTCTGTGCGAGCACTGCCATGGGCAGATGAGGCTGAGCAACAGCTTTCCAGGCTAGCGTCTTCTGTCTGCCAGCTATCTGCAGACGTTCGCACTTTCGGAGCAGGGCTGCGAAAGGAGCCTGGCTGGGACACCAACTTTCCCAGGCTACGTTTGAAGTTTGAGGTGGCAAGACAAGCATGTAGCCTTATTCTCTGTGCCTCTGTGCGAGCAGTGCCATGGGCAGATGAGGCTGAGCAACAGCTTTCCAGGCTAGCCCCTTCTGGCTGCCAGCTATCTGCAGACGTTCGCACTTTCGGAGCAGGGCTGTGATAAGAGCCTGGCAGGGACACCCTCTTTCCCAGGCTACGTTTGAAGTTTGAGGTGGCAAGACAAGCAAGCAGCCCCATTCTCTGTGCCTCTGTGCGAGCACTGCCATGGGCAGATGAGGCTGAGCAACAGCTTTCCAGGCTAGCCCCTTCTGGCTGCCAGCTATCTGCAGATGTTCGCACTTTCGGAGCAGGGCTGCGAAAGGAGCCTGGCTGGGACACCAACTTTCCCAGGCTACGTTTGAAGTTTGAGGTGGCAAAACAAACAAGGAGCCCCATTCTCTGTGCCTCTGTGCGAGCACTGCCATGGGCAGATGAGGCTGAGCAACAGCTTTCCAGGCTAGCGCCTTCTGGCTGCCAGCTATCTGCAGACGTTCGCACTTTCGGAGCAGGGCTGCGAAAGGAGCCTGGCAGGGACACCAACTTTCCCAGGCTACGTTTGAAGTTTGAGGTGGCAAGACAAGCAAGCAGCCTTATTCTCTGTGCCTCTGTGCGAGCAGTGCCATGGGCAGATGAGGCTGAGCAACAGCTTTCCAGGCTAGACCCTTCTGGCTGCCAGCTATCTGCAGACGGTCGCACTTTCGGAGCAGGGCTGTGATAGGAGCCTGGCAGGGACACCATCTTTCCCAGGCTACGTTTGAAGTTTGAGGTGGCAAGACAAGCAAGCAGCCCCATTCTCTGTGCCTCTGTGCGAGCACTGCCATGGGCAGATGAGGCTGAGCAACAGCTTTCCAGGATAGCACCTTGTGGCTGCCAGCTATCTGCAGACGTTCGCACTTTTGGAGCAAGGCTGTGATAGGAGCCTGGCAGGGATACCAACTTTCCCAGCATGCGTTTGAAGTTTCAAGTGGCAAGATAAGCAAGCAGCCCCATTCTCTGTGCCTCTGTGCGAGCACTGCCATGGGCAGATGAGGCTGAGCAACAGCTTTCCAGGCTAGCCCATTCTGGCTGCCAGCTATCTGCAGACGTCCGCACTTTCGGAGCAGGGCTGCGAAAGGAGCCTGGCTGGGACACCAACTTTCACAGGCTACGTTTGAAATTTGAGGTGGCAAAACAAGCAAGCAGCCCCATTCTCTGTGCCTCTGTGCGAGCAGTGCCATGGGCAGATGAGGCTGAGCAACAGCTTTCCAGGCTAGCCCCTTCTGGCTGCCAGCTATCTGCAGACGTTCGCACTTTCGGAGCAGGGCTGTGATAGGAGCCTGGCAGGGTCACCACCATTCCCAGCATGCGTTTGAAGTTTCAAGTGGCAAGATAAGCAAGCAGCCCCATTCTCTGTGCCTCTATGCGAACAGTGCCATGGGCAGAGGAGTCTGAGCAACAGCTTTCCAGGATAGCACCTTCTGGCTGCCAGCTATCTGCAGACGTTCGCACTTTTGGAGCAAGGCTGTGATAGGAGCCTGGCAGGGATACCAACTTTCCCAGCATGCGTTTGAAGTTTCAAGTGGCAAGATAAGCAAGCAGCCCCATTCTCTGTGCCTCTGTGCGAGCACTGCCATGGGCAGATGAGGCTGAGCAACAGCTTTCCAGGCTAGCCCATTCTGGCTGCCAGCTATCTGCAGACGTCCGCACTTTCGGAGCAGGGCTGCGAAAGGAGCCTGGCTGGGACACCAACTTTCACAGGCTACGTTTGAAATTTGAGGTGGCAAAACAAGCAAGCAGCCCCATTCTCTGTGCCTCTGTGCGAGCAGTGCCATGGGCAGATGAGGCTGAGCAACAGCTTTCCAGGCTAGCCCCTTCTGGCTGCCAGCTATCTGCAGACGTTCGCACTTTCGGAGCAGGGCTGTGATAGGAGCCTGGCAGGGTCACCACCATTCCCAGCATGCGTTTGAAGTTTCAAGTGGCAAGATAAGCAAGCAGCCCCATTCTCTGTGCCTCTATGCGAACAGTGCCATGGGCAGAGGAGTCTGAGCAACAGCTTTCCAGGATAGCACCTTCTGGCTGCCAGCTATCTGCAGACGTTCGCATTTCAAGAGCAGGTCTGCGAAAGGAGCCTGGCAGGGACACCACCATTCCCAGCATGCCTTTGAGTTTCAAGTTGCAAGACAAGCAAGCAGCCCCATTCTCTGTGCCTCTGTGCGAACAGTGCCATGGGCAGATGAGGCTGAGCAACAGCTTTCCAGGCTAGCCCCTTCTGGCTGCCAGCTATCTGCAGACGTTCGCACTTTCGGAGCAGGGCTGCGAAAGGAGCCTGGCTGGGACACCACCATTCCCAGCATGCCTTTGAAGTTTCAAGTTGCAAGACAAGCAAGCAGCCCCATTCTCTGTGCCTCTGTGCGAGCACTGCCATGGGCAGATGAGGCTGAGCAACAGCTTTCCAGGATAGCACCTTGTGGCTGCCAGCTATCTGCAGACGTTCGCACTTTCGGAGCAGGGCTGTGATAGGAGCCTGGCTGGGACACCAACTTTCCCAGGCTACGTTTGAAGTTTGAGGTGGCAAAACAAGCAAGCAGCCCCATTCTCTGTGCCTCTGTGCGAGCAGTGCCATGGGCAGATGAGGCTGAGAAACAGCTTTCCAGGCTAGCGCCTTCTGGCTGCCAGCTATCTGCAGACGTTCGCACTTTCGGAGCAGGGCTGCGAAAGGAGCCTGGCTGGGACACCACCATTCCCAGCATGCGTTTGAAGTTTCAAGTGGCAAGATAAGCAAGCAGCCCCATTCTCTGTGCCTCTATGCGAACAGTGCCATGGGCAGATGAGGCTGAGCAACAGCTTTCCAGGTTAGCACCTTCTGGCTGCCAGCTATCTGCAGATGTTCGCATTTCAAGAGCAGGTCTGCGAAAGGAGCCTGGCAGGGACACCACCATTCCCAGCATGCCTTCTAAGTTTCAAGTTGCAAGACAAGCAAGCAGCCCCATTCTCTGTGCCTCTGTGCGAGCACTGCCATGGGCAGATGAGGCTGAGCAACAGCTTTCCAGGCTAGCGTCTTCTGTCTGCCAGCTATCTGCAGACGTTCGCACTTTCGGAGTAGGGCTGCGAAAGGAGCCTGGCTGGGACACCAACTTTCCCAGGCTACGTTTGAAGTTTGAGGTGGCAAGACAAGCATGTAGCCTTATTCTCTGTGCCTCTGTGCGAGCAGTGCCATGGGCATATGAGGCTGAGCAACAGCTTTCCAGGCTAGCCCCTTCTGGCTGCCAGCTATCTGCAGACGTTCGCACTTTCGGAGCAGGGCTGTGATAAGAGCCTGGCAGGGACACCCTCTTTCCCAGGCTACGTTTGAAGTTTGAGGTGGCAAGACAAGCAAGCAGCCCCATTCTCTGTGCCTCTGTGCGAGCACTGCCATGGGCAGATGAGGCTGAGCAACAGCTTTCCAGGCTAGCCCCTTCTGGCTGCCAGCTATCTGCAGATGTTCGCACTTTCGGAGCAGGGCTGCGAAAGGAGCCTGGCTGGGACACCAACTTTCCCAGGCTACGTTTGAAGTTTGAGTTGGCAAAACAAACAAGGAGCCCCATTCTCTGTGCCTCTGTGCGAGCACTGCCATGGGCAGATGAGGCTGAGCAACAGCTTTCCAGGCTAGCGCCTTCTGGCTGCCAGCTATCTGCAGACGTTCGCACTTTCGGAGCAGGGCTGCGAAAGGAGCCTGGCAGGGACACCAACTTTCCCAGGCTACGTTTGAAGTTTGAGGTGGCAAGACAAGCAAGCAGCCTTATTCTCTGTGCCTCTGTGCGAGCAGTGCCATGGGCAGATGAGGCTGAGCAACAGCTTTCCAGGCTAGACCCTTCTGGCTGCCAGCTATCTGCAGACGGTCGCACTTTCGGAGCAGGGCTGTGATAGGAGCCTGGCAGGGACACCATCTTTCCCAGGCTACGTTTGAAGTTTGAGGTGGCAAGACAAGCAAGCAGCCCCATTCTCTGTGCCTCTGTGCGAGCACTGCCATGGGCAGATGAGGCTGAGCAACAGCTTTCCAGGCTAGCCCATTCTGGCTGCCAGCTATCTGCAGACGTTCGCACTTTCGGAGCAGGGCTGCGGAAGGAGCCTGGCTGGGACACCAACTTTCACAGGCTACGTTTGAAATTTGAGGTGGCAAAACAAGCAAGCAGCCCCATTCTCTGTGCCTCTGTGCGAGCAGTGCCATGGGCAGATGAGGCTGAGCAACAGCTTTCCAGGCTAGCCCCTTCTGGCTGCCAGCTATCTGCAGACGTTCGCACTTTCGGAGCAGGGCTGTGATAGGAGCCTGGCAGGGTCACCACCATTCCCAGCATGCGTTTGAAGTTTCAAGTGGCAAGATAAGCAAGCAGCCCCATTCTCTGTGCCTCTATGCGAACAGTGCCATGGGCAGAGGAGTCTGAGCAACAGCTTTCCAGGATAGCACCTTCTGGCTGCCAGCTATCTGCAGACGTTCGCATTTCAAGAGCAGGTCTGCGAAAGGAGCCTGGCAGGGACACCACCATTCCCAGCATGCCTTTGAGTTTCAAGTTGCAAGACAAGCAAGCAGCCCCATTCTCTGTGCCTCTGTGCGAACAGTGCCATGGGCAGATGAGGCTGAGCAACAGCTTTCCAGGCTAGCCCCTTCTGGCTGCCAGCTATCTGCAGACGTTCGCACTTTCGGAGCAGGGCTGCGAAAGGAGCCTGGCTGGGACACCACCATTCCCAGCATGCCTTTGAAGTTTCAAGTTGCAAGACAAGCAAGCAGCCCCATTCTCTGTGCCTCTGTGCGAGCACTGCCATGGGCAGATGAGGCTGAGCAACAGCTTTCCAGGATAGCACCTTGTGGCTGCCAGCTATCTGCAGACGTTCGCACTTTCGGAGCAGGGCTGTGATAGGAGCCTGGCTGGGACACCAACTTTCCCAGGCTACGTTTGAAGTTTGAGGTGGCAAAACAAGCAAGGAGCCCCATTCTCTGTGCCTCTGTGCGAGCAGTGCCATGGGCAGATGAGGCTGAGAAACAGCTTTCCAGGCTAGCGCCTTCTGGCTGCCAGCTATCTGCAGACGTTCGCACTTTCGGAGCAGGGCTGCGAAAGGAGCCTGGCTGGGACACCACCATTCCCAGCATGCGTTTGAAGTTTCAAGTGGCAAGATAAGCAAGCAGCCCCATTCTCTGTGCCTCTATGCGAACAGTGCCATGGGCAGAGGAGTCTGAGCAACAGCTTTCCAGGTTAGCATCTTCTGGCTGCCAGCTATCTGCAGATGTTCGCATTTCAAGAGCAGGTCTGCGAAAGGAGCCTGGCAGGGACACCACCATTCCCAGCATGCCTTCTAAGTTTCAAGTTGCAAGACAAGCAAGCAGCCCCATTCTCTGTGCCTCTGTGCGAGCACTGCCATGGGCAGATGAGGCTGAGCAACAGCTTTCCAGGCTAGCGTCTTCTGTCTGCCAGCTATCTGCAGACGTTCGCACTTCAGGAGCAGGGCTGCGAAAGGAGCCTGGCTGGGACACCAACTTTCCCAGGCTACGTTTGAAGTTTGAGGTGGCAAGACAAGCATGTAGCCTTATTCTCTGTGCCTCTGTGCGAGCAGTGCCATGGGCAGATGAGGCTGAGCAACAGCTTTCCAGGCTAGCCCCTTCTGGCTGCCAGCTATCTGCAGACGTTCGCACTTTCAGAGCAGGGCTGTGATAAGAGCCTGGCAGGGACACCCTCTTTCCCAGGCTACGTTTGAAGTTTGAGGTGGCAAGACAAGCAAGCAGCCCCGTTCTCTGTGCCTCTGTGCGAGCACTGCCATGGGCAGATGAGGCTGAGCAACAGCTTTCCAGGCTAGCCCCTTCTGGCTGCCAGCTATCTGCAGATGTTCGCACTTTCGGAGCAGGGCTGCGAAAGGAGCCTGGCTGGGACACCAACTTTCCCAGGCTACGTTTGAAGTTTGAGGTGGCAAAACAAGCAAGGAGCCCCATTCTCTGTGCCTCTGTGCGAGCACTGCCATGGGCAGATGAGGCTGAGCAACAGCTTTCCAGGCTAGCGCCTTCTGGCTGCCAGCTATCTGCAGACGTTCGCACTTTCGGAGCAGGGCTGCGAAAGGAGCCTGGCAGGGACACCAACTTTCCCAGGCTACGTTTGAAGTTTGAGGTGGCAAGACAAGCAAGCAGCCTTATTCTCTGTGCCTCTGTGCGAGCAGTGCCATGGGCAGATGAGGCTGAGCAACAGCTTTCCAGGCTAGACCCTTCTGGCTGCCAGCTATCTGCAGACGGTCGCACTTTCGGAGCAGGGCTGTGATAGGAGCCTGGCAGGGACACCAACTTTCCCAGGCTACGTTTGAAGTTTGAGGTGGCAAGACAAGCAAGCAGCCCCATTCTCTGTGCCTCTGTGCGAGCACTGCCATGGGCAGATGAGGCTGAGCAACAGCTTTCCAGGATAGCACCTTGTGGCTGCCAGCTATCTGCAGACATTCGCACTTTTGGAGCAAGGCTGTGATAGGAGCCTGGCAGGGATACCAACTTTCCCAGCATGCGTTTGAAGTTTCAAGTGGCAAGATAAGCAAGCAGCCCCATTCTCTGTGCCTCTGTGCGAGCACTGCCATGGGCAGATGAGGCTGAGCAACAGCTTTCCAGGCTAGCCCATTCTGGCTGCCAGCTATCTGCAGACGTCCGCACTTTCGGAGCAGGGCTGCGAAAGTAGCCTGGCTGGGACACCAACTTTCACAGGCTACGTTTGAAATTTGAGGTGGCAAAACAAGCAAGCAGCCCCATTCTCTGTGCCTCTGTGCGAGCAGTGCCATGGGCAGATGAGGCTGAGCAACAGCTTTCCAGGCTAGCCCCTTCTGGCTGCCAGCTATCTGCAGACGTTCGCACTTTCGGAGCAGGGCTGTGATAGGAGCCTGGCAGGGTCACCACCATTCCCAGCATGCGTTTGAAGTTTCAAGTGGCAAGATAAGCAAGCAGCCCCATTCTCTGTGCCTCTATGCGAACAGTGCCATGGGCAGAGGAGTCTGAGCAACAGCTTTCCAGGCTAGCACCTTCTGGCTGCCAGCTATCTGCAGACGTTCGCATTTCAAGAGCAGGTCTGCGAAAGGAGCCTGGCTGGGACACCAACTTTCCCAGGCTACGTTTGAAGTTTGAGGTGGCAAAACAAGCAAGGAGCCCCATTCTCTGTGCCTCTGTGCGAGCAGTGCCATGGGCAGATGAGGCTGAGCAACAGCTTTCCAGGCTAGCCCCTTCTGGCTGCCAGCTATCTGCAGACATTCGCATTTCAAGAGCAGGGCGGCGAAAGGAGCCTGGCAGGGACACCACCATTCCCAGCATGCCTTTGAAGTTTCAAGTTGCAAGACAAGCAAGCAGCCCCATTCTCTGTGCCTCTGTGCGAACAGTGCCATGGGCAGATGAGGCTGAGCAACAGCTTTCCAGGCTAGCCCCTTCTGGCTGCCAGCTATCTGCAGATGTTCGCACTTTCGGAGCAGGGCTGCGAAAGGAGCCTGGCTGGGACACCAACTTTCACAGGCTACGTTAGAAGTTTGAGGTGGCAAGACAAGCAAGCAGCCTTATTCTCTGTGCCTCTGTGCGAGCAGTGCCATGGGCAGATGAGGCTGAGCAACAGCTTTCCAGGCTAGCCCCTTCTGGCTGCCAGCTATCTGCAGACATTCGCACTTTCGGAGCAGGGCTGTGATAGGAGCCTGGCAGGGACACCATCTTTCCCAGGCTACGTTTGAAGTTTGAGGTGGCAAGACAAGCAAGGAGCCCCATTCTCTGTGCCTCTGTGCGAGCACTGCCATGGGCAGATGAGGCTGAGCAACAGCTTTCCAGGATAGCACCTTGTGGCTGCCAGCTATCTGCAGACGTTCGCACTTTCGGAGCAAGGCTGTGATAGGAGCCTGGCAGGGATACCAACTTTCCCAGCATGCGTTTGAAGTTTCAAGTGGCAAGATAAGCAAGCAGCCCCATTCTCTGTGCCTCTGTGCGAGCACTGCCATGGGCAGATGAGGCTGAGCAACAGCTTTCCAGGCTAGCCCATTCTGGCTGCCAGCTATCTGCAGACGTCCGCACTTTCGGAGCAGGGCTGCGAAAGTAGCCTGGCTGGGACACCAACTTTCACAGGTTACGTTTGAAATTTGAGGTGGCAAAACAAGCAAGCAGCCCCATTCTCTGTGCCTCTGTGCGAGCAGTGCCATGGGCAGATGAGGCTGAGCAACAGCTTTCCAGGCTAGCCCCTTCTGGCTGCCAGCTATCTGCAGACGTTCGCACTTTCGGAGCAGGGCTGTGATAGGAGCCTGGCAGGGTCACCACCATTCCCAGCATGCGTTTGAAGTTTCAAGTGGCAAGATAAGCAAGCAGCCCCATTCTCTGTGCCTCTATGCGAACAGTGCCATGGGCAGAGGAGTCTGAGCAACAGCTTTCCAGGCTAGCACCTTCTGGCTGCCAGCTATCTGCAGACGTTCGCATTTCAAGAGCAGGTCTGCGAAAGGAGCCTGGCAGGGACACCACCATTCCCAGCATGCCTTTGAGTTTCAAGTTGCAAGACAAGCAAGCAGCCCCATTCTCTGTGCCTCTGTGCGAACAGTGCCATGGGCAGATGAGGCTGAGCAACAGCTTTCCAGGCTAGCCCCTTCTGGCTGCCAGCTATCTGCAGACGTTCGCACTTTCGGAGCAGGGCTGCGAAAGGAGCCTGGCTGGGACACCACCATTCCCAGCATGCCTTTGAAGTTTCAAGTTGCAAGACAAGCAAGCAGCCCCATTCTCTGTGCCTCTGTGCGAGCACTGCCATGGGCAGATGAGGCTGAGCAACAGCTTTCCAGGATAGCACCTTGTGGCTGCCAGCTATCTGCAGACGTTCGCACTTTCGGAGCAGGGCTGTGATAGGAGCCTGGCTGGGACACCAACTTTCCCAGGCTACGTTTGAAGTTTGAGGTGGCAAAACAAGCAAGGAGCCCCATTCTCTGTGCCTCTGTGCGAGCAGTGCCATGGGCAGATGAGGCTGAGCAACAGCTTTCCAGGCTAGCCCCTTCTGGCTGCCAGCTATCTGCAGACGTTCGCACTTTCGGAGCAGGGCTGTGATAGGAGCCTGGCAGGGACACCAACTTTCCCAGCATGCGTTTGAAGTTTCAAGTGGCAAGATAAGCAAGCAGCCCCATTCTCTGTGCCTCTATGCGAACAGTGCCATGGGCAGATGAGGCTGAGCAACAGCTTTCCAGGCTAGCCCCTTCTGGCTGCCAGCTATCTGCAGACATTCGCATTTCAAGAGCAGGGCTGCGAAAGGAGCCTGGCAGGGACACCACCATTCCCAGCATGCCTTTGAAGTTTCAAGTTGCAAGACAAGCAAGCAGCCCCATTCTCTGTGCCTCTGTGCGAACAGTGCCATGGGCAGATGAGGCTGAGCAACAGCTTTCCAGGCTAGCCCCTTCTGGCTGCCAGCTATCTGCAGATGTTCGCACTTACGGAGCAGGGCTGCGAAAGGAGCCTGGCTGGGACACCAACTTTCACAGGCTACGTTAGAAGTTTGAGGTGGCAAAACAAGCAAGGAGCCCCATTCTCTGTGCCTCTGTGCGAGCACTGCCATGGGCAGATGAGGCTGAGCAACAGCTTTCCAGGCTAGCGCCTTCTGGCTGGCAGCTATCTGCAGACATTCGCACTTCAAGAGCAGGGCTGCGAAAGGAGCCTGGCAGGGACACCAACTTTCCCAGGCTACGTTTGAAGTTTGAGGTGGCAAGACAAGCAAGCAGCCTTATTCTCTGTGCCTCTGTGCGAGCAGTGCCATGGGCAGATGAGGCTGAGCAACAGCTTTCCAGGCTAGCCCCTTCTGGCTGCCAGCTATCTGCAGACGTTCGCACTTTCGGAGCAGGGCTGTGATAGGAGCCTGGCAGGGACACCAACTTTCCCAGCATGCGTTTGAAGTTTGAGGTGGCAAGACAAGCAAGCAGCCCCATTCTCTGTGCCTCTGTGCGAGCACTGCCATGGGCAGATGAGGCTGAGCAACAGCTTTCCAGGCTAGCACCTTCTGGCTGCCAGCTATCTGCAGACGTTCGCATTTCAAGAGCAGGTCTGCGAAAGGAGCCTGGCAGGGACACCACCATTCCCAGCATGCCTTTGAAGTTTCAAGTTGCAAGACAAGCAAGCAGCCCCATTCTCTGTGCCTCTGTGCGAACAGTGCCATGGGCAGATGAGGCTGAGCAACAGCTTTCCAGGCTAGCCCCTTCTGGCTGCCAGCTATCTGCAGATGTTCGCACTTTCGGAGCAGGGCTGCGAAAGGAGCCTGGCTGGGACACCAACTTTCCCAGCATGCGTTTGAAGTTTCAAGTGGCAAGATAAGCAAGCAGCCCCATTCTCTGTGCCTCTTTGCGAACAGTGCCATGGGCAGATGAGGCTGAGCAACAGCTTTCCAGGTTAGCGCCTTCTGGCTGCCAGCTATCTGCAGACGTTCGCACTTCAGGAGCAGGGCTGCGAAAGGAGCCTGGCAGGGACACCAACTTTCCCAGACTACGTTTGAAGTTTGAGGTTGCAAGACAAGCAAGCAGCCTTGTTCTCTGTGCCTCTGTGCGAGCACTGCCATGGGCAGATGAGGCTGAGCAACAGCTTTCCAGGCTAGCCCCTTCTGGCTGCCAGCTATCTGCAGACGTTCGCACTTTCGGAGCAGGGCTGTGATAGGAGCCTGGCAGGGACACCCTCTTTCCCAGGCTACGTTTGAAGTTTGAGGTGGCAAGACAAGCAAGCAGCCCCATTCTCTGTGCCTCTGTGCGAGCACTGCCATGGGCAGATGAGGCTGAGCAACAGCTTTCCAGGATAGCCCCTTCTGGCTGCCAGCTATCTGCAGACGTTCGCACTTTCGGAGGAGGGCTGTGATAGGAGCCTGGCAGGGATACCAACTTTCCCAGCATGCGTTTGAAGTTTCAAGTGGCAAGATAAGCAAGCAGCCCCATTCTCTGTGCCTCTTTGCGAACAGTGCCATGGGCAGATGAGGCTGAGCAACAGCTTTCCAGGCTAGCCCCTTCTGGCTGCCAGCTATCTGCAGACGTTCGCACTTTCGGAGCAGGGCTGCGAAAGGAGCCTGGCTGGGACACCAACTTTCCCAGGCTACGTTTGAAGTTTGAGGTGGCAAAACAAGCAAGCAGCCCCATTCTCTGTGCCTCTGTGCGAGCAGTGCCATGGGCAGATGAGGCTGAGCAACAGCTTTCCAGGCTAGCCCCTTCTGGCTGCCAGTTATCTGCAGACGTTCGCATTTCAAGAGCAGGTCTGCGAAAGGAGCCTGGCAGGGACACCACCATTCCCAGCATGCCTTTGAAGTTTCAGGTTGCAAGACAAGCAAGCAGCCCCATTCTCTGTGCCTCTGTGCGAACAGTGCCATGGGCAGATGAGGCTGAGCAACAGCTTTCCAGGCTAGCCCCTTCTGGCTGCCAGCTATCTGCAGACGTTCGCAATTTCGGAGCAGGGCTGCGAAAGGAGCCTGGCTGGGACACCAACTTTCCCAGGCTACGTTTGAAGTTTGAGGTGGCAAGACAAGCAAGCAGCCCCATTCTCTGTGCCTCTGTGCGAGCAGTGCCATGGGCAGATGAGGCTGAGCAACAGCTTTCCAGGCTAGCCCCTTCTGGCTGCCAGCTATCTGCAGACGTTCGCACTTTCGGAGCAAGGCTGTGATAGGAGCCTGGCAGGGACACCAACTTTCCCAGCATGCGTTTGAAGTTTCAGGTTGCAAGACAAGCAAGCAGCCCCATTCTCTGTGCCTCTTTGCGAACAGTGCCATGGGCAGATGAGGCTGAGCAACAGCTTTCCAGGCTAGCCCCTTCTGGCTGCCAGCTATCTGCAGACGTTCGCACTTTCGGAGCAGGGCTGCGAAAGGAGCCTGGCTGGGACACCAACTTTCCCAGCATGCGTTTGAAGTTTGAGGTGGCAAAACAAGCAAGGAGCCCCATTCTCTGTGCCTCTGTGCGAGCACTGCCATGGGCAGATGAGGCTGAGCAACAGCTTTCCAGGCTAGCCCATTCTGGCTGCCAAATATCTGCAGACGTCCGCACTTTCGGAGCAGGGCTGCGAAAGTAGCCTGGCTGGGACACCAACTTTCACAGGCTACGTTTGAAATTTGAGGTGGCAAAACAAGCAAGCAGCCCCATTCTCTGTGCCTCTGTGCGAGCAGTGCCATGGGCAGATGAGGCTGAGCAACAGCTTTCCAGGCTAGCCCCTTCTGGCTGCCAGCTATCTGCAGACGTTCGCACTTTCGGAGCAGGGCTGTGATAGGAGCCTGGCAGGGTCACCACCATTCCCAGCATGCGTTTGAAGTTTCAAGTGGCAAGATAAGCAAGCAGCCCCATTCTCTGTGCCTATATGCGAACAGTGCCATGGGCAGAGGAGTCTGAGCAACAGCTTTCCAGGCTAGCCCCTTCTGGCTGCCAGCTATCTGCAGACGTTCGCATTTCAAGAGCAGGTCTGCGAAAGGAGCCTGGCAGGGACACCACCATTCCCAGCATGCCTTTGAAGTTTCAAGTTGCAAGACAAGCAAGCAGCCCCATTCTCTGTGCCTCTGTGCGAACAGTGCCATGGGCAGATGAGGCTGAGCAACAGCTTTCCAGGATAGCCCCTTCTGGCTGCCAGCTATCTGCAGACGTTCGCACTTTCGGAGCAGGGCTGTGATAGGAGCCTGGCAGGTACACCAACTTTCCCAGCATGCGTTTGAAGTTTCAAGTGGCAAGATAAGCAAGCAGCCCCATTCTCTGTGCCTCTTTGCGAACAGTGCCATGGGCAGATGAGGCTGAGCAACAGCTTTCCAGGCTAGCCCCTTCTGGCTGCCAGCTATCTGCAGACGTTCGCACTTTCGGAGCAGGGCTGTGATAGGAGCCTGGCAGGGTCACCACCATTCCCAGCATGCGTTTGAAGTTTCAAGTGGCAAGATAAGCAAGCAGCCCCATTCTCTGTGCCTCTTTGCGAAAAGTGCCATGGGCAGATGAGGCTGAGCAACAGCTTTCCAGGCTAGCCCCTTCTGGCTGCCAGCTATCTGCAGACGTTCGTACTTTCGGAGGAGGGCTGCGAAAGGAGCCTGGCTGGGACACCAACTTTCCCAGGCTACGTTTGAAGTTTGAGGTGGCAAGATAAGCAAGCAGCCCCATTCTCTGTGCCTCTGTGCGAGCAGTGCCATGGGCAGATGAGGCTGAGCAACAGCTTTCCAGGCTAGCCCCTTCTGGCTGCCAGCTATCTGCAGACGTTCGCACTTTCGGAGCAGGGCTGTGATAGGAGCCTGGCAGGGTCACCACCATTCCCAGCATGCGTTTGAAGTTTCAAGTGGCAAGATAAGCAAGCAGCCCCATTCTCTGTGCCTCTATGCGAACAGTGCCATGGGCAGCTGAGGCTGAGCAACAGCTTTCCAGGCTAGCACCTTCTGGCTGCCAGCTATCTGCTGACGTTCGCATTTCAAGAGCAGGTCTGCGAAAGGAGCCTGGCCGGGACACCACCATTCCCAGCATGCCTTTGAAGTTTCAAGTTGCAGGACAAGCAAGCAGCCCCATTCTCTGTGCCTCTGTGCGAACAGTGCCATGGGCAGATGAGGCTGAGCAACAGCTTTCCAGGCTAGCCCCTTCTGGCTGCCAGCTATCTGCAGATGTTCGCACTTTCGGAGCAGGGCTGCGAAAGGAGCCTGGCTGGGACACCAACTTTCCCAGGCTACGTTAGAAGTTTGAGGTGGCAAAACAAGCAAGCAGCCCCATTCTCTGTGCCTCTGTGCGAGCACTGCCATGGGCAGATGAGGCTGAGCAACAGCTTTCCAGGCTAGCCCCTTCTGGCTGCCAGCTATCTGCAGACGTTCGCATTTCAAGAGCAGGTCTGCGAAAGGAGCCTGGCAGGGACACCACCATTCCCAGCATGCCTTTGAAGTTTCAGGTTGCAAGACAAGCAAGCAGCCCCATTCTCTGTGCCTCTTTGCGAACAGTGCCATGGGCAGATGAGGCTGAGCAACAGCTTTCCATGCTAGCCCCTTCTGGCTGCCAGCTATCTGCAGACGTTCGCACTTTCGGAGCAGGTCTGCGAAAGGAGCCTGGCTGGGACACCAACTTTCCCAGGCTACGTTTGAAGTTTGAGGTGGCAAGATAAGCAAGCAGCCCCATTCTCTGTGCCTCTGTGCGAGCACTGCCATGGGCAGATGAGGCTGAGCAACAGCTTTCCAGGATAGCACCTTGTGGCTGCCAGCTATCTGCAGACGTTCGCACTTTCGGAGCAGGGCTGTGATAGGAGCCTCGCAGGGACACCAACTTTCCCAGCATGCGTTTGAAGTTTCAAGTGGCAAGATAAGCAAGCAGCCCCATTCTCTGTGCCTCTATGCGAACAGTGCCATGGGCAGATGAGGCTGAGCAACAGCTTTCCAGGCTAGCCCATTCTGGCTGCCAGCTATCTGCAGACGTTCGCACTTTCGGAGCAGGTCTGCGAAAGGAGCCTGGCTGGGACACCAACTTTCCCAGGCTACGTTTGAAGTTTGAGGTGGCAAGACAAGCAAGCAGCCTTATTCTCTGTGCCTCTGTGTGAGCACTGCCATGGGCAGATGAGGCTGAGCAACAGCTTTCCAGGCTAGCCCCTTCTGGCTGCCAGCTATCTGCAGACGTTCGCACTTTCGGAGCAGGGCTGTGATAGGAGCCTGGCAGGGTCACCAACATTCCCAGCATGCGTTTGAAGTTTGAGGTGGCAAAACAAGCAAGGAGCCCCATTCTCTGTGCCTCTGTGCGAGCACTGCCATGGGCAGATGAGGCTGAGCAACAGCTTTCCAGGCTAGCCCATTCTGGCTGCCAGCTATCTGCAGACGTTCGCACTTTCAGAGCAGGGCTGTGATAGGAGCCTGGCAGGGACACCAACTTTCACAGGCTACGTTTGAAATTTGAGGTGGCAAAACAAGCAAGCAGCCCCATTCTCTGTGCCTCTGTGCGAGCAGTGCCATGGGCAGATGAGGCTGAGCAACAGCTTTCCAGGCTAGCCCCTTCTGGCTGCCAGCTATCTGCAGACGTTCGCACTTTCGGAGCAGGGCTGTGATAGGAGCCTGGCAGGGTCACCACCATTCCCAGCATGCGTTTGAAGTTTGAGGTGGCAAGACAAGCAAGGAGCCCCATTCTCTGTGCCTCTATGCGAACAGTGCCATGGGCAGAGGAGTCTGAGCAACAGCTTTCCAGGCTAGCCCCTTCTGGCTGCCAGCTATCTGCAGACGTTCGCATTTCAAGAGCAGGTCTGCGAAAGGAGCCTGGCAGGGACACCACCATTCCCAGCATGCCTTTGAAGTTTCAAGTTGCAAGACAAGCAAGCAGCCCCATTCTCTGTGCCTCTGTGCGAACAGTGCCATGGGCAGATGAGGCTGAGCAACAGCTTTCCAGGATAGCCCCTTCTGGCTGCCAGCTATCTGCAGACGTTCGCACTTTCGGAGCAGGGCTGTGATAGGAGCCTGGCAGGTACACCAACTTTCCCAGCATGCGTTTGAAGTTTCAAGTGGCAAGATAAGCAAGCAGCCCCATTCTCTGTGCCTCTTTGCGAACAGTGCCATGGGCAGATGAGGCTGAGCAACAGCTTTCCAGGCTAGCCCCTTCTGGCTGCCAGCTATCTGCAGACGTTCGCACTTTCGGAGCAGGGCTGTGATAGGAGCCTGGCAGGGTCACCACCATTCCCAGCATGCGTTTGAAGTTTCAAGTGGCAAGATAAGCAAGCAGCCCCATTCTCTGTGCCTCTTTGCGAAAAGTGCCATGGGCAGATGAGGCTGAGCAACAGCTTTCCAGGCTAGCCCCTTCTGGCTGCCAGCTATCTGCAGACGTTCGTACTTTCGGAGGAGGGCTGCGAAAGGAGCCTGGCTGGGACACCAACTTTCCCAGGCTACGTTTGAAGTTTGAGGTGGCAAGATAAGCAAGCAGCCCCATTCTCTGTGCCTCTGTGCGAGCAGTGCCATGGGCAGATGAGGCTGAGCAACAGCTTTCCAGGCTAGCCCCTTCTGGCTGCCAGCTATCTGCAGACGTTCGCACTTTCGGAGCAGGGCTGTGATAGGAGCCTGGCAGGGTCACCACCATTCCCAGCATGCGTTTGAAGTTTCAAGTGGCAAGATAAGCAAGCAGCCCCATTCTCTGTGCCTCTATGCGAACAGTGCCATGGGCAGCTGAGGCTGAGCAACAGCTTTCCAGGCTAGCACCTTCTGGCTGCCAGCTATCTGCTGACGTTCGCATTTCAAGAGCAGGTCTGCGAAAGGAGCCTGGCAGGGACACCACCATTCCCAGCATGCCTTTGAAGTTTCAAGTTGCAAGACAAGCAAGCAGCCCCATTCTCTGTGCCTCTGTGCGAACAGTGCCATGGGCAGATGAGGCTGAGCAACAGCTTTCCAGGCTAGCCCCTTCTGGCTGCCAGCTATCTGCAGATGTTCGCACTTTCGGAGCAGGGCTGCGAAAGGAGCCTGGCTGGGACACCAACTTTCCCAGGCTACGTTAGAAGTTTGAGGTGGCAAAACAAGCAAGGAGCCCCATTCTCTGTGCCTCTGTGCGAGCACTGCCATGGGCAGATGAGGCTGAGCAACAGGTTTCCAGGCTAGCGCCTTCTGGCTGCCAGCTATGTGCAGACCTTCGCACTTCAAGAGCAGGGCTGCGAAAGGAGCCTGGTAGGGACGCCAACTTTCCCAGGCTACGTTTGAAGTTTGAGGTGGCAAGACAAGCAAGCAGCCTTATTCTCTGTGCCTCTGTGCGAGCAGTGCCATGGGCAGATGAGGCTGAGCAACAGCTTTCCAGGCTAGCCCCTTCTGGCTGCCAGCTATCTGCAGACGTTCGCACTTTCGGAGCAGGGCTGTGATAGGAGCCTGGCAGGGACACCCTCTTTCCCAGGCTACGTTTGAAGTTTGAGGTGGCAAGACAAGCAAGCAGCCCCATTCTCTGTGCCTCTGTGCGAGCACTGCCATGGGCAGATGAGGCTGAGCAACAGCTTTCCAGGATAGCACCTTGTGGCTGCCAGCTATCTGCAGACGTTCGCACTTTCGGAGCAAGGCTGTGATAGGAGCCTGGCAGGGATACCAACTTTCCCAGCATGCGTTTGAAGTTTCAAGTGGCAAGATAAGCAAGCAGCCCCATTCTCTGTGCCTCTTTGCGAACAGTGCCATGGGCAGATGAGGCTGAGCAACAGCTTTCCAGGCTAGCCCATTCTGGCTGCCAGCTATCTGCAGACGTTCGCACTTTCGGAGCAGGGCTGCGAAAGGAGCCTGGCTGGGACACCAACTTTCCCAGGCTACGTTTGAAGTTTGAGGTGGCAAAACAAGCAAGCAGCCCCATTCTCTGTGCCTCTGTGCGAGCAGTGCCATGGGCAGATGAGGCTGAGCAACAGCTTTCCAGGCTAGCACCTTCTGGCTGCCAGCTATCTGCAGACGTTCGCATTTCAAGAGCAGGTCTGCGAAAGGAGCCTGGCAGGGACACCACCATTCCCAGCATGCCTTTGAAGTTTCAGGTTGCAAGACAAGCAAGCAGCCCCATTCTCTGTGCCTCTTTGCGAACAGTGCCATGGGCAGATGAGGCTGAGCAACAGCTTTCCATGCTAGCCCCTTCTGGCTGCCAGCTATCTGCAGACGTTCGCACTTTCGGAGCAGGGCTGCGAAAGGAGCCTGGCTGGGACACCAACTTTCCCAGGCTACGTTTGAAGTTTGAGGTGGCAAGATAAGCAAGCAGCCCCATTCTCTGTGCCTCTGTGCGAGCACTGCCATGGGCAGATGAGGCTGAGCAACAGCTTTCCAGGATAGCACCTTGTGGCTGCCAGCTATCTGCAGACGTTCGCACTTTCGGAGCAGGGCTGTGATGGGAGCCTGGCAGGGACACCAACTTTCCCAGCATGCGTTTGAAGTTTCAAGTGGCAAGATAAGCAAGCAGCCCCATTCTCTGTGCCTCTATGCGAACAGTGCCATGGGCAGATGAGGCTGAGCAACAGCTTTCCAGGCTAGCCCATTCTGGCTGCCAGCTATCTGCAGACGTTCGCACTTTCGGAGCAGGTCTGCGAAAGGAGCCTGGCTGGGACACCAACTTTCCCAGGCTACGTTTGAAGTTTGAGGTGGCAAGACAAGCAAGCAGCCTTATTCTCTGTGCCTCTGTGTGAGCACTGCCATGGGCAGATGAGGCTGAGCAACAGCTTTCCAGGCTAGCCCCTTCTGGCTGCCAGCTATCTGCAGACGTTCGCACTTTCGGAGCAGGGCTGTGATAGGAGCCTGGCAGGGTCACCAACATTCCCAGCATGCGTTTGAAGTTTCAAGTGGCAAGATAAGCAAGCAGCCCCATTCTCTGTGCCTCTATGCGAACAGTGCCATGGGCAGATGAGGCTGAGCAACAGCTTTCCAGGCTAGCACCTTCTGGCTGCCAGCTATCTGCAGACGTTCGCATTTCAAGAGCAGGTCTGCGAAAGGAGCCTGGCTGGGACACCAACTTTCCCAGGCTACGTTTGAAGTTTGAGGTGGCAAAACAAGCAAGGAGCCCCATTCTCTGTGCCTCTGTGCGAGCACTGCCATGGGCAGATGAGGCTGAGCAACAGCTTTCCAGGCTAGCCCCTTCTGGCTGCCAGCTATCTGCAGACGTTCGCACTTTCAGAGCAGGGCTGTGATAGGAGCCTGGCAGGGACACCATCTTTCCCAGGCTACGTTTGAAGTTTGAGGTGGCAAGACAAGCAAGCAGCCCCATTCTCTGTGCCTCTGTGCGAGCACTGCCATGGGCAGATGAGGCTGAGCAACAGCTTTCCAGGATAGCACCTTGTGGCTGCCAGCTATCTGCAGACGTTCGCACTTTCGGAGCAAGGCTGTGATAGGAGCCTGGCTGGGATACCAACTTTCCCAGCATGCGTTTGAAGTTTCAAGTGGCAAGATAAGCAAGCAGCCCCATTCTCTGTGCCTCTTTGCGAACAGTGCCATGGGCAGATGAGGCTGAGCAACAGCTTTCCAGGATAGCCCCTTCTGGCTGCCAGCTATCTGCAGACGTTCGCACTTTCGGAGCAGGGCTGCGAAAGGAACCTGGCTGAGACACCAACTTTCCCAGGCTACGTTTGAAGTTTGAGGTGGCAAGACAAGCAAGGAGCCCCATTCTCTGTGCCTCTGCGCGAGCACTGCCATGGGCAGATGAGGCTGAGCAACAGCTTTCCAGGCTAGCCCCTTCTGGCTGCCAGCTATCTGCAGACGTTCGCACTTTCGGAGCAGGGCTGTGATAGGAGCCTGGCAGGGTCACCACCATTCCCAGCATGCGTTTGAAGTTTCAAGTGGCAAGATAAGCAAGCAGCCCCATTCTCTGTGCCTCTGTGCGAGCACTGCCATGGGCAGATGAGGCTGAGAAACAGCTTTCCAGGCTAGCACCTTCTGGCTGCCAGCTATCTGCAGACGTTCGCACTTTCGGAGCAGGTCTGCGAAAGGAGCCTGGCAGAGACACCATCTTTCCCAGGCTACGTTTGAAGTTTGAGGTGGCAAGACAAGCAAGCAGCCCCATTCTCTGTGCCTCTGTGCGAGCACTGCCATGGGCAGATGAGGCTGAGCAACAGCTTTCCAGGATAGCACCTTGTGGCTGCCAGCTATCTGCAGACGTTCGCACTTTCGGAGCAAGGCTGTGATAGGAGCCTGGCAGGGATACCAACTTTCCCAGCATGCGTTTGAAGTTTCAAGTGGCAAGATAAGCAAGCAGCCCCATTCTCTGTGCCTCTGTGCGAACAGTGCCATGGGCAGATGAGGCTGAGCAACAGCTTTCCAGGCTACCCCCTTCTGGCTGCCAGCTATCTGCAGACGTTCGCACTTTCGGAGCAGGGCTGCGAAAGGAGCCTGGCTGGGACACCAACTTTCCCAGGCTACGTTTGAAGTTTGAGGTGGCAAGACAAGCAAGCAGCCCCATTCTCTGTGCCTCTGTGCGAGCACTGCCATGGGCAGATGAGGCTGAGCAACAGCTTTCCAGGATAGCACCTTGTGGCTGCCAGCTATCTGCAGAAGTTCGCACTTTCGGAGCAGGGCTGTGATAGGAGCCTGGCAGGGACACCAACTTTCCCAGCATGCGTTTGAAGTTTCAAGTGGCAAGATAAGCAAGCAGCCCCATTCTCTGTGCCTCTTTGCGAACAGTGCCATGGGCAGATGAGGCTGAGCAACAGCTTTCCAGGCTAGCCCCTTCTGGCTGCCAGCTATCTGCAGACGTTCGCACTTTCGGAGCAGGGCTGCGAAAGGAGCCTGGCTGGGACACCAACTTTCCCAGGCTACGTTTGAAGTTTGAGGTGGCAAAACATGCAAGCAGCCCCATTCTCTGTGCCTCTGTGCGAGCAGTGCCATGGGCAGATGAGGCTGAGCAACAGCTTTCCAGGCTAGCCCCTTCTGGCTGCCAGCTATCTGCAGACGTTCGCACTTTCGGAGCAGGGCTGTGATAGGAGCCTGGCAGGGTCACCACCATTCCCAGCATGCGTTTGAAGTTTCAAGTGGCAAGATAAGCAAGCAGCCCCATTCTCTGTGCCTCTTTGCGAACAGTGCCATGGGCAGATGAGGCTGAGCAACAGCTTTCCAGGCTAGCCCCTTCTGGCTGCCAGCTATCTGCAGACGTTCGCACTTTCGGAGCAGGGCTGTGATAGAAGCCTGGCAGGGTCACCACCATTCCCAGCATGCGTTTGAAGTTTCAAGTGGCAAGATAAGCAAGCAGCCCCATTCTCTGTGCCTCTATGCGAACAGTGCCATGGGCAGATGAGGCTGAGCAACAGCTTTCCAGGCTAGCCCCTTCTGGCTGCCAGCTATCTGCTGACGTTCGCATTTCAAGAGCAGGTCTGCGAAAGGAGCCTGGCAGGGACACCACCATTCCCAGCATGCCTTTGAAGTTTCAAGTTGCAAGACAAGCAAGCAGCCCCATTGTCTGTGCCTCTGTGCGAGCAGTGCCATGGGCAGATGAGGCTGAGCAACAGCTTTCCAGGCTAGCACCTTCTGGCTGCCAGCTATCTGCAGACGTTCGCACTTTCGGAGCAGGGCTGTGATAGGAGCCTTGCAGGGTCACCACCATTCCCAGCATGCGTTTGAAGTTTCAAGTGGCAAGATAAGCAAGCAGCCCCATTCTCTGTGCCTCTATGCGAACAGTGCCATGGGCAGAGGAGTCTGAGCAACAGCTTTCCAGGCTAGCACCTTCTGGCTGCCAGCTATCTGCAGACGTTCGCATTTCAAGAGCAGGTCTGCGAAAGGAGCCTGGCAGGGACACCACCATTCCTAGCATGCCTTTGAAGTTTCAAGTTGCAAGACAAGCAAGCAGCCCCATTCTTTGTGCCTCTGTGCGAACAGTGCCATGGGCAGATGAGGCTGAGCAACAGCTTTCCAGGCTAGCCCCTTCTGGCTGCCAGCTATCTGCAGACGTTCGCACTTTCGGAGCAGGGCTGCGAAAGGAGCCTGGCTGGGACACCAACTTTCCCAGGCTACGTTTGAAGTTTGAGGTGGCAAGACAAGCAAGCAGCCCCATTCTCTGTGCCTCTGTGCGAGCACTGCCATGGGCAGATGAGGCTGAGCAACAGCTTTCCAGGATAGCACCTTGTGGCTGCCAGCTATCTGCAGAAGTTCTCACTTTCGGAGCAGGGCTGTGATAGGAGCCTGGCAGGGACACCAACTTTCCCAGCATGCGTTTGAAGTTTCAAGTGGCAAGATAAGCAAGCAGCCCCATTCTCTGTGCCTCTTTGCAAACAGTGCCATGGGCAGATGAGGCTGAGCAACAGCTTTCCAGGCTAGCCCCTTCTGGCTGCCAGCTATCTGCAGACGTTCGCACTTTCGGAGCAAGGCTGTGATAGGAGCCTGGCAGGGATACCAACTTTCCCAGCATGCGTTTGAAGTTTCAAGTGGCAAGATAAGCAAGCAGCCCCATTCTCTGTGCCTCTTTGCGAACAGTGCCATGGGCAGATGAGGCTGAGCAACAGCTTTCCAGGCTAGCCCATTCTGGCTGCCAGCTATCTGCAGACGTTCGCACTTTCGGAGCAGGGCTGCGAAAGGAGCCTGGCTGGGACACCAACTTTCCCAGGCTACGTTTGAAGTTTGAGGTGGCAAAACAAGCAAGCAGCCCCATTCTCTGTGCCTCTGTGCGAGCACTGCCATGGGCAGATGAGGCTGAGCAACAGTTTTCCAGGCTAGCCCCTTCTGGCTGCCAGCTATCTGCAGACGTTCGCACTTTCGGAGCAGGGCTGTGATAGGAGCCTGGCAGGGTCACCACCATTCCCAGCATGCGTTTGA
The DNA here is from genome assembly GCF_030867145.1 of Opisthocomus hoazin. Lineage (NCBI taxonomy): Eukaryota > Metazoa > Chordata > Aves > Opisthocomiformes > Opisthocomidae > Opisthocomus > Opisthocomus hoazin. The sequence goes on along the minus strand of NC_134447.1, from coordinate 997,994 downwards.
AGTTTCAAGTGGCAAGATAAGCAAGCAGCCCCATTCTCTGTGCCTCTATGCAAACAGTGCCATGGGCAGAGGAGTCTGAGCAACAGCTTTCCAGGCTAGCCCCTTCTGCCTGCCAGCTATCTGCAGACGTTCGCATTTCAAGAGCAGGTCTGCGAAAGGAGCCTGGCAGGGACACCACCATTCCCAGCATGCCTTTGAAGTTTCAGGTTGCAAGACAAGCAAGCAGCCCCATTCTCTGTGCCTCTGTGCGAACAGTGCCATGGGCAGATGAGGCTGAGCAACAGCTTTCCAGGCTAGCCCCTTCTGGCTGCCAGCTATCTGCAGACGTTCGCACTTTCGGAGCAGGGCTGCGAAAGGAGCCTGGCTGGGACACCAACTTTCCCAGGCTACGTTTGAAGTTTGAGGTGGCAAGACAAGCAAGCAGCCCCATTCTCTGTGCCTCTGTGCGAGCACTGCCATGGGCAGATGAGGCTGAGCAACAGCTTTCCAGGCTAGCCCCTTCTGGCTGCCAGCTATCTGCAGAAGTTCGCACTTTCGGAGCAGGGCTGTGATAGGAGCCTGGCAGGGACACCAACTTTCCCAGCATGCGTTTGAAGTTTCAAGTGGCAAGATAAGCAAGCAGCCCCATTCTCTGTGCCTCTTTGCGAACAGTGCCATGGGCAGATGAGGCTGAGCAATAGCTTTCCAGGCTAGCCCCTTCTGGCTGCCAGCTATCTGCAGACGTTCGCACTTTCGGAGCAGGGCTGCAAAAGGAGCCTGGCTGGGACACCAACTTTCCCAGGCTACGTTTGAAGTTTGAGGTGGCAAAACAAGCAAGCAGCCCCATTCTCTGTGCCTCTTTGCGAACAGTGCCATGGGCAGATGAGGCTGAGCAACAGCTTTCCAGGCTAGCCCCTTCTGGCTGCCAGCTATCTGCAGACGTTCGCACTTTCGGAGCAGGGCTGTGATAGAAGCCTGGCAGGGTCACCACCATTCCCAGCATGCGTTTGAAGTTTCAAGTGGCAAGATAAGCAAGCAGCCCCATTCTCTGTGCCTCTATGCGAACAGTGCCATGGGCAGATGAGGCTGAGCAACAGCTTTCCAGGCTAGCCCCTTCTGGCTGCCAGCTATCTGCTGACGTTCGCATTTCAAGAGCAGGTCTGCGAAAGGAGCCTGGCAGGGACACCACCATTCCCAGCATGCCTTTGAAGTTTCAAGTTGCAAGACAAGCAAGCAGCCCCATTCTCTGTGCCTCTGTGCGAGCAGTGCCATGGGCAGATGAGGCTGAGCAACAGCTTTCCAGGCTAGCCCCTTCTGGCTGCCAGCTATCTGCAGACGTTCGCACTTTCGGAGCAGGGCTGTGATAGGAGCCTTGCAGGGTCACCACCATTCCCAGCATGCGTTTGAAGTTTCAAGTGGCAAGATAAGCAAGCAGCCCCATTCTCTGTGCCTCTATGCGAACAGTGCCATGGGCAGAGGAGTCTGAGCAACAGCTTTCCAGGCTAGCACCTTCTGGCTGCCAGCTATCTGCAGACGTTCGCATTTCAAGAGCAGGTCTGCGAAAGGAGCCTGGCAGGGACACCACCATTCCTAGCATGCCTTTGAAGTTTCAAGTTGCAAGACAAGCAAGCAGCCCCATTCTTTGTGCCTCTGTGCGAACAGTGCCATGGGCAGATGAGGCTGAGCAACAGCTTTCCAGGCTAGCCCCTTCTGGCTGCCAGCTATCTGCAGACGTTCGCACTTTCGGAGCAGGGCTGCGAAAGGAGCCTGGCTGGGACACCAACTTTCCCAGGCTACGTTTGAAGTTTGAGGTGGCAAGACAAGCAAGCAGCCCCATTCTCTGTGCCTCTGTGCGAGCACTGCCATGGGCAGATGAGGCTGAGCAACAGCTTTCCAGGATAGCACCTTGTGGCTGCCAGCTATCTGCAGAAGTTCTCACTTTCGGAGCAGGGCTGTGATAGGAGCCTGGCAGGGACACCAACTTTCCCAGCATGCGTTTGAAGTTTCAAGTGGCAAGATAAGCAAGCAGCCCCATTCTCTGTGCCTCTTTGCAAACAGTGCCATGGGCAGATGAGGCTGAGCAACAGCTTTCCAGGCTAGCCCCTTCTGGCTGCCAGCTATCTGCAGACGTTCGCACTTTCGGAGCAGGGCTGTGATAGGAGCCTGGCAGGGTCACCACCATTCCCAGCATGCGTTTGAAGTTTCAAGTGGCAAGATAAGCAAGCAGCCCCATTCTCTGTGCCTCTATGCGAACAGTGCCATGGGCAGATGAGGCTGAGCAACAGCTTTCCAGGCTAGCACCTTCTGGCTGCCAGCTATCTGCAGACGTTCGCATTTCAAGAGCAGGTCTGCGAAAGGAGCCTGGCAGGGACACCACCATTCCCAGCATGCCTTTGAATTTTCAAGGTGCAAGACAAGCAAGCAGCCCCATTCTCTGTGCCTCTGTGCGAACAGTGCCATGGGCAGATGAGGCTGAGCAACAGCTTTCCAGGCTAGCCCCTTCTGGCTGCCAGCTATCTGCAGACGTTCGCACTTTCGGAGCAAGGCTGTGATAGGAGCCTGGCAGGGATACCAACTTTCCCAGCATGCGTTTGAAGTTTCAAGTGGCAAGATAAGCAAGCAGCCCCATTCTCTGTGCCTCTTTGCGAACAGTGCCATGGGCAGATGAGGCTGAGCAACAGCTTTCCAGGCTAGCCCATTCTGGCTGCCAGCTATCTGCAGACGTTCGCACTTTCGGAGCAGGGCTGCGAAAGGAGCCTGGCTGGGACACCAACTTTCCCAGGCTACGTTTGAAGTTTGAGGTGGCAAAACAAGCAAGCAGCCCCATTCTCTGTGCCTCTGTGCGAGCACTGCCATGGGCAGATGAGGCTGAGCAACAGTTTTCCAGGCTAGCCCCTTCTGGCTGCCAGCTATCTGCAGACGTTCGCACTTTCGGAGCAGGGCTGTGATAGGAGCCTGGCAGGGTCACCACCATTCCCAGCATGCGTTTGAAGTTTCAAGTGGCAAGATAAGCAAGCAGCCCCATTCTCTGTGCCTCTATGCAAACAGTGCCATGGGCAGAGGAGTCTGAGCAACAGCTTTCCAGGCTAGCCCCTTCTGCCTGCCAGCTATCTGCAGACGTTCGCATTTCAAGAGCAGGTCTGCGAAAGGAGCCTGGCAGGGACACCACCATTCCCAGCATGCCTTTGAAGTTTCAGGTTGCAAGACAAGCAAGCAGCCCCATTCTCTGTGCCTCTGTGCGAACAGTGCCATGGGCAGATGAGGCTGAGCAACAGCTTTCCAGGCTAGCCCCTTCTGGCTGCCAGCTATCTGCAGACGTTCGCACTTTCGGAGCAGGGCTGCGAAAGGAGCCTGGCTGGGACACCAACTTTCCCAGGCTACGTTTGAAGTTTGAGGTGGCAAGACAAGCAAGCAGCCCCATTCTCTGTGCCTCTGTGCGAGCACTGCCATGGGCAGATGAGGCTGAGCAACAGCTTTCCAGGATAGCACCTTGTGGCTGCCAGCTATCTGCAGAAGTTCGCACTTTCGGAGCAGGGCTGTGATAGGAGCCTGGCAGGGACACCAACTTTCCCAGCATGCGTTTGAAGTTTCAAGTGGCAAGATAAGCAAGCAGCCCCATTCTCTGTGCCTCTTTGCGAACAGTGCCATGGGCAGATGAGGCTGAGCAATAGCTTTCCAGGCTAGCCCCTTCTGGCTGCCAGCTATCTGCAGACGTTCGCACTTTCGGAGCAGGGCTGCAAAAGGAGCCTGGCTGGGACACCAACTTTCCCAGGCTACGTTTGAAGTTTGAGGTGGCAAAACAAGCAAGCAGCCCCATTCTCTGTGCCTCTGTGCGAGCACTGCCATGGGCAGATGAGGCTGAGAAACAGCTTTCCAGGCTAGCACCTTCTGGCTGCCAGCTATCTGCAGACGTTCGCACTTTCGGAGCAAGGCTGTGATAGGAGCCTGGCAGGGATACCAACTTTCCCAGCATGCGTTTGAAGTTTCAAGTGGCAAGATAAGCAAGCAGCCCCATTCTCTGTGCCTCTGTGCGAGCAGTGCCATGGGCAGATGAGGCTGAGCAACAGCTTTCCAGGCTAGCCCCTTCTGGCTGCCAGCTATCTGCAGACGTTCGCATTTCAAGAGCAGGTCTGCAAAAGGAGCCTGGCAGGGACACCACCATTCCCAGCATGCCTTTGAAGTTTCAAGTTGCAAGACAAGCAAGCAGCCCCATTCTCTGTGCCTCTGTGCGAACAGTGCCATGGGCAGATGAGGCTGAGCAACAGCTTTCCAGGCTAGCCCCTTCTGGCTGCCAGCTATCTGCAGACATTCGCACTTTCGGAGCAGGGCTGCGAAAGGAGCCTGGCTGGGACACCAACTTTCCCAGGCTACGTTTGAAGTTTGAGGTGGCAAGACAAGCAAGCAGCCCCATTCTCTGTGCCTCTGTGCGAGCACTGCCATGGGCAGATGAGGCTGAGCAACAGCTTTCCAGGATAGCCCCTTCTGGCTGCCAGCTATCTGCAGACGTTCGCACTTTCGGAGCAGGGCTGTGATAGGAGCCTGGCAGGGACACGAACCTTCCCAGCATGCGTTTGAAGTTTCAAGTGGCAAGATAAGCAAGCAGCCCCATTCTCTGTGCCTCTTTGCGAACAGTGCCATGGGCAGATGAGGCTGAGCAACAGCTTTCCAGGCTAGCTCCTTCTGGCTGCCAGCTATCTGCAGATGTTCGCACTTTCGGAGCAGGGCTGCGAAAGGAGCCTGGCTGGGACACCAACTTTCCCAGGCTACGTTTGAAGTTTGAGGTGGCAAAACAAGCAAGGAGCCCCATTCTCTGTGCCTCTGTGCGAGCACTGCCATGGGCAGATGAGGCTGAGCAACAGCTTTCCAGGCTAGCGCCTTCTGGCTGCCAGCTATCTGCAGACGTTCGCACTTTCGGAGCAGGGCTGTGATAGGAGCCTGGCAGGGTCACCACCATTCCCAGCATGCGTTTGAAGTTTCAAGTGGCAAGATAAGCAAGCAGCCCCATTCTCTGTGCCTCTATGCGAACAGTGCCATGGGCAGAGGAGTCTGAGCAACAGCTTTCCAGGCTAGCACCTTCTGGCTGCCAGCTATCTGCAGACGTTCGCATTTCAAGAGCAGGTCTGCGAAAGGAGCCTGGCAGGGACACCACCATTCCTAGCATGCCTTTGAAGTTTCAAGTTGCAAGACAAGCAAGCAGCCCCATTCTCTGTGCCTCTGTGCGAACAGTGCCATGGTCAGATGAGGCTGAGCAACAGCTTTCCAGGCTAGCCCCTTCTGGCTGCCAGCTATCTGCAGACGTTCGCACTTTCGGAGCAGGGCTGCGAAAGGAGCCTGGCTGGGACACCAACTTTCCCAGGCTACGTTTGAAGTTTGAGGTGGCAAGACAAGCAAGCAGCCCCATTCTCTGTGCCTCTGTGCGAGCACTGCCATGGGCAGATGAGGCTGAGCAACAGCTTTCCAGGCTAGCCCCTTCTGGCTGCCAGCTATCTGCAGAAGTTCTCACTTTCGGAGCAGGGCTGTGATAGGAGCCTGGCAGGGACACCAACTTTCCCAGCATGCGTTTGAAGTTTCAAGTGGCAAGATAAGCAAGCAGCCCCATTCTCTGTGCCTCTTTGCGAACAGTGCCATGGGCAGATGAGGCTGAGCAACAGCTTTCCAGGATAGCGCCTTCTGGCTGCCAGCTATCTGCAGACGTTCGCACTTTCGGAGCAGGGCTGCGAAAGGAGCCTGGCTGGGACACCAACTTTCCCAGGCTACGTTTGAAGTTTGAGGTGGCAAGACAAGCAAGCAGCCCCATTCTCTGTGCCTCTGTGCGAGCACTGCCATGGGCAGATGAGGCTGAGCAACAGCTTTCCAGGCTAGCCCCTTCTGGCTGCCAGCTATCTGCAGAAGTTCTCACTTTCGGAGGAGGGCTGTGATAGGAGCCTGGCAGGGACACCAACTTTCCCAGCATGCGTTTGAAGTTTCAAGTGGCAAGATAAGCAAGCAGCCCCATTCTCTGTGCCTCTTTGCGAACAGTGCCATGGGCAGATGAGGCTGAGCAACAGCTTTCCAGGCTAGCCCCTTCTGGCTGCCAGCTATCTGCAGACGTTCGCACTTTCGGAGCAGGGCTGCGAAAGGAGCCTGGCTGGGACACCAACTTTCCCAGGCTACGTTTGAAGTTTGAGGTGGCAAAACAAGCAAGCAGCCCCATTCTCTGTGCCTCTGTGCGAGCAGTGCCATGGGCAGATGAGGCTGAGAAACAGCTTTCCAGGCTAGCCCCTTCTGGCTGCCAGCTATCTGCAGACGTTCGCATTTTCGGAGCAGGGCTGTGATAGGAGCCTGGCAGGGTCACCACCATTCCCAGCATGCGTTTGAAGTTTCAAGTGGCAAGATAAGCAAGCAGCCCCATTCTCTGTGCCTCTATGCGAACAGTGCCATGGGCAGATGAGGCTGAGCAACAGCTTTCCAGGCTAGCACCTTCTGGCTGCCAGCTATCTGCAGACGTTCGCATTTCAAGAGCAGGTCTGCGAAAGGAGCCTGGCAGGGACACCACCATTCCCAGCATGCCTTTGAATTTTCAAGTTGCAAGACAAGCAAGCAGCCCCATTCTCTGTGCCTCTGTGCGAACAGTGCCATGGGCAGATGAGGCTGAGCAACAGCTTTCCAGGATAGCCCCTTCTGGCTGCCAGCTATCTGCAGACGTTCGCACTTTCGGAGCAGGGCTGCGAAAGGAGCCTGGCTGGGACACCAACTTTCCCAGGCTACGTTTGAAGTTTGAGGTGGCAAGACAAGCAAGCAGCCCCATTCTCTGTGCCTCTGTGCGAGCACTGCCATGGGCAGATGAGGCTGAGCAACAGCTTTCCAGGCTAGCCCCTTCTGGCTGCCAGCTATCTGCAGAAGTTCTCACTTTCGGAGCAGGGCTGTGATAGGAGCCTGGCAGGGACACCAACTTTCCCAGCATGCGTTTGAAGTTTCAAGTGGCAAGATAAGCAAGCAGCCCCATTCTCTGTGCCTCTTTGCGAACAGTGCCATGGGCAGATGAGGCTGAGCAACAGCTTTCCAGGCTAGCCCCTTCTGGCTGCCAGCTATCTGCAGACGTTCGCACTTTCGGAGCAGGGCTGCGAAAGGAGCCTGGCTGGGACACCAACTTTCCCAGGCTACGTTTGAAGTTTGAGGTGGCAAAACAAGCAAGCAGCCCCATTCTCTGTGCCTCTGTGCGAGCAGTGCCATGGGCAGATGAGGCTGAGCAACAGCTTTCCAGGCTAGCCCCTTCTGGCTGCCAGCTATCTGCAGACGTTCGCACTTTCGGAGCAAGGCTGTGATAGGAGCCTGGCAGGGATACCAACTTTCCCAGCATGCGTTTGAAGTTTCAAGTGGCAAGATAAGCAAGCAGCCCCATTCTCTGTGCCTCTTTGCGAACAGTGCCATGGGCAGATGAGGCTGAGCAACAGCTTTCCAGGCTAGCCCCTTCTGGCTGCCAGCTATCTGCAGACGTTCGCACTTTCGGAGCAGGGCTGCGAAAGGAGCCTGGCTGGGACACCAACTTTCCCAGGCTACGTTTGAAGTTTGAGGTGGCAAAACAAGCAAGCAGCCCCATTCTCTGTGCCTCTGTGCGAGCAGTGCCATGGGCAGATGAGGCTGAGCAACAGCTTTCCAGGCTAGCCCCTTCTGGCTGCCAGCTATCTGCAGACGTTCGCACTTTCGGAGCAAGGCTGTGATAGGAGCCTGGCTGGGACACCCTCTTTCCCAGGCTACGTTTGAAGTTTGAGGTGGCAAGACAAGCAAGCAGCCCCATTCTCTGTGCCTCTGTGCGAACAGTGCCATGGGCAGATGAGGCTGAGCAACAGCTTTCCAGGCTAGCTCCTTCTGGCTGCCAGCTATCTGCAGATGTTCGCACTTTCGGAGCAGGGCTGCGAAAGGAGCCTGGCTGGGACACCAACTTTCCCAGGCTACGTTTGAAGTTTGAGGTGGCAAAACAAGCAAGGAGCCCCATTCTCTGTGCCTCTGTGCGAGCACTGCCATGGGCAGATGAGGCTGAGCAACAGCTTTCCAGGCTAGCGCCTTCTGGCTGCCAGCTATCTGCAGACGTTCGCACTTTCGGAGCAGGGCTGTGATAGGAGCCTGGCAGGGTCACCACCATTCCCAGCATGCGTTTGAAGTTTCAAGTGGCAAGATAAGCAAGCAGCCCCATTCTCTGTGCCTCTATGCGAACAGTGCCATGGGCAGAGGAGTCTGAGCAACAGCTTTCCAGGCTAGCACCTTCTGGCTGCCAGCTATCTGCAGACGTTCGCATTTCAAGAGCAGGTCTGCGAAAGGAGCCTGGCAGGGACACCACCATTCCTAGCATGCCTTTGAAGTTTCAAGTTGCAAGACAAGCAAGCAGCCCCATTCTCTGTGCCTCTGTGCGAACAGTGCCATGGTCAGATGAGGCTGAGCAACAGCTTTCCAGGCTAGCCCCTTCTGGCTGCCAGCTATCTGCAGACGTTCGCACTTTCGGAGCAGGGCTGCGAAAGGAGCCTGGCTGGGACACCAACTTTCCCAGGCTACGTTTGAAGTTTGAGGTGGCAAGACAAGCAAGCAGCCCCATTCTCTGTGCCTCTGTGCGAGCACTGCCATGGGCAGATGAGGCTGAGCAACAGCTTTCCAGGCTAGCCCCTTCTGGCTGCCAGCTATCTGCAGAAGTTCTCACTTTCGGAGCAGGGCTGTGATAGGAGCCTGGCAGGGACACCAACTTTCCCAGCATGCGTTTGAAGTTTCAAGTGGCAAGATAAGCAAGCAGCCCCATTCTCTGTGCCTCTTTGCGAACAGTGCCATGGGCAGATGAGGCTGAGCAACAGCTTTCCAGGATAGCCCCTTCTGGCTGCCAGCTATCTGCAGACGTTCGCACTTTCGGAGCAGGGCTGCGAAAGGAGCCTGGCTGGGACACCAACTTTCCCAGGCTACGTTTGAAGTTTGAGGTGGCAAGACAAGCAAGCAGCCCCATTCTCTGTGCCTCTGTGCGAGCACTGCCATGGGCAGATGAGGCTGAGCAACAGCTTTCCAGGCTAGCCCCTTCTGGCTGCCAGCTATCTGCAGAAGTTCTCACTTTCGGAGCAGGGCTGTGATAGGAGCCTGGCAGGGACACCAACTTTCCCAGCATGCGTTTGAAGTTTCAAGTGGCAAGATAAGCAAGCAGCCCCATTCTCTGTGCCTCTTTGCGAACAGTGCCATGGGCAGATGAGGCTGAGCAACAGCTTTCCAGGCTAGCCCCTTCTGGCTGCCAGCTATCTGCAGACGTTCGCACTTTCGGAGCAGGGCTGCGAAAGGAGCCTGGCTGGGACACCAACTTTCCCAGGCTACGTTTGAAGTTTGAGGTGGCAAAACAAGCAAGCAGCCCCATTCTCTGTGCCTCTGTGCGAGCAGTGCCATGGGCAGATGAGGCTGAGAAACAGCTTTCCAGGCTAGCCCCTTCTGGCTGCCAGCTATCTGCAGACGTTCGCATTTTCGGAGCAGGGCTGTGATAGGAGCCTGGCAGGGTCACCACCATTCCCAGCATGCGTTTGAAGTTTCAAGTGGCAAGATAAGCAAGCAGCCCCATTCTCTGTGCCTCTATGCGAACAGTGCCATGGGCAGATGAGGCTGAGCAACAGCTTTCCAGGCTAGCACCTTCTGGCTGCCAGCTATCTGCAGACGTTCGCATTTCAAGAGCAGGTCTGCGAAAGGAGCCTGGCAGGGACACCACCATTCCCAGCATGCCTTTGAATTTTCAAGTTGCAAGACAAGCAAGCAGCCCCATTCTCTGTGCCTCTGTGCGAACAGTGCCATGGGCAGATGAGGCTGAGCAACAGCTTTCCAGGATAGCCCCTTCTGGCTGCCAGCTATCTGCAGACGTTCGCACTTTCGGAGCAGGGCTGCGAAAGGAGCCTGGCTGGGACACCAACTTTCCCAGGCTACGTTTGAAGTTTGAGGTGGCAAGACAAGCAAGCAGCCCCATTCTCTGTGCCTCTGTGCGAGCACTGCCATGGGCAGATGAGGCTGAGCAACAGCTTTCCAGGCTAGCCCCTTCTGGCTGCCAGCTATCTGCAGAAGTTCTCACTTTCGGAGCAGGGCTGTGATAGGAGCCTGGCAGGGACACCAACTTTCCCAGCATGCGTTTGAAGTTTCAAGTGGCAAGATAAGCAAGCAGCCCCATTCTCTGTGCCTCTTTGCGAACAGTGCCATGGGCAGATGAGGCTGAGCAACAGCTTTCCAGGCTAGCCCCTTCTGGCTGCCAGCTATCTGCAGACGTTCGCACTTTCGGAGCAGGGCTGCGAAAGGAGCCTGGCTGGGACACCAACTTTCCCAGGCTACGTTTGAAGTTTGAGGTGGCAAAACAAGCAAGCAGCCCCATTCTCTGTGCCTCTGTGCGAGCAGTGCCATGGGCAGATGAGGCTGAGCAACAGCTTTCCAGGCTAGCCCCTTCTGGCTGCCAGCTATCTGCAGACGTTCGCACTTTCGGAGCAAGGCTGTGATAGGAGCCTGGCAGGGATACCAACTTTCCCAGCATGCGTTTGAAGTTTCAAGTGGCAAGATAAGCAAGCAGCCCCATTCTCTGTGCCTCTTTGCGAACAGTGCCATGGGCAGATGAGGCTGAGCAACAGCTTTCCAGGCTAGCCCCTTCTGGCTGCCAGCTATCTGCAGACGTTCGCACTTTCGGAGCAGGGCTGCGAAAGGAGCCTGGCTGGGACACCAACTTTCCCAGGCTACGTTTGAAGTTTGAGGTGGCAAAACAAGCAAGCAGCCCCATTCTCTGTGCCTCTGTGCGAGCAGTGCCATGGGCAGATGAGGCTGAGCAACAGCTTTCCAGGCTAGCCCCTTCTGGCTGCCAGCTATCTGCAGACGTTCGCACTTTCGGAGCAAGGCTGTGATAGGAGCCTGGCAGGGACACCCTCTTTCCCAGGCTACGTTTGAAGTTTGAGGTGGCAAGACAAGCAAGCAGCCCCATTCTCTGTGCCTCTGTGCGAACAGTGCCATGGGCAGATGAGGCTGAGCAACAGCTTTCCAGGATAGCACCTTGTGGCTGCCAGCTATCTGCAGACGTTCGCACTTTCGGAGCAAGGCTGTGATAGGAGCCTGGCAGGGATACCAACTTTCCCAGCATGCGTTTGAAGTTTCAAGTGGCAAGATAAGCAAGCAGCCCCATTCTCTGTGCCTCTTTGCGAACAGTGCCATGGGCAGATGAGGCTGAGCAACAGCTTTCCAGGCTAGCCCATTCTGGCTGCCAGCTATCTGCAGACGTTCGCACTTTCGGAGCAGGGCTGCGAAAGGAGCCTGGCTGGGACACCAACTTTCCCAGGCTACGTTTGAAGTTTGAGGTGGCAAAACAAGCAAGCAGCCCCATTCTCTGTGCCTCTGTGCGAGCATTGCCATGGGCAGATGAGGCTGAGCAACAGTTTTCCAGGCTAGCCCCTTCTGGCTGCCAGCTATCTGCAGACGTTCGCACTTTCGGAGCAGGGCTGTGATAGGAGCCTGGCAGGGTCACCACCATTCCCAGCATGCGTTTGAAGTTTCAAGTGGCAAGATAAGCAAGCAGCCCCATTCTCTGTGCCTCTATGCAAACAGTGCCATGGGCAGAGGAGTCTGAGCAACAGCTTTCCAGGCTAGCCCCTTCTGGCTGCCAGCTATCTGCAGACGTTCGCATTTCAAGAGCAGGTCTGCGAAAGGAGCCTGGCAGGGACACCACCATTCCCAGCATGCCTTTGAAGTTTCAGGTTGCAAGACAAGCAAGCAGCCCCATTCTCTGTGCCTCTGTGCGAACAGTGCCATGGGCAGATGAGGCTGAGCAACAGCTTTCCAGGCTAGCCCCTTCTGGCTGCCAGCTATCTGCAGACGTTCGCACTTTCGGAGCAGGGCTGCGAAAGGAGCCTGGCTGGGACACCAACTTTCCCAGGCTACGTTTGAAGTTTGAGGTGGCAAGACAAGCAAGCAGCCCCATTCTCTGTGCCTCTGTGCGAGCACTGCCATGGGCAGATGAGGCTGAGCAACAGCTTTCCAGGATAGCACCTTGTGGCTGCCAGCTATCTGCAGAAGTTCGCACTTTCGGAGCAGGGCTGTGATAGGAGCCTGGCAGGGACACCAACTTTCCCAGCATGCGTTTGAAGTTTCAAGTGGCAAGATAAGCAAGCAGCCCCATTCTCTGTGCCTCTTTGCGAACAGTGCCATGGGCAGATGAGGCTGAGCAATAGCTTTCCAGGCTAGCCCCTTCTGGCTGCCAGCTATCTGCAGACGTTCGCACTTTCGGAGCAGGGCTGCAAAAGGAGCCTGGCTGGGACACCAACTTTCCCAGGCTACGTTTGAAGTTGAGGTGGCAAAACAAGCAAGCAGCCCCATTCTCTGTGCCTCTGTGCGAGCACTGCCATGGGCAGATGAGGCTGAGAAACAGCTTTCCAGGCTAGCGCCTTCTGGCTGCCAGCTATCTGCAGACGTTCGCACTTTCGGAGCAAGGCTGTGATAGGAGCCTGGCAGGGATACCAACTTTCCCAGCATGCGTTTGAAGTTTCAAGTGGCAAGATAAGCAAGCAGCCCCATTCTCTGTGCCTCTGTGCGAGCAGTGCCATGGGCAGATGAGGCTGAGCAACAGCTTTCCAGGCTAGCCCCTTCTGGCTGCCAGCTATCTGCAGACGTTCGCATTTCAAGAGCAGGTCTGCAAAAGGAGCCTGGCAGGGACACCACCATTCCCAGCATGCCTTTGAAGTTTCAAGTTGCAAGACAAGCAAGCAGCCCCATTCTCTGTGCCTCTGTGCGAACAGTGCCATGGGCAGATGAGGCTGAGCAACAGCTTTCCAGGCTAGCCCCTTCTGGCTGCCAGCTATCTGCAGACATTCGCACTTTCGGAGCAGGGCTGCGAAAGGAGCCTGGCTGGGACACCAACTTTCCCAGGCTACGTTTGAAGTTTGAGGTGGCAAGACAAGCAAGCAGCCCCATTCTCTGTGCCTCTGTGCGAGCACTGCCATGGGCAGATGAGGCTGAGCAACAGCTTTCCAGGATAGCCCCTTCTGCCTGCCAGCTATCTGCAGACGTTCGCACTTTCGGAGCAGGGCTGTGATAGGAGCCTGGCAGGGACACGAACCTTCCCAGCATGCGTTTGAAGTTTCAAGTGGCAAGATAAGCAAGCAGCCCCATTCTCTGTGCCTCTTTGCGAACAGTGCCATGGGCAGATGAGGCTGAGCAACAGCTTTCCAGGCTAGCTCCTTCTGGCTGCCAGCTATCTGCAGATGTTCGCACTTTCGGAGCAGGGCTGCGAAAGGAGCCTGGCTGGGACACCAACTTTCCCAGGCTACGTTTGAAGTTTGAGGTGGCAAAACAAGCAAGGAGCCCCATTCTCTGTGCCTCTGTGCGAGCACTGCCATGGGCAGATGAGGCTGAGCAACAGCTTTCCAGGCTAGCGCCTTCTGGCTGCCAGCTATCTGCAGACGTTCGCACTTTCGGAGCAGGGCTGCGAAAGGAGCCTGGCAGGGACACCAACTTTCCCAGGCTACGTTTGAAGTTTGAGGTGGCAAGACAAGCAAGCAGCATTATTCTCTGTGCCTCTGTGCGAGCAGTGCCATGGGCAGATGAGGCTGAGCAACAGCTTTCCAGGCTAGCCCCTTCTGGCTGCCAGCTATCTGCAGATGTTCGCACTTTCGGAGCAGGGCTGTGATAGGAGCCTGGCAGGGACACCATCTTTCCCAGGCTACGTTTGAAGTTTGAGGTGGCAAGACAAGCAAGCAGCCCCATTCTCTGTGCCTCTGTGCGAGCAGTGCCATGGGCAGATGAGGCTGAGCAACAGCTTTCCAGGATAGCACCTTCTGGCTGCCAGCTCTCTGCAGACGTTCGCAGTTTCGGAGCAGGGCTGTGATAGGAGCCTGGCAGGGATACAAACATTCCCAGCATGCGTTTGAAGTTTCAAGTGGCAAGATAAGCAAGCAGCCCCATTCTCTGTGCCTCTTTGCGAACAGTGCCATGGGCAGATGAGGCTGAGCAACAGCTTTCCAGGCTAGCCCATTCTGGCTGCCAGCTATCTGCAGACGTTCGCACTTTCGGAGCAGGGCTGCGAAAGGAACCTGGCTGGGACACCAACTTTCCCAGGCTACGTTTGAAGTTTGAGGTGGCAAAGCAAGCAAGCAGCCCCATTCGCTGTGCCTCTGTGCGAGCAGTGCCATGGGCAGATGAGGCTGAGCAACAGCTTTCCAGGCTAGCCCCTTCTGGCTGCCAGCTATCTGCAGACGTTCGCACTTTCGGAGCAGGGCTGTGATAGGAGCCTGGCAGGGTCACCACCATTCCCAGCATGCGTTTGAAGTTTCAAGTGGCAAGATAAGCAAGCAGCCCCATTCTCTGTGCCTCTATGCGAACAGTGCCATGGGCAGATGAGGCTGAGCAACAGCTTTCCAGGCTAGCACCTTCTGGCTGCCAGCTATCTGCAGACGTTCGCATTTCAAGAGCAGGTCTGCGAAAGGAGCCTGGCAGGGACACCACCATTCCCAGCATGCCTTTGAAGTTTCAAGTTGCAAGACAAGCAAGCAGCCCCATTCTCTGTGCCTCTGTGCGAACAGTGCCATGGGCAGATGAGGCTGAGCAACAGCTTTCCAGGCTAGCCCCTTCTGGCTGCCAGCTATCTGCAGACGTTCGCACTTTCGGAGCAGGGCTGTGATAGGAACCCGGCTGGGACACCAACTTTCCCAGGCTACGTTTGAAGTTTGAGATGGCAAAGCAAGCAAGCAGCCCCATTCGCTGTGCCTCTGTGCGAGCAGTGCCATGGGCAGATGAGGCTGAGCAACAGCTTTCCAGGCTAGCCCCTTCTGGCTGCCAGCTATCTGCAGACGTTCGCACTTTCAGAGCAGGGCTGTGATAGGAGCCTGGCAGGGTCACCACCATTCCCAGCATGCGTTTGAAGTTTCAAGTAGCAAGATAAGCAAGCAGCCCCATTCTCTGTGCCTCTATGCGAACAGTGCCATGGGCAGATGAGGCTGAGCAACAGCTTTCCAGGCTAGCCCCTTCTGGCTGCCAGCTATCTGCAGACGTTCGCATTTCAAGAGCAGGTCTGCGAAAGGAGCCTGGCAGGGACACCACCATTCCCAGCATGCCTTTGAAGTTTCAAGTTGCAAGACAAGCAAGCAGCCCCATTCTCTGTGCCTCTGTGCGAACAGTGCCATGGGCAGATGAGGCTGAGCAACAGCTTTCCAGGCTAGCCCCTTCTGGCTGCCAGCTATCTGCAGACGTTCGCACTTTCGGAGGAGGGCTGCGAAAGGAGCCTGGCTGGGACACCAACTTTCCCAGGCTACGTTAGAAGTTTGAGGTGGCAAAACAAGCAAGCAGCCCCATTCTCTGTGCCTCTTTGCGAGCACTGCCATGGGCAGATGAGGCTGAGCAACAGCTTTCCAGGCTAGCGCCTTCTGGCTGCCAGCTATCTGCAGACGTTCGCACTTCAAGAGCAGGGCTGCGAAAGGAGCCTGGCAGGGACACCAACTTTCCCAGGCTACGTTTGAAGTTTGAGGTGGCAAGACAAGCAAGCAGCCTTATTCTCTGTGCCTCTGTGCGAGCAGTGCCATGGGCAGATGAGGCTGAGCAACAGCTTTCCAGGCTAGCCCCTTCTGGCTGCCAGCTATCTGCAGACGTTCGCACTTTCGGAGCAGGGCTGTGATAGGAGCCTGGCAGGGATACCAACTTTCCCAGCATGCGTTTGAAGTTTCAAGTGGCAAGATAAGCAAGCAGCCGCATTCTCTGTGCCTCTATGCGAACAGTGCCATGGGCAGATGAGGCTGAGCAACAGCTTTCCAGGCTAGCACCTTCTGGCTGCCAGCTATCTGCAGACGTTCGCATTTCAAGAGCAGGTCTGCGAAAGGAGCCTGGCAGGGACACCACCATTCCCAGCATGCCTTTGAATTTTCAAGTTGCAAGACAAGCAATCAGCCCCATTCTCTGTGCCTCTGTGCGAGCAGTGCCATGGGCAGATGAGGCTGAGCAACAGCTTTCCAGGCTAGCCCCTTCTGGCTGCCAGCTATCTGCAGACGTTCGCACTTTCGGAGCAGGGCTGCGAAAGGAGCCTGGCTGGGACACCAACTTTCCCAGGCTACGTTTGAAGTTTGAGGTGGCAAGACAAGCAAGCAGCCCCATTCTCTGTGCCTCTGTGCGAGCACTGCCATGGGCAGATGAGGCTGAGCAACAGCTTTCCAGGATAGCACCTTGTGGCTGCCAGCTATCTGCAGAAGTTCGCACTTTCAGAGCAGGGCTGTGATAGGAGCCTGGCAGGGACACCAACTTTCCCAGCATGCGTTTGAAGTTTCAAGTGGCAAGATAAGCAAGCAGCCCCATTCTCTGTGCCTCTTTGCGAACAGTGCCATGGGCAGATGAGGCTGAGCAATAGCTTTCCAGGCTAGCCCCTTCTGGCTGCCAGCTATCTGCAGACGTTCGCACTTTCGGAGCAGGGCTGCAAAAGGAGCCTGGCTGGGACACCAACTTTCCCAGGCTACGTTTGAAGTTTGAGGTGGCAAAACAAGCAAGCAGCCCCATTCTCTGTGCCTCTGTGCGAGCACTGCCATGGGCAGATGAGGCTGAGAAACAGCTTTCCAGGCTAGCGCCTTCTGGCTGCCAGCTATCTGCAGACGTTCGCACTTTCGGAGCAAGGCTGTGATAGGAGCCTGGCAGGGATACCAACTTTCCCAGCATGCGTTTGAAGTTTCAAGTGGCAAGATAAGCAAGCAGCCCCATTCTCTGTGCCTCTGTGCGAGCAGTGCCATGGGCAGATGAGGCTGAGCAACAGCTTTCCAGGCTAGCCCCTTCTGGCTGCCAGCTATCTGCAGACGTTCGCATTTCAAGAGCAGGTCTGCAAAAGGAGCCTGGCAGGGACACCACCATTCCCAGCATGCCTTTGAAGTTTCAAGTTGCAAGACAAGCAAGCAGCCCCATTCTCTGTGCCTCTGTGCGAACAGTGCCATGGGCAGATGAGGCTGAGCAACAGCTTTCCAGGCTAGCCCCTTCTGGCTGCCAGCTATCTGCAGACATTCGCACTTTCGGAGCAGGGCTGCGAAAGGAGCCTGGCTGGGACACCAACTTTCCCAGGCTACGTTTGAAGTTTGAGGTGGCAAGACAAGCAAGCAGCCCCATTCTCTGTGCCTCTGTGCGAGCACTGCCATGGGCAGATGAGGCTGAGCAACAGCTTTCCAGGATAGCCCCTTCTGGCTGCCAGCTATCTGCAGACGTTCGCACTTTCGGAGCAGGGCTGTGATAGGAGCCTGGCAGGGACACGAACCTTCCCAGCATGCGTTTGAAGTTTCAAGTGGCAAGATAAGCAAGCAGCCCCATTCTCTGTGCCTCTTTGCGAACAGTGCCATGGGCAGATGAGGCTGAGCAACAGCTTTCCAGGCTAGCTCCTTCTGGCTGCCAGCTATCTGCAGATGTTCGCACTTTCGGAGCAGGGCTGCGAAAGGAGCCTGGCTGGGACACCAACTTTCCCAGGCTACGTTTGAAGTTT
Source organism: Opisthocomus hoazin (assembly GCF_030867145.1). NCBI lineage: Eukaryota > Metazoa > Chordata > Aves > Opisthocomiformes > Opisthocomidae > Opisthocomus > Opisthocomus hoazin. The sequence continues at coordinate 980,566 of NC_134447.1, read as the reverse complement.
GAGGTGGCAAAACAAGCAAGGAGCCCCATTCTCTGTGCCTCTGTGCGAGCACTGCCATGGGCAGATGAGGCTGAGCAACAGCTTTCCAGGCTAGCGCCTTCTGGCTGCCAGCTATCTGCAGACGTTCGCACTTTCGGAGCAGGGCTGCGAAAGGAGCCTGGCAGGGACACCAACTTTCCCAGGCTACGTTTGAAGTTTGAGGTGGCAAGACAAGCAAGCAGCATTATTCTCTGTGCCTCTGTGCGAGCAGTGCCATGGGCAGATGAGGCTGAGCAACAGCTTTCCAGGCTAGCCCCTTCTGGCTGCCAGCTATCTGCAGACGTTCGCACTTTCGGAGCAGGGCTGTGATAGGAGCCTGGCAGGGACACCATCTTTCCCAGGCTACGTTTGAAGTTTGAGGTGGCAAGACAAGCAAGCAGCCCCATTCTCTGTGCCTCTGTGCGAGCAGTGCCATGGGCAGATGAGGCTGAGCAACAGCTTTCCAGGATAGCACCTTCTGGCTGCCAGCTATCTGCAGACGTTCGCACTTTCGGAGCAGGGCTGTGATAGGAGCCTGGCAGGGATACAAACATTCCCAGCATGCGTTTGAAGTTTCAAGTGGCAAGATAAGCAAGCAGCCCCATTCTCTGTGCCTCTTTGCGAACAGTGCCATGGGCAGATGAGGCTGAGCAACAGCTTTCCAGGCTAGCCCCTTCTGGCTGCCAGCTATCTGCAGACGTTCGCACTTTCGGAGCAGGGCTGCGAAAGGAACCTGGCTGGGACACCAACTTTCCCAGGCTACGTTTGAAGTTTGAGGTGGCAAAGCAAGCAAGCAGCCCCATTCGCTGTGCCTCTGTGCGAGCAGTGCCATGGGCAGATGAGGCTGAGCAACAGCTTTCCAGGCTAGCCCCTTCTGGCTGCCAGCTATCTGCAGACGTTCGCACTTTCGGAGCAGGGCTGTGATAGGAGCCTGGCAGGGTCACCACCATACCCAGCATGCGTTTGAAGTTTCAAGTGGCAAGATAAGCAAGCAGCCCCATTCTCTGTGCCTCTATGCGAACAGTGCCATGGGCAGATGAGGCTGAGCAACAGCTTTCCAGGCTAGCACCTTCTGGCTGCCAGCTATCTGCAGACGTTCGCATTTCAAGAGCAGGTCTGCGAAAGGAGCCTGGCAGGGACACCACCATTCCCAGCATGCCTTTGAAGTTTCAAGTTGCAAGACAAGCAAGCAGCCCCATTCTCTGTGCCTCTGTGCGAACAGTGCCATGGGCAGATGAGGCTGAGCAACAGCTTTCCAGGCTAGCCCCTTCTGGCTGCCAGCTATCTGCAGACGTTCGCACTTTCGGAGCAGGGCTGTGATAGGAACCTGGCTGGGACACCAACTTTCCCAGGCTACGTTTGAAGTTTGAGATGGCAAAGCAAGCAAGCAGCCCCATTCGCTGTGCCTCTGTGCGAGCAGTGCCATGGGCAGATGAGGCTGAGCAACAGTTTTCCAGGCTAGCCCCTTCTGGCTGCCAGCTATCTGCAGACGTTCGCACTTTCAGAGCAGGGCTGTGATAGGAGCCTGGAAGGGTCACCACCATTCCCAGCATGCGTTTGAAGTTTCAAGTAGCAAGATAAGCAAGCAGCCCCATTCTCTGTGCCTCTGTGCGAACAGTGCCATGGGCAGATGAGGCTGAGCAACAGCTTTCCAGGCTAGCCCCTTCTGGCTGCCAGCTATCTGCAGACGTTCGCACTTTCGGAGGAGGGCTGCGAAAGGAGCCTGGCTGGGACACCAACTTTCCCAGGCTACGTTAGAAGTTTGAGGTGGCAAAACAAGCAAGCAGCCCCATTCTCTGTGCCTCTTTGCGAGCAGTGCCATGGGCAGATGAGGCTGAGCAACAGCTTTCCAGGCTAGCCCCTTCTGCCTGCCAGCTATCTGCAGACGTTCGCACTTTCGGAGCAGGGCTGTGATAGGAGCCTGGCAGGGATACCAACTTTCCCAGCATGCGTTTGAAGTTTCAAGTGGCAAGATAAGCAAGCAGCCGCATTCTCTGTGCCTCTATGCGAACAGTGCCATGGGCAGATGAGGCTGAGCAACAGCTTTCCAGGCTAGCACCTTCTGGCTGCCAGCTATCTGCAGACGTTCGCATTTCAAGAGCAGGTCTGCGAAAGGAGCCTGGCAGGGACACCACCATTCCCAGCATGCCTTTGAATTTTCAAGTTGCAAGACAAGCAATCAGCCCCATTCTCTGTGCCTCTGTGCGAGCAGTGCCATGGGCAGATGAGGCTGAGCAACAGCTTTCCAGGCTAGCCCCTTCTGGCTGCCAGCTATCTGCAGACGTTCGCACTTTCGGAGCAGGGCTGCGAAAGGAGCCTGGCTGGGACACCAACTTTCCCAGGCTACGTTTGAAGTTTGAGGTGGCAAGACAAGCAAGCAGCCCCATTCTCTGTGCCTCTGTGCGAGCACTGCCATGGGCAGATGAGGCTGAGCAACAGCTTTCCAGGATAGCACCTTGTGGCTGCCAGCTATCTGCAGAAGTTCGCACTTTCAGAGCAGGGCTGTGATAGGAGCCTGGCAGGGACACCAACTTTCCCAGCATGCGTTTGAAGTTTCAAGTGGCAAGATAAGCAAGCAGCCCCATTCTCTGTGCCTCTTTGCGAACAGTGCCATGGGCAGATGAGGCTGAGCAATAGCTTTCCAGGCTAGCCCCTTCTGGCTGCCAGCTATCTGCAGACGTTCGCACTTTCGGAGCAGGGCTGCAAAAGGAGCCTGGCTGGGACACCAACTTTCCCAGGCTACGTTTGAAGTTTGAGGTGGCAAAACAAGCAAGCAGCCCCATTCTCTGTGCCTCTGTGCGAGCACTGCCATGGGCAGATGAGGCTGAGAAACAGCTTTCCAGGCTAGCGCCTTCTGGCTGCCAGCTATCTGCAGACGTTCGCACTTTCGGAGCAAGGCTGTGATAGGAGCCTGGCAGGGATACCAACTTTCCCAGCATGCGTTTGAAGTTTCAAGTGGCAAGATAAGCAAGCAGCCCCATTCTCTGTGCCTCTGTGCGAGCAGTGCCATGGGCAGATGAGGCTGAGCAACAGCTTTCCAGGCTAGCCCCTTCTGGCTGCCAGCTATCTGCAGACGTTCGCATTTCAAGAGCAGGTCTGCAAAAGGAGCCTGGCAGGGACACCACCATTCCCAGCATGCGTTTGAAGTTTCAAGTTGCAAGACAAGCAAGCAGCCCCATTCTCTGTGCCTCTGTGCGAACAGTGCCATGGGCAGATGAGGCTGAGCAACAGCTTTCCAGGCTAGCCCCTTCTGGCTGCCAGCTATCTGCAGACATTCGCACTTTCGGAGCAGGGCTGCGAAAGGAGCCTGGCTGGGACACCAACTTTCCCAGGCTACGTTTGAAGTTTGAGGTGGCAAGACAAGCAAGCAGCCCCATTCTCTGTGCCTCTGTGCGAGCACTGCCATGGGCAGATGAGGCTGAGCAACAGCTTTCCAGGATAGCCCCTTCTGGCTGCCAGCTATCTGCAGACGTTCGCACTTTCGGAGCAGGGCTGTGATAGGAGCCTGGCAGGGACACGAACCTTCCCAGCATGCGTTTGAAGTTTCAAGTGGCAAGATAAGCAAGCAGCCCCATTCTCTGTGCCTCTTTGCGAACAGTGCCATGGGCAGATGAGGCTGAGCAACAGCTTTCCAGGCTAGCTCCTTCTGGCTGCCAGCTATCTGCAGATGTTCGCACTTTCGGAGCAGGGCTGCGAAAGGAGCCTGGCTGGGACACCAACTTTCCCAGGCTACGTTTGAAGTTTGAGGTGGCAAAACAAGCAAGGAGCCCCATTCTCTGTGCCTCTGTGCGAGCACTGCCATGGGCAGATGAGGCTGAGCAACAGCTTTCCAGGCTAGCGCCTTCTGGCTGCCAGCTATCTGCAGACGTTCGCACTTTCGGAGCAGGGCTGCGAAAGGAGCCTGGCAGGGACACCAACTTTCCCAGGCTACGTTTGAAGTTTGAGGTGGCAAGACAAGCAAGCAGCATTATTCTCTGTGCCTCTGTGCGAGCAGTGCCATGGGCAGATGAGGCTGAGCAACAGCTTTCCAGGCTAGCCCCTTCTGGCTGCCAGCTATCTGCAGACGTTCGCACTTTCGGAGCAGGGCTGTGATAGGAGCCTGGCAGGGACACCATCTTTCCCAGGCTACGTTTGAAGTTTGAGGTGGCAAGACAAGCAAGCAGCCCCATTCTCTGTGCCTCTGTGCGAGCAGTGCCATGGGCAGATGAGGCTGAGCAACAGCTTTCCAGGATAGCACCTTCTGGCTGCCAGCTATCTGCAGACGTTCGCACTTTCGGAGCAGGGCTGTGATAGGAGCCTGGCAGGGATACAAACATTCCCAGCATGCGTTTGAAGTTTCAAGTGGCAAGATAAGCAAGCAGCCCCATTCTCTGTGCCTCTTTGCGAACAGTGCCATGGGCAGATGAGGCTGAGCAACAGCTTTCCAGGCTAGCCCCTTCTGGCTGCCAGCTATCTGCAGACGTTCGCACTTTCGGAGCAGGGCTGCGAAAGGAACCTGGCTGGGACACCAACTTTCCCAGGCTACGTTTGAAGTTTGAGGTGGCAAAGCAAGCAAGCAGCCCCATTCGCTGTGCCTCTGTGCGAGCAGTGCCATGGGCAGATGAGGCTGAGCAACAGCTTTCCAGGCTAGCCCCTTCTGGCTGCCAGCTATCTGCAGACGTTCGCACTTTCGGAGCAGGGCTGTGATAGGAGCCTGGCAGGGTCACCACCATACCCAGCATGCGTTTGAAGTTTCAAGTGGCAAGATAAGCAAGCAGCCCCATTCTCTGTGCCTCTATGCGAACAGTGCCATGGGCAGATGAGGCTGAGCAACAGCTTTCCAGGCTAGCACCTTCTGGCTGCCAGCTATCTGCAGACGTTCGCATTTCAAGAGCAGGTCTGCGAAAGGAGCCTGGCAGGGACACCACCATTCCCAGCATGCCTTTGAAGTTTCAAGTTGCAAGACAAGCAAGCAGCCCCATTCTCTGTGCCTCTGTGCGAACAGTGCCATGGGCAGATGAGGCTGAGCAACAGCTTTCCAGGCTAGCCCCTTCTGGCTGCCAGCTATCTGCAGACGTTCGCACTTTCGGAGCAGGGCTGTGATAGGAACCTGGCTGGGACACCAACTTTCCCAGGCTACGTTTGAAGTTTGAGATGGCAAAGCAAGCAAGCAGCCCCATTCGCTGTGCCTCTGTGCGAGCAGTGCCATGGGCAGATGAGGCTGAGCAACAGTTTTCCAGGCTAGCCCCTTCTGGCTGCCAGCTATCTGCAGACGTTCGCACTTTCAGAGCAGGGCTGTGATAGGAGCCTGGAAGGGTCACCACCATTCCCAGCATGCGTTTGAAGTTTCAAGTAGCAAGATAAGCAAGCAGCCCCATTCTCTGTGCCTCTGTGCGAACAGTGCCATGGGCAGATGAGGCTGAGCAACAGCTTTCCAGGCTAGCCCCTTCTGGCTGCCAGCTATCTGCAGACGTTCGCACTTTCGGAGGAGGGCTGCGAAAGGAGCCTGGCTGGGACACCAACTTTCCCAGGCTACGTTAGAAGTTTGAGGTGGCAAAACAAGCAAGCAGCCCCATTCTCTGTGCCTCTTTGCGAGCACTGCCATGGGCAGATGAGGCTGAGCAACAGCTTTCCAGGCTAGCGCCTTCTGGCTGCCAGCTATCTGCAGACGTTCGCACTTCAAGAGCAGGGCTGCGAAAGGAGCCTGGCAGGGACACCAACTTTCCCAGGCTACGTTTGAAGTTTGAGGTGGCAAGACAAGCAAGCAGCCTTATTCTCTGTGCCTCTGTGCGAGCAGTGCCATGGGCAGATGAGGCTGAGCAACAGCTTTCCAGGCTAGCCCCTTCTGGCTGCCAGCTATCTGCAGACGTTCGCACTTTCGGAGCAGGGCTGTGATAGGAGCCTGGCAGGGACACCAACTTTCCCAGCATGCGTTTGAAGTTTCAAGTGGCAAGATAAGCAAGCAGCCCCATTCTCTGTGCCTCTATGCGAACAGTGCCATGGGCAGATGAGGCTGAGCAACAGCTTTCCAGGCTAGCACCTTCTGGCTGCCAGCTATCTGCAGACGTTCGCATTTCAAGAGCAGGGCTGCGAAAGGAGCCTGGCAGGGACACCACCATTCCCAGCATGCCTTTGAATTTTCAAGTTGCAAGACAAGCAAGCAGCCCCATTCTCTGTGCCTCTGTGCGAGCAGTGCCATGGGCAGATGAGGCTGAGCAACAGCTTTCCAGGATAGCACCTTGTGGCTGCCAGCTATCTGCAGACGTTCGCACTTTCGGAGCAAGGCTGTGATAGGAGCCTGGCAGGGATACAAACTTTCCCAGCATGCGTTTGAAGTTTCAAGTGGCAAGATAAGCAAGCAGCCCCATTCTCTGTGCCTCTTTGCGAACAGTGCCATGGGCAGATGAGGCTGAGCAACAGCTTTCCAGGCTAGCCCCTTCTGGCTGCCAGCTATCTGCAGACGTTCGCACTTTCGGAGCAGGGCTGCGAAAGGAGCCTGGCTGGGACACCAACTTTCCCAGGCTACGTTTGAAGTTTGAGATGGCAAAGCAAGCAAGCAGCCCCATTCTCTGTGCCTCTGTGCGAGCACTGCCATGGGCAGATGAGGCTGAGCAACAGCTTTCCAGGCTAGCCCCTTCTGGCTGCCAGCTATCTGCAGACGTTCGCACTTTCGGAGCAGGGCTGTGATAGGAGCCTGGCAGGGTCACCACCATTCCTAGCATGCGTTTGAAGTTTCAAGTGGCAAGATAAGCAAGCAGACCCATTCTCTGTGCCTCTTTGCGAACAGTGCCATGGGCAGATGAGGCTGAGCAACAGCTTTCCAGGCTAGCCCATTCTGGCTGCCAGCTATCTGCAGACGTTCGCACTTTCGGAGCAGGGCTGCGAAAGGAGCCTGGCTGGGACACCAACTTTCCCAGGCTACGTTTGAAGTTTGAGGTGGCAAAACAAGCAAGCAGCCCCATTCTCTGTGCCTCTGTGCGAGCACTGCCATGGGCAGATGAGGCTGAGCAACAGCTTTCCAGGCTAGCCCCTTCTGGCTGCCAGCTATCTGCAGACGTTCGCACTTTCGGAGCAGGGCTGTGATAGGAGCCTGGCAGGGTTACCACCATTCCCAGCATGCGTTTGAAGTTTCAAGTGGCAAGATAAGCAAGCAGCCCCATTCTCTGTGCCTCTATGCAAACAGTGCCATGGGCAGAGGAGGCTGAGCAACAGCTTTCCAGGCTAGCACCTTCTGGCTGCCAGCTATCTGCAGACGTTCGCATTTCAAGAGCAGGTCTGCGAAAGGAGCCTGGCAGGGACACCACCATTCCCAGCATGCCTTTGAAGTTTCAGGTTACAAGACAAGCAAGCAGCCCCATTCTCTGTGCCTCTGTGCGAACAGTGCCATGGGCAGATGAGGCTGAGCAACAGCTTTCCAGGCTAGCCCCTTCTGGCTGCCAGCTATCTGCAGACGTTCGCACTTTCGGAGCAGGGCTGCGAAAGGAGCCTGGCTGGGACACCAACTTTCCCAGGCTACGTTTGAAGTTTGAGGTGGCAAAACAAGCAAGGAGCCCCATTCTCTGTGCCTCTGTGCGAGCACTGCCATGGGCAGATGAGGCTGAGAAACAGCTTTCCAGGCTAGCGCCTTCTGGCTGCCAGCTATCTGCAGACGTTCGCACTTTCGGAGCAAGGCTGTGATAGGAGCCTGGCAGGGATACCAACTTTCCCAGCATGCGTTTGAAGTTTCAAGTGGCAAGATAAGCAAGCAGCCCCATTCTCTGTGCCTCTTTGCGAACAGTGCCATGGGCAGATGAGGCTGAGCAACAGCTTTCCAGGCTAGCCCATTCTGGCTGCCAGCTATCTGCAGACGTTCGCACTTTCGGAGCAGGCCTGCGAAAGGAGCCTGGCTGGGACACCAACTTTCCCAGGCTACGTTTGAAGTTTGAGGTGGCAAAACAAGCAAGCAGCCCCATTCTCTGTGCCTCTGTGCGAGCAGTGCCATGGGCAGATGAGGCTGAGCAACAGCTTTCCAGGCTAGCACCTTCTGGCTGCCAGCTATCTGCAGACGTTCGCATTTCAAGAGCAGGTCTGCAAAAGGAGCCTGGCAGGGACACCACCATTCCCAGTATGCCTTTGAAGTTTCAAGTTGCAAGACAAGCAAGCAGCCCCATTCTCTGTGCCTCTGTGCGAACAGTGCCATGGGCAGATGAGGCTGAGCAACAGCTTTCCAGGATAGCCCCTTCTGGCTGCCAGCTATCTGCAGACATTCGCACTTTCGGAGCAGGGCTGCGAAAGGAGCCTGGCTGGGACACCAACTTTCCCAGGCTACGTTTGAAGTTTGAGGTGGCAAGACAAGCAAGCAGCCCCATTCTCTGTGCCTCTGTGCGAGCAGTGCCATGGGCAGATGAGGCTGAGCAACAGCTTTCCAGGATAGCGCCTTCTGGCTGCCAGCTATCTGCAGACGTTCGCACTTTCGGAGCAGGGCTGTGAGAGGAGCCTGGCAGGGACACCAACTTTCCCAGCATGCGTTTGAAGTTTCAAGTGGCAAGATAAGCAAGCAGCCCCATTCTCTGTGCCTCTTTGCGAACAGTGCCATGGGCAGATGAGGCTGAGCAACAGCTTTCCAGGCTAGCTCCTTCTGGCTGCCAGCTATCTGCAGATGTTCGCACTTTCGGAGCAGGGCTGCGAAAGGAGCCTGGCTGGGACACCAACTTTCCCAGGCTACGTTTGAAGTTTGAGGTGGCAAAACAAGCAAGGAGCCCCATTCTCTGTGCCTCTGTGCGAGCACTGCCATGGGCAGATGAGGCTGAGCAACAGCTTTCCAGGCTAGCGCCTTCTGGCTGCCAGCTATCTGCAGACGTTCGCACTTTCAGAGCAGGGCTGCGAAAGGAGCCTGGCAGGGACACCAACTTTCCCAGGCTACGTTTGAAGTTTGAGGTGGCAAGACAAGCAAGCAGCATTATTCTCTGTGCCTCTGTGCGAGCAGTGCCATGGGCAGATGAGGCTGAGCAACAGCTTTCCAGGCTAGCCCCTTCTGGCTGCCAGCTATCTGCAGACGTTCGCACTTTCGGAGCAGGGCTGTGATAGGAGCCTGGCAGGGACACCCTCTTTCCCAGGCTACGTTTGAAGTTTGAGGTGGCAAGACAAGCAAGCAGCCCCATTCGCTGTGCCTCTGTGCGAGCAGTGCCATGGGCAGATGAGGCTGAGCAACAGTTTTCCAGGCTAGCCCCTTCTGGCTGCCAGCTATCTGCAGACGTTCGCACTTTCGGAGCAGGGCTGTGATAGGAGCCTGGCAGGGTCACCACCATTCCCAGCATGCGTTTGAAGTTTCAAGTGGCAAGATAAGCAAGCAGCCCCATTCTCTGTGCCTCTTTGCGAACAGTGCCATGGGCAGATGAGGCTGAGCAACAGCTTTCCAGGCTAGCCCATTCTGGCTGCCAGCTATCTGCAGACGTTCGCACTTTCGGAGCAGGGCTGCGAAAGGAACCTGGCTGGGACACCAACTTTCCCAGGCTACGTTTGAAGTTTGATGTGGCAAAGCAAGCAAGCAGCCCCATTCGCTGTGCCTCTGTGCGAGCAGTGCCATGGGCAGATGAGGCTGAGCAACAGCTTTCCAGGCTAGCCCCTTCTGGCTGCCAGCTATCTGCAGACGTTCGCACTTTCGGAGCAGGGCTGTGATAGGAGCCTGGCTGGGACACCAACTTTCCCAGGCTACGTTTGAAGTTTGAGATGGCAAAGCAAGCAAGCAGCCCCATTCGCTGTGCCTCTGTGCGAGCAGTGCCATGGGCACATGAGGCTGAGCAACAGTTTTCCAGGCTAGCCCCTTCTGGCTGCCAGCTATCTGCAGACGTTCGCACTTTCGGAGCAGGGCTGTGATAGGAGCCTGGCAGGGTCACCACCATTCCCAGCATGCGTTTGAAGTTTCAAGTGGCAAGATAAGCAAGCAGCCCCATTCTCTGTGCCTCTATGCGAACAGTGCCATGGGCAGATGAGGCTGAGCAACAGCTTTCCAGGCTAGCCCCTTCTGGCTGCCAGCTATCTGCAGACGTTCGCATTTCAAGAGCAGGTCTGCGAAAGGAGCCTGGCAGGGACACCACCATTCCCAGCATGCGTTTGAAGTTTCAAGTTGCAAGACAATCAAGCAGCCCCATTCTCTGTGCCTCTGTGCGAGCACTGCCATGGGCAGATGAGGCTGAGCAATAGCTTTCCAGGCTAGCCCCTTCTGGCTGCCAGCTATCTGCAGATGTTCGCACTTTCAGAGCAGGGCTGCGAAAGGAGCCTTTCTGGGACACCAACTTTCCCAGGCTACGTTAGAAGTTTGAGGTGGCAAAATAAGCAAGCAGCCCCATTCTCTGTGCCTCTGTGCGAGCACTGCCATGGGCAGATGAGGCTGAGCAACAGCTTTCCAGGCTAGCCCATTCTGGCTGCCAGCTATCTGCAGACGTTCGCACTTCAAGAGCAGGGCTGCGAAAGGAGCCTGGCAGGGACACCAACTTTCCCAGGCTACGTTTGAAGTTTGAGGTGGCAAGACAAGCAAGCAGCCTTATTCTCTGTGCCTCTGTGCGAGCAGTGCCATGGGCAGATGAGGCTGAGCAACAGCTTTCCAGGCTAGCCCCTTCTGGCTGCCAGCTATCTGCAGACGTTCGCACTTTCGGAGCAGGGCTGTGATAGGAGCCTGGCAGGGATACCAACTTTCCCAGCATGCATTTGAAGTTTCAAGTGGCAAGATAAGCAAGCAGCCCCATTCTCTGTGCCTCTATGCGAACAGTGCCATGGGCAGATGAGGCTGAGCAACAGCTTTCCAGGCTAGCCCATTCTGGCTGCCAGCTATCTGCAGACGTTCGCACTTTCGGAGCAGGGCTGCGAAAGGAGCCTGGCTGGGACACCAACTTTCCCAGGCTACGTTTGAAGTTTGAGATGGCAAAGCAAGCAAGCAGCCCCATTCGCTGTGCCTCTGTGCGAGCAGTGCCATGGGCAGATGAGGCTGAGCAACAGCTTTCCAGGCTAGCCCCTTCTGGCTGCCAGCTATCTGCAGACATTCGCACTTTCGGAGCAGGGCTGTGATAGGAGCCTGGCAGGGTCACCACCATTCCCAGCATGCGTTTGAAGTTTCAAGTGGCAAGATAAGCAAGCAGCCCCATTCTCTGTGCCTCTTTGCGAACAGTGCCATGGGCAGATGAGGCTGAGCAACAGCTTTCCAGGCTAGCCCATTCTGGCTGCCAGCTATCTGCAGACGTTCGTACTTTCGGAGCAGGGCTGCGAAAGGAGCCTGGCTGGGACACCAACTTTCCCAGGATACGTTTGAAGTTTGAGGTGGCAAAGCAAGCAAGCAGCCCCATTCTCTGTGCCTCTGTGCGAGCAGTGCCATGGGCAGATGAGGCTGAGCAACAGCTTTCCAGGCTAGCCCCTTCTGGCTGCCAGCTATCTGCAGACGTTCGCACTTTCGGAGCAGGGCTGTGATAGGAGCCTGGCAGGGTCACCACCATTCCCAGCATGCGTTTGAAGTTTCAAGTGGCAAGATAAGCAAGCAGCCCCATTCTCTGTGCCTCTATGCGAACAGTGCCATGGGCAGATGAGGCTGAGCAACAGCTTTCCAGGCTAGCCCCTTCTGGCTGCCAGCTATCTGCAGACGTTCGCATTTCAAGGGCAGGTCTGCGAAAGGAGCCTGGCAGGGACACCACCATTCCCAGCATGCCTTTGAAGTTTCAAGTTGCAAGACAAGCAAGCAGCCCCATTCTCTGTGCCTCTGTGCGAACAGTGCCATGGGCAGATGAGGCTGAGCAACAGCTTTCCAGGCTAGCCCCTTCTGGCTGCCAGCTATCTGCAGATGTTCGCACTTTCGGAGCAGGGCTGCGAAAGGAGCCTGGCTGGGACACCAACTTTCCCAGGCTACTTTAGAAGTTTGAGGTGGCAAAACAAGCAAGGAGCCCCATTCTCTGTGCCTCTGTGCGAGCACTGCCATGGGCAGATGAGGCTGAGCAACAGCTTTCCAGGCTAGCGCCTTCTGGCTGCCAGCTATCTGCAGACGTTCGCACTTCAAGAGCAGGGCTGCGAAAGGAGCCTGGCAGGGACACCATCTTTCCCAGCATGCGTTTGAAGTTTGAGGTGGCAAGACAAGCAAGCAGCCTTATTCTCTGTGCCTCTGTGCGAGCAGTGCCATGGGCAGATGAGGCTGAGCAACAGCTTTCCAGGCTAGCCCCTTCTGGCTGCCAGCTATCTGCAGACGTTCGCACTTTCGGAGCAGGGCTGTGATAGGAGCCTGGCTGGGACACCAACTTTCCCAGGCTACGTTTGAAGTTTGAGGTGGCAAGACAAGCAAGCAGCCCCATTCTCTGTGCCTCTGTGCGAGCACTGCCATGGGCAGATGAGGCTGAGCAACAGCTTTCCAGGATAGCACCTTGTGGCTGCCAGCTATCTGCAGACGTTCGCACTTTCGGAGCAAGGCTGTGATAGGAGCCTGGCAGGGATACCAACTTTCCCAGCATGCGTTTGAAGTTTCAGGTTGCAAGACAAGCAAGCAGCCCCATTCTCTGTGCCTCTGTGCGAACAGTGCCATGGGCAGATGAGGCTGAGCAACAGCTTTCCAGGATAGCCCCTTCTGGCTGGCAGCTATCTGCAGACGTTCGCACTTTCGGAGCAGGGCTGCGAAAGGAGCCTGGCTGGGACACCAACTTTCCCAGGCTACGTTTGAAGTTTGAGGTGGCAAAACAAGCAAGCAGCCCCATTCTCTGTGCCTATGTGCAAGCAGTTCCATGGGCAGATGAGGCTGAGCAACAGCTTTCCAGGCTAGCACCTTCTGGCTGCCAGCTATCTGCAGACGTTCGCATTTCAAGAGCAGGTCTGCGAAAGGAGCCTGGCAGGGACACCACCATTCCCAGCATGCCTTTGAATTTTCAAGTTGCAAGACAAGCAAGCAGCCCCATTCTCTGTGCCTCTGTGCGAACAGTGCCATGGGCAGATGAGGCTGAGCAACTGCTTTCCAGGCTAGCCCCTTCTGGCTGCCAGCTATCTGCAGACGTTCGCACTTTCGGAGCAGGGCTGCGAAAGGAGCCTGGCTGGGACACCAACTTTCCCAGGCTACGTTTGAAGTTTGAGGTGGCAAGATAAGCAAGCAGCCCCATTCTCTGTGCCTCTGTGCGAGCACTGCCATGGGCAGATGAGGCTGAGAAACAGCTTTCCAGGCTAGCGCCTTCTGGCTGCCAGCTATCTGCAGACGTTCGCACTTTCGGAGCAAGGCTGTGATAGGAGCCTGGCAGGGATACCAACTTTCCCAGCATGCGTTTGAAGTTTCAAGTGGCAAGATAAGCAAGCAGCCCCATTCTCTGTGCCTCTTTGCGAACAGTGCCATGGGCAGATGAGGCTGAGCAACAGCTTTCCAGGCTAGCCCATTCTGGCTGCCAGCTATCTGCAGACGTTCGCACTTTCGGAGCAGGGCTGCGAAAGGAGCCTGGCTGGGACACCAACTTTCCCAGGCTACGTTTGAAGTTTGAGGTGGCAAAACAAGCAAGCAGCCCCATTCTCTGTGCCTCTGTGCGAGCAGTGCCATGGGCAGATGAGGCTGAGCAACAGCTTTCCAGGCTAGCCCCTTCTGGCTGCCAGCTATCTGCAGACGTTTGCATTTCAAGAGCAGGTCTGCGAAAGGAGCCTGGCAGGGACACCACCATTCCCAGCATGCCTTTGAAGTTTCAAGTTGCAAGACAAGCAAGCAGCCCCATTCTCTGTGCCTCTGTGCGAGCAGTGCCATGGGCAGATGAGGCTGAGCAACAGCTTTCCAGGATACCCCCTTCTGGCTGCCAGCTATCTGCAGATGTTCGCACTTTCGGAGCAGGGCTGCGAAAGGAGCCTGGCTGGGACACCAACTTTCCCAGGCTACGTTAGAAGTTTGAGGTGGCAAAACAAGCAAGGAGCCCTATTCTCTGTGCCTCTGTGCGAGCACTGCCATGGGCAGATGAGGCTGAGCAACAGCTTTCCAGGCTAGCGCCTTCTGGCTGCCAGCTATCTGCAGACGTTCGCACTTCAAGAGCAGGGCTGTGATAGGAGCCTGGCAGGGACACCAACTTTCCCAGGCTACGTTTGAAGTTTGAGGTGGCAAGACAAGCAAGCAGCCTTATTCTCTGTGCCTCTGTGCGAGCAGTGCCATAGGCAGATGAGGCTGAGCAACAGCTTTCCAGGCTAGCCCCTTCTGGCTGCCAGCTATCTGCAGACGTTCGCACTTTCGGAGCAGGGCTGTGATAGGAGCCTGGCAGGGACACCATCTTTCCCAGGCTACGTTTGAAGTTTGAGGTGGCAAGACAAGCAAGCAGCCCCATTCTCTGTGCCTCTGTGCGAGCACTGCCATGGGCAGATGAGGCTGAGCAACAGCTTTCCAGGATAGCACCTTGTGGCTGCCAGCTATCTGCAGACGTTCGCACTTTCGGAGCAAGGCTGTGATAGGAGCCTGGCAGGGATACCAACTTTCCCAGCATGCGTTTGAAGTTTCAAGTGGCAAGATAAGCAAGCAGCCCCATTCTCTGTGCCTCTTTGCGAACAGTGCCATGGGCAGATGAGGCTGAGCAACAGCTTTCCAGGCTAGCCCCTTCTGGCTGCCAGCTATCTGCAGACGTTCGCACTTTCGGAGCAGGGCTGTGATAGGAGCCTGGCAGGGTCACCACCATTCCCAGCATGCGTTTGAAGTTTCAAGTGGCAAGATAAGCAAGCAGCCCCATTCTCTGTGCCTCTGTGCGAACAGTGCCATGGGCAGATGAGGCTGAGCAACAGCTTTCCAGGCTAGCACCTTCTGGCTGCCAGCTATCTGCAGACGTTCGCACTTTCGGAGCAGGGCTGCGAAAGGAGCCTGGCTGGGACACCAACTTTCCCAGGCTACGTTTGAAGTTTGAGGTGGCAAAACAAGCAAGCAGCCCCATTCTCTGTGCCTCTGTGCGAGCAGTGCCATGGGCAGATGAGGCTGAGCAACAGCTTTCCAGGCTAGCCCCTTCTGGCTGCCAGCTATCTGCAGACGTTCGCATTTCAAGAGCAGGTCTGCGAAAGGAGCCTGGCAGGGAAACCACCATTCCCAGCATGCCTTTGAAGTTTCAAGTTGCAAGACAAGCAAGCAGCCCCATTCTCTGTGCCTCTGTGCGAGCAGTGCCATGGGCAGATGAGGCTGAGGAACAGCTTTCCAGGCTAGCCCCTTCTGGCTGCCAGCTATCTGCAGACATTCGCACTTTCGGAGCAGGGCTGCGAATGGAGCCTGGCTGGGACACCAACTTTCCCAGGCTACGTTTGAAGTTTGAGGTGGCAAGACAAGCAAGCATCCCCATTCTCTGTGCCTCTGTGCGAGCAGTGCCATGGGCAGATGAGGCTGAGCAACAGCTTTCCAGGCTAGCCCCTTCTGGCTGCCAGCTATCTGCAGACGTTCGCACTTTCGGAGCAGGGCTGTGATAGGAGCCTGGCAGGGACACCAACATTCCCAGCATGCGTTTGAAGTTTCAAGTGGCAAGATAAGCAAGCAGCCCCATTCTCTGTGCCTCTTTGCGAACAGTGCCATGGGCAGATGAGGCTGAGCAACAGCTTTCCAGGCTAGCCCCTTCTGGCTGCCAGCTATCTGCAGATGTTCGCACTTACGGAGCAGGGCTGCGAAAGGAGCCTGGCTGGGACACCAACTTTCCCAGGCTACGTTTGAAGTTTGAGGTGGCAAAACAAGCAAGGAGCCCCATTCTCTGTGCCTCTGTGCGAGCACTGCCATGGGCAGATGAGGCTGAGCAACAGCTTTCCAGGCTAGCGCCTTCTGGCTGCCAGCTATCTGCAGACGTTCGCACTTTCGGAGCAGGGCTGCTAAAGGAGCCTGGCAGGGACACCAACTTTCTCAGGCTACGTTTGAAGTTTGAGGTGGCAAGACAAGCAAGCAGCATTATTCTCTGTGCCTCTGTGCGAGCAGTGCCATGGGCAGATGAGGCTGAGCAACAGCTTTCCAGGCTAGCCCCTTCTGGCTGCCAGCTATCTGCAGACGTTCGCACTTTCGGAGCAGGGCTGTGATAGGAGCCTGGCAGGGACACCATCTTTCCCAGGCTACGTTTGAAGTTTGAGGTGGCAAGACAAGCAAGCAGCCCCATTCTCTGTGCCTCTGTGCGAGCACTGCCATGGGCAGATGAGGCTGAGCAACAGCTTTCCAGGCTAGCACCTTGTGGCTGCCAGCTATCTGCAGACGTTCGCACTTTCGGAGCAAGGCAGTGATAGGAGCCTGGCAGGGATACCAACTTTCCCAGCATGCGTTTGAAGTTTCAAGTGGCAAGATAAGCAAGCAGCCCCATTCTCTGTGCCTCTTTGCGAACAGTGCCATGGGCAGATGAGGCTGAGCAACAGCTTTCCAGGCTAGCCCATTCTGGCTGCCAGCTATCTGCAGACGTTCGCACTTTCGGAGCAGGGCTGTGAAAGGAACCTGGCTAGGACACCAACTTTCCCAGGCTACGTTTGAAGTTTGAGGTGGCAAAACAAGCAAGCAGCCCCATTCTCTGTGCCTCTGTGCGAGCAGTGCCATGGGCAGATGAGGCTGAGCAACAGCTTTCCAGGCTAGCCCCTTCTGGCTGCCAGCTATCTGCAGACGTTCGCACTTTCGGAGCAGGGCTGTGATAGGAGCCTGGCAGGGTCACCACCATTCCCAGCATGCGTTTGAAGTTTCAAGTGGCAAGATAAGCAAGCAGCCCCATTCTCTGTGCCTCTATGCGAACAGTGCCATGGGCAGAGGAGTCTGAGCAACAGCTTTCCAGGCTAGCACCTTCTGGCTGCCAGCTATCTGCAGACGTTCGCACTTTCGGAGCAGGGCTGCGAAAGGAGCCTGGCTGGGACACCACCATTCCCAGCATGCCTTTGAAGTTTCAGGTTGCAAGACAAGCAAGCAGCCCCATTCTCTGTGCCTCTGTGCGAACAGTGCCATGGGCAGATGAGGCTGAGCAACAGCTTTCCAGGCTAGCCCCTTCTGGCTGCCAGCTATCTGCAGACGTTCGCACTTTCGGAGCAGGGCTGCGAAAGGAACCTGGCTGGGACACCAACTTTCCCAGGCTACGTTTGAAGTTTGAGGTGGCAAAACAAGCAAGCAGCCCCATTCTCTGTGCCTCTGTGCGAGCACTGCCATGGGCAGATGAGGCTGAGCAACAGCTTTCCAGGCTAGCCCCTTCTGGCTGCCAGCTATCTGCAGACGTTCGCACTTTCGGAGCAGGGCTGTGATAGGAGCCTGGCAGGGACACCACCATTCCCAGCATGCGTTTGAAGTTTCAAGTGGCAAGATAAGCAAGCAGCCCCATTCTCTGTGCCTCTGTGCGAGCACTGCCATGGGCAGATGAGGCTGAGAAACAGCTTTCCAGGCTAGCGCCTTCTGGCTGCCAGCTATCTGCAGACGTTCGCACTTTCGGAGCAGGGCTGCGAAAGGAGCCTGGCAGAGACACCATCTTTCCCAGGCTACGTTTGAAGTTTGAGGTGGCAAGACAAGCAAGCAGCCCCATTCTCTGTGCCTCTGTGCGAGCAGTGCCATGGGCAGATGAGGCTGAGCAACAGCTTTCCAGGATAGCACCTTCTGGCTGCCAGCTATCTGCAGAAGTTCGCACTTTCAGAGCAAGGCTGTGATAGGAGCCTGGCAGGGATACAAACTTTCCCAGCATGCGTTTGAAGTTTCAAGTGGCAAGATAAGCAAGCAGCCCCATTCTCTGTGCCTCTTTGCGAACAGTGCCATGGTCAGATGAGGCTGAGAAACAGCTTTCCAGGCTAGCCCATTCTGGCTGCCAGCTATCTGCAGACGTTCGCACTTTCGGAGCAGGGCTGAGAAAGGAGCCTGGCTGGGACACCAACTTTCCCAGGCTACGTTTGAAGTTTGAGATGGCAAAGCAAGCAAGCAGCCCCATTCGTTGTGCCTCTGTGCGAGCAGTGCCATGGGCAGATGAGGCTGAGCAACAGCTTTCCAGGATAGCACCTTGTGGCTGCCAGCTATCTGCAGACGTTCGCACTTTCGGAGCAAGGCTGTGATAGGAGCCTGGCAGGGATACCAACTTTCCCAGCATGCGTTTGAAGTTTCAAGTGGCAAGATAAGCAAGCAGCCCCATTCTCTGTGCCTCTTTGCGAACAGTGCCATGGGCAGATGAGGCTGAGCAACAGCTTTCCAGGCTAGCCCATTCTGCCTGCCAGCTATCTGCAGACGTTCGCACTTTCGGAGCAGGGCTGCGAAAGGAGCCTGGCTGGGACACCAACTTTCCCAGGCTACGTTTGAAGTTTGAGGTGGCAAAACAAGCAAGCAGCCCCATTCTCTGTGCCTCTTTGCGAACAGTGCCATGGGCAGATGAGGCTGAGCAACAGCTTTCCAGGTTAGCCCCTTCTGGCTGCCAGCTATCTGCAGATGTTCGTACTTTCGGAGCAGGGCTGCGAAAGGAGCCTGGCAGGGACACCAACTTTCTCAGTCTACGTTTGAAGTTTGAGGTGGCAAGACAAGCAAGCAGCATTATTCTCTGTGCCTCTGTGCGAGCAGTGCCATGGGCAGATGAGGCTGAGCAACAGCTTTCCAGGCTAGCCCCTTCTGGCTGCCAGCTATCTGCAGACGTTCGCACTTTCGGAGCAGGGCTGTGATAGGAGCCTGGCAGGGACACCATCTTTCCCAGGCTACGTTTGAAGTTTGAGGTGGCAAGACAAGCAAGCAGCCCCATTCTCTGTGCCTCTGTGCGAGCACTGCCATGGGCAGATGAGGCTGAGCAACAGCTTTCCAGGCTAGCCCCTTCTGGCTGCCAGCTATCTGCAGACGTTCGCACTTTCGGAGCAAGGCAGTGATAGGAGCCTGGCAGGGACACCACCATTCCCAGCATGCCTTTGAAGTTTCAGGTTGCAAGACAAGCAAGCAGCCCCATTCTCTGTGCCTCTGTGCGAACAGTGCCATGGGCAGATGAGGCTGAGCAACAGCTTTCCAGGCTAGCCCCTTCTGGCTGCCAGCTATCTGCAGACGTTCGCACTTTCGGAGCAGGGCTGCGAAAGGAACCTGGCTGGGACACCAACTTTCCCAGGCTACGTTTGAAGTTTGAGGTGGCAAAACAAGCAAGCAGCCCCATTCTCTGTGCCTCTGTGCGAGCACTGCCATGGGCAGATGAGGCTGAGCAACAGCTTTCCAGGCTAGCCCCTTCTGGCTGCCAGCTATCTGCAGACGTTCGCACTTTCGGAGCAGGGCTGTGATAGGAGCCTGGCAGGGACACCACCATTCCCAGCATGCGTTTGAAGTTTCAAGTGGCAAGATAAGCAAGCAGCCCCATTCTCTGTGCCTCTGTGCGAGCACTGCCATGGGCAGATGAGGCTGAGAAACAGCTTTCCAGGCTAGCGCCTTCTGGCTGCCAGCTATCTGCAGACGTTCGCACTTTCGGAGCAGGGCTGCGAAAGGAGCCTGGCAGAGACACCATCTTTCCCAGGCTACGTTTGAAGTTTGAGGTGGCAAGACAAGCAAGCAGCCCCATTCTCTGTGCCTCTGTGCGAGCACTGCCATGGGCAGATGAGGCTGAGCAACAGCTTTCCAGGATAGCACCTTCTGGCTGCCAGCTATCTGCAGAAGTTCGCACTTTCAGAGCAAGGCTGTGATAGGAGCCTGGCAGGGATACCAACTTTCCCAGCATGCGTTTGAAGTTTCAAGTGGCAAGATAAGCAAGCAGCCCCATTCTCTGTGCCTCTTTGCGAACAGTGCCATGGTCAGATGAGGCTGAGAAACAGCTTTCCAGGCTAGCCCATTCTGGCTGCCAGCTATCTGCAGACGTTCGCACTTTCGGAGCAGGGCTGAGAAAGGAGCCTGGCTGGGACACCAACTTTCCCAGGCTACGTTTGAAGTTTAAGATGGCAAAGCAAGCAAGCAGCCCCATTCGTTGTGCCTCTGTGCGAGCAGTGCCATGGGCAGATGAGGCTGAGCAACAGCTTTCCAGGATAGCACCTTGTGGCTGCCAGCTATCTGCAGACGTTCGCACTTTCGGAGCAAGGCTGTGATAGGAGCCTGGCAGGGATACCAACTTTCCCAGCATGCGTTTGAAGTTTCAAGTGGCAAGATAAGCAAGCAGCCCCATTCTCTGTGCCTCTTTGCGAACAGTGCCATGGGCAGATGAGGCTGAGCAACAGCTTTCCAGGCTAGCCCATTCTGCCTGCCAGCTATCTGCAGACGTTCGTACTTTCGGAGCAGGGCTGCGAAAGGAGCCTGGCAGGGACACCAACTTTCTCAGGCTACGTTTGAAGTTTGAGGTGGCAAGACAAGCAAGCAGCCCCATTCTCTGTGCCTCTGTGCGAGCAGTGCCATGGGCAGATGAGGCTGAGCAACAGCTTTCCAGGCTAGCCCCTTCTGGCTGCCAGCTATCTGCAGACGTTCGCACTTTCGGAGCAGGGCTGTGATAGGAGCCTGGCAGGGACACCATCTTTCCCAGGCTACGTTTGAAGTTTGAGGTGGCAAGACAAGCAAGCAGCCCCATTCTCTGTGCCTCTGTGCGAGCACTGCCATGGGCAGATGAGGCTGAGCAACAGCTTTCCAGGCTAGCCCCTTCTGGCTGCCAGCTATCTGCAGACGTTCGCACTTTCGGAGCAAGGCAGTGATAGGAGCCTGGCAGGGATACCAACTTTCCCAGCATGCGTTTGAAGTTTGAGGTGGCAAGATAAGCAAGCAGCCCCATTCTCTGTGCCTCTTTGCGAACAGTGCCATGGGCAGATGAGGCTGAGCAACAGCTTTCCAGGCTAGCCCATTCTGGCTGCCAGCTATCTGCAGACGTTCGCACTTTCGGAGCAGGGCTGTGAAAGGAGCCTGGCTGGGACACCAACTTTCCCAGGCTACGTTTGAAGTTTGAGGTGGCAAAACAAGCAAGCAGCCCCATTCTCTGTGCCTCTGTGCGAGCACTGCCATGGGCAGATGAGGCTGAGCAACAGCTTTCCAGGCTAGCCCCTTCTGGCTGCCAGCTATCTGCAGACGTTCGCACTTTCGGAGCAGGGCTGTGATAGGAGCCTGGCAGGGTCACCACCATTCCCAGCATGCGTTTGAAGTTTCAAGTGGCAAGATAAGCAAGCAGCCCCATTCTCTGTGCCTCTATGTGAACAGTGCCATGGGCAGAGGAGTCTGAGCAACAGCTTTCCAGGCTAGCACCTTCTGGCTGCCAGCTATCTGCAGACGTTCGCACTTTCGGAGCAGGGCTGTGAAAGGAGCCTGGCTGGGACACCACCATTCCCAGCATGCCTTTGAAGTTTCAGGTTGCAAGACAAGCAAGCAGCCCCATTCTCTGTGCCTCTGTGCGAACAGTGCCATGGGCAGATGAGGCTGAGCAACAGCTTTCCAGGCTAGCCCCTTCTGGCTGCCAGCTATCTGCAGACGTTCGCACTTTCGGAGCAGGGCTGCGAAAGGAGACTGGCAGGGACACCAACTTTCCCAGGCTACGTTTGAAGTTTGAGGTGGCAAAACAAGCAAGGAGCCCCATTCTCTGTGCCTCTGTGCGAGCACTGCCATGGGCAGATGAGGCTGAGCAACAGCTTTCCAGGCTAGCGCCTTCTGGCTGCCAGCTATCTGCAGACGTTCGCACTTTCGGAGCAGGGCTGCTAAAGGAGCCTGGCAGGGACACCAACTTTCTCAGGCTACGTTTGAAGTTTGAGGTGGCAAGACAAGCAAGCAGCACTATTCTCTGTGCCTCTGTGCGAGCAGTGCCATGGGCAGATGAGGCTGAGCAACAGCTTTCCAGGCTAGCCCCTTCTGGCTGCCAGCTATCTGCAGACGTTCGCACTTTCGGAGCAGGGCTGTGATAGGAGCCTGGCAGGGACACCATCTTTCCCAGGCTACGTTTGAAGTTTGAGGTGGCAAGACAAGCAAGCAGCCCCATTCTCTGTGCCTCTGTGCGAGCACTGCCATGGGCAGATGAGGCTGAGCAACAGCTTTCCAGGCTAGCACCTTCTGGCTGCCAGCTATCTGCAGACGTTCGCACTTTCGGAGCAGGGCTGCGAAAGGAGCCTGGCTGGGACACCACCATTCCCAGCATGCCTTTGAAGTTTCAGGTTGCAAGACAAGCAAGCAGCCCCATTCTCTGTGCCTCTGTGCGAACAGTGCCATGGGCAGATGAGGCTGAGCAACAGCTTTCCAGGCTAGCCCGTTCTGGCTGCCAGCTATCTGCAGACGTTCGCACTTTCGGAGCAGGGCTGCGAAAGGAGCCTGGCTGGGACACCAACTTTCCCAGGCTACGTTTGAAGTTTGAGACGGCAAAGCAAGCAAGCAGCCCCATTCGCTGTGCCTCTGTGCGAGCAGTGCCATGGGCAGATGAGGCTGAGCAACAGCTTTCCAGGATAGCACCTTGTGTCTGCCAGCTATCTGCAGACGTTCGCACTTTCGGAGCAAGGCTGTGATAGGAGCCTGGCAGGGATACCAACTTTCCCAGCATGCGTTTGAAGTTTCAAGTGGCAAGATAAGCAAGCAGCCCCATTCTCTGTGCCTCTTTGCGAACAGTGCCATGGGCAGATGAGGCTGAGCAACAGCTTTCCAGGCTAGCCCATTCTGCCTGCCAGCTATCTGCAGACGTTCGCACTTTCGGAGCAGGGCTGCGAAAGGAGCCTGGCTGGGACACCAACTTTCCCAGGCTACGTTTGAAGTTTGAGGTGGCAAAACAAGCAAGCAGCCCCATTCTCTGTGCCTCTGTGCGAGCAGTGCCATGGGCAGATGAGGCTGAGCAACAGCTTTCCAGGCTAGCCCCTTCTGGCTGCCAGCTATCTGCAGACGTTCCCACTTTCGGAGCAGGGCTGTGATAGGAGCCTGGCAGGGTCACCACCGTTCCCAGCATGCGTTTGAAGTTTCAAGTGGCAAGATAAGCAAGCAGCCCCATTCTCTGTGCCTCTTTGCGAACAGTGCCATGGGCAGATGAGGCTGAGCAACAGCTTTCCAGGCTAGCCCCTTCTGGCTGCCAGCTATCTGCAGACGTTCGCATTTCAAGAGCAGGTCTGCGAAAGGAGCCTGGCAGGGACACCACCATTCCCAGCATGCCTTTGAAGTTTCAAGTTGCAAGACAAGCAAGCAGCCCCATTCTCTGTGCCTCTGTGCGAACAGTGCCATGGGCAGATGAGGCTGAGCAACAGCTTTCCAGGCTAGCCCCTTCTGGCTGCCAGCTATCTGCAGACGTTCGCACTTTCGGAGCAGGGCTGTGTTAGGAGCCTGGCAGGGACACCAACTTTCCCAGGCTACGTTTGAAGTTTGAGGTGGCAAGACAAGCAAGCAGCCCCATTCTCTGTGCCTCTGTGCGAGCACTGCCATGGGCAGATGAGGCTGAGCAACAGCTTTCCAGGATAGCAACTTGTGGCTGTCAGCTATCTGCAGACGTTCGCACTTTCGGAGCAAGGCTGTGATAGGAGCCTTGCAGGGATACCAACTTTCCCAGCATGCGTTTGAAGTTTCAAGTGGCAAGATAAGCAAGCAGCCCCATTCTCTGTGCCTCTTTGCGAACAGTGCCATGGGCAGATGAGGCTGAGCAACAGCTTTCCAGGCTAGCCCCTTCTGGCTGCCAGCTATCTGCAGACGTTCGCACTTTCGGAGCAGGGCTGCGAAAGGAACCTGGCTGGGACACTGACTTTCCCAGGCTACGTTTGAAGTTTGAGGTGGCAAAACAAGCAAGCAGCCCCATTCTCTGTGCCTCTGTGCGAGCAGTGCCATGGGCAGATGAGGCTGAGCAACAGCTTTCCAGGCTAGCCCCTTCTGGCTGCCAGCTATCTGCAGACGTTCGCACTTTCGGAGCAGGGCTGTGATAGGAGCCTGGCAGGGACACCACCATTACCAGCATGCGTTTGAAGTTTCAAGTGGCAAGATAAGCAAGCAGCCCCATTCTCTGTGCCTCTGTGCGAGCACTGCCATGGGCAGATGAGGCTGAGAAACAGCTTTCCAGGCTAGCGCCTTCTGGCTGCCAGCTATCTGCAGACGTTCGCACTTTCGGAGCAGGGCTGCGAAAGGAGCCTGGCAGAGACACCATCTTTCCCAGGCTACGTTTGAAGTTTGAGGTGGCAAGACAAGCAAGCAGCCTTATTCTTTGTGCCTCTGTGCGAGCACTGCCATGGGCAGATGAGGCTGAGCAACAGCTTTCCAGGATAGCACCTTCTGGCTGCCAGCTATCTGCAGAAGTTCGCACTTTCGGAGCAAGGCTGTGATAGGAGCCTGGCAGGGATACCAACTTTCCCAGCATGCGTTTGAAGTTTCAAGTGGCAAGATAAGCAAGCAGCCCCATTCTCTGTGCCTCTTTGCGAACAGTGCCATGGGCAGATGAGGCTGAGCAACAGCTTTCCAGGCTAGCCCCTTCTGGCTGCCAGCTATCTGCAGACGTTCGCACTTTCGGAGCAGGGCTGCGAAAGGAGCCTGGCTGGGACACCAACTTTCCCAGGTTACGTTTGAAGTTTGAGATGGCAAAGCAAGCAAGGAGCCCCATTCGCTGTGCCTCTGTGCGAGCAGTGCCATGGGCAGATGAGGCTGAGCAACAGCTTTCCAGGATAGCACCTTGTGGCTGCCAGCTATCTGCAGACGTTCGCACTTTCGGAGCAAGGCTGTGATAGGAGCCTGGCAGGGATACCAACTTTCCCAGCATGCGTTTGAAGTTTCAAGTGGCAAGATAAGCAAGCAGCCCCATTCTCTGTGCCTCTTTGCGAACAGTGCCATGGGCAGATGAGGCTGAGCAACAGCTTTCCAGGCTAGCCCATTCTGCCTGCCAGCTATCTGCAGACGTTCGCACTTTCGGAGCAGGGCTGCGAAAGGAGCCTGGCTGGGACACCAACTTTCCCAGGCTACGTTTGAAGTTTGAGGTGGCAAAACAAGCAAGCAGCCCCATTCTCTGTGCCTCTGTGCGAGCACTGCCATGGGCAGATGAGGCTGAGCAACAGCTTTCCAGGCTAGCCCCTTCTGGCTGCCAGCTATCTGCAGACGTTCCCACTTTCGGAGCAGGGCTGTGATAGGAGCCTGGCAGGGTCACCACCATTCCCAGCATGCGTTTGAAGTTTCAAGTGGCAAGATAAGCAAGCAGCCCCATTCTCTGTGCCTCTTTGCGAACAGTGCCATGGGCAGATGAGGCTGAGCAACAGCTTTCCAGGCTAGCCCATTCTGGCTGCCAGCTATCTGCAGACGTTCGTACTTTCGCAGCAGGGCTGCGAAAGGAGCCTGGCTGGGACACCAACTTTCCCAGGCTACGTTTGAAGTTTGAGGTGGCAAAACAAGCAACTAGCCCCATTCTCTGTGCCTCTGTGCGAGCAGTGCCATGGGCAGATGAGGCTGAGCAACAGCTTTCCAGGATAGCGCCTTCTGGCTGCCAGCTATCTGCAGAAGTTCGCACTTTCGGAGCAGGGCTCTGATAGGAGCCTGGCAGGGTCACCACCATTCCCAGCATGCGTTTGAAGTTTCAAGTGGCAAGATAAGCAAGCAGCCCCATTCTCTGTGCCTCTATGCGAACAGTGCCATGGGCAGATGAGGCTGAGCAACAGCTTTCCAGGCTAGCCCCTTCTGGCTGCCAGCTATCTGCAGACGTTCGCATTTCAAGAGCAGGTCTGCGAAAGGAGCCTGGCAGGGACACCACCATTCCCAGCATGCCTTTGAAGTTTCAAGTTGCAAGACAAGCAAGCAGCCCCATTCTCTGTGCCTCTGTGCGAACAGTGCCATGGGCAGATGAGGCTGAGCAACAGCTTTCCAGGCTAGCCCCTTCTGGCTGCCAGCTATCTGCAGATGTTCGCACTTTCGGAGCAGGGCTGCGAAAGGAGCCTGGCTGGGACACCAACTTTCCCAGGCTACGTTTGAAGTTTGAAGTGGCAAGACAAGCAAGCAGCCCCATTCTCTGTGCCTCTGTGCGAGCACTGCCATGGGCAGATGAGGCTGAGCAACAGCTTTCCAGGATAGCACCTTGTGGCTGCCAGCTATCTGCAGACGTTCGCACTTTCGGAGCAGGGCTGTGATAGGAGCCTGGCAGGGACACCAACTTTCCCAGCATGCGTTTGAAGTTTCAAGTGGCAAGATAAGCAAGCAGCCCCATTCTCTGTGCCTCTTTGCGAACAGTGCCATGGGCAGATGAGGCTGAGCAACAGCTTTCCAGGCTAGCCCCTTCTGGCTGCCAGCTATCTGCAGATGTTCGCACTTTCGGAGCAGGGCTGCGAAAGGAGCCTGGCTGGGACACCAACTTTCCCAGGCTACGTTTGAAGTTTGAGGTGGCAAAACAAGCAAGGAGCCCCATTCTCTGTGCCTCTGTGCGAGCACTGCCATGGGCAGATGAGGCTGAGCAACAGCTTTCCAGGCTAGCGCCTTCTGGCTGCCAGCTATCTGCAGACGTTCGCACTTCAAGAGCAGGGCTGGGAAAGGAGCCTGGCAGGGACACCAACTTTCCCAGGCTACGTTTGAAGTTTGAGGTGGCAAGACAAGCAAGCAGCCTTATTCTCTGTGCCTCTGTGCGAGCAGTGCCATGGGCAGATGAGGCTGAGCAACAGCTTTCCAGGCTAGCCCCTTCTGGCTGCCAGCTATCTGCAGACGTTCGCACTTTCGGAGCAGGGCTGTGATAGGAGCCTGGCAGGGACACCCTCTTTCCCAGGCTACGTTTGAAGTTTGAGGTGGCAAGACAAGCAAGCAGCCCCATTCTCTGTGCCTCTGTGCGAGCACTGCCATGGGCAGATGAGGCTGAGCAACAGCTTTCCAGGATAGCACCTTGTGGCTGCCAGCTATCTGCAGAAGTTCGCACTTTCGGAGCAGGGCTGTGATAGGAGCCTGGCAGGGTCACCACCATTCCCAGCATGCGTTTGAAGTTTCAAGTGGCAAGATAAGCAAGCAGCCCCATTCTCTGTGCCTCTATGCGAACAGTGCCATGGGCAGATGAGGCTGAGCAACAGCTTTCCAGGCTAGCACCTTCTGGCTGCCAGCTATCTGCAGACGTTCGCATTTCAAGAGCAGGTCTGCGAAAGGAGCCTGGCAGGGACACCACCATTCCCAGCATGCCTTTGAATTTTCAAGTTGCAAGACAAGAAAGCAGCCCCATTCTCTGTGCCTCTGTGCGAACAGTGCCATGGGCAGATGAGGCTGAGCAACAGCTTTCCAGGCTAGCCCCTTCTGGCTGCCAGCTATCTGCAGACGTTCGCACTTTCGGAGCAGGGCTGCGAAAGGAACCTGGCTGGGACACCAACTTTCCCAGGCTACGTTTGAAGTTTGAGGTGGCAAAACAAGCAAGCAGCCCCATTCTCTGTGCCTCTGTGCGAGCAGTGCCATGGGCAGATGAGGCTGAGCTACAGCTTTCCAGGCTAGCCCCTTCTGGCTGCCAGCTATCTGCAGACGTTCGCACTTTCGGAGCAGGGCTGTGATAGGAGCCTGGCAGGGACACCACCATTCCCAGCATGCGTTTGAAGTTTCAAGTGGCAAGATAAGCAAGCAGCCCCATTCTCTGTGCCTCTGTGCGAGCACTGCCATGGGCAGATGAGGCTGAGAAACAGCTTTCCAGGGTAGCGCCTTCTGGCTGCCAGCTATCTGCAGACGTTCGCACTTTCGGAGTAGGGCTGCGAAAGGAGCCTGGCAGAGACACCATCTTTCCCAGGCTACGTTTGAAGTTTGAGATGGCAAAGC
Organism: Opisthocomus hoazin; assembly: GCF_030867145.1. Lineage (NCBI taxonomy): Eukaryota > Metazoa > Chordata > Aves > Opisthocomiformes > Opisthocomidae > Opisthocomus > Opisthocomus hoazin. Next base: position 953,031 of record NC_134447.1, on the reverse strand, counting down.
AAGCAAGCAGCCCCATTCGCTGTGCCTCTGTGCGAGCAGTGCCATGGGCAGATGAGGCTGAGCAACAGCTTTCCAGGATAGCACCTTGTGGCTGCCAGCTATCTGCAGACGTTCCCGCTTTCGGAGCAGGGCTGTGATAGGAGCCTGGCAGGGTCACCACCATTCCCAGCATGCGTTTGAAGTTTCAAGTGGCAAGATAAGCAAGCAGCCCCATTCTCTGTGCCTCTTTGCGAACAGTGCCATGGGCAGATGAGGCTGAGCAACAGCTTTCCAGGCTAGCCCATTCTGGCTGCCAGCTATCTGCAGACGTTCGTACTTTCGGAGCAGGGCTGCGAAAGGAGCCTGGCTGGGACACCAACTTTCCCAGGCTACGTTTGAAGTTTGAGGTGGCAAAACAAGCAAGCAGCCCCATTCTCTGTGCCTCTGTGCGAGCAGTGCCATGGGCAGATGAGGCTGAGCAACAGCTTTCCAGGCTAGCGCCTCCTGGCTGCCAGCTATCTGCAGAAGTTTGCACTTTCGGAGCAGGGCTGTGATAGGAGCCTGGCAGGGTCACCACCATTCCCAGCATGCGTTTGAAGTTTCAAGTGGCAAGATAAGTAAGCAGCCCCATTCTCTGTGCCTCTATGCGAACAGTGCCATGGGCAGATGAGGCTGAGCAACAGCTTTCCAGGCTAGCCCCTTCTGGCTGCCAGCTATCTGCAGACGTTCGCACTTTCGGAGCAGGGCTGTGATAGGAGCCTGGCAGGGTCACCACCATTCCCAGCATGCGTTTGAAGTTTGAGGTGGCAAGATAAGCAAGCAGCCCCATTCTCTGTGCCTCTGTGCGAACAGTGCCATGGGCAGAGGAGTCTGAGCAACAGCTTTACAAGCTAGCCCCTTCTGGCTGCCAGCTATCTGCAGACGTTCGCATTTCAAGAGCAGGTCTGCGAAAGGAGCCTGGCAGGGACACCACCATTCCCAGCATGCCTTTGAAGTTTCAGGTTGCAAGACAAGCAAGCAGCCCCATTCTCTGTGCCTCTGTGCGAACAGTGCCATGGGCAGATGAGGCTGAGCAACAGCTTTCCAGGATAGCCCCTTCTGGCTGCCAGCTATCTGCAGACGTTCGCACTTTCGGAGCAGGGCTGCGAAAGGAGCCTGGCTGGGACACCAACTTTCCCAGGCTACGTTTGAAGTTTGAGGTGGCAAGACAAGCAAGCAGCCCCATTCTCTGTGCCTCTGTGATAGCACTGCCATGGGCAGATGAGGCTGAGCAACAGCTTTCCAGGATAGCCCCTTCTGGCTGCCAGCTATCTGCAGACGTTCGCACTTTCGGAGCAGGGCTGTGAAAGGAGCCTGGCAGGGTCACCACCATTCCCAGCATGCGTTTGAAGTTTCAAGTGGCAAGATAAGCAAGCAGCCCCATTCTCTGTGCCTCTATGCGAACAGTGCCATGGGCAGATGAGGCTGAGCAACAGCTTTCCAGGCTAGCGCCTTCTGGCTGCCAGCTATCTGCAGACGTTCGCACTTTCGGAGCAGGGCTGCGAAAGGAGCCTGGCAGGGACACCAACTTTCCCAGGCTACGTTTGAAGTTTGAGGTGGCAAGACAAGCAAGCAGCATTATTCTCTGTGCCTCTGTGCGAGCAGTGCCATGGGAAGATGAGGCTGAGCAACAGCTTTCCAGGCTAGCCCCTTCTGGCTGCCAGCTATCTGCAGAGGTTCGCACTTTCGGAGCAGGGCTGTGATAGGAGCCTGGCAGGGACACCAACTTTCCCAGGCTACGTTTGAAGTTTGAGGTGGCAAGACAAGCAAGCAGCCCCATTCTCTGTGCCTCTGTGCGAGCACTGCCATGGGCAGATGAGGCTGAGCAACAGCTTTCCAGGCTAGCACCTTGTGGCTGCCAGCTATCTGCAGACGTTCGCACTTTCGGAGCAAGGCTGTGATATCAGCCTGGCAGGGATACCAACTTTCCCAGCATGCGTTTGAAGTTTCAAGTGGCAAGATAAGCAAGCAGCCCCATTCTCTGTGCCTCTTTGCGAACAGTGCCATGGGCAGATGAGGCTGAGCAACAGCTTTCCAGGCTAGCCCATTCTGTCTGCCAGCTATCTGCAGACGTTCGTACTTTCGGAGCAGGGCTGCGAAAGGAACCTGGCTGGGACACCAACTTTCCCAGGCTACGTTTGAAGTTTCAAGTGGCAAGATAAGCAAGCAGCCCCATTCTCTGTGCCTCTATGCGAACAGTGCCATGGGCAGATGAGGCTGAGCAACAGCTTTCCAGGCTAGCCCCTTCTGGCTGCCAGCTATCTGCAGACGTTCGCATTTCAAGAGCAGGTCTGCGAAAGGAGCCTGGCAGGGACACCACCATTCCCAGCATGCCTTTGAAGTTTCAGGTTGCAAGACAAGCAAGCAGCCCCATTCTCTGTGCCTCTGTGCGAACAGTGCCATGGGCAGATGAGGCTGAGCAACAGCTTTCCAGGATAGCCCCTTCTGGCTGCCAGCTATCTGCAGACGTTCGCACTTTCGGAGCAGGGCTGCGAAAGGAGCCTGGCTGGGACACCAACTTTCCCAGCATGCGTTTGAAGTTTGAGGTGGCAAGACAAGCAAGCAGCCCCATTCTCTGTGCCTCTGTGATAGCACTGCCATGGGCAGATGAGGCTGAGCAACAGCTTTCCAGGCTAGCCCCTTCTGGCTGCCAGCTATCTGCAGACATTCGCACTTTCGGAGCAGGGCTGTGATAGGAGCCTGGCAGGGACACCAACTTTCCCAGCATGCGTTTGAAGTTTCAAGTGGCAAGATAAGCAAGCAGCCCCATTCTCTGTGCCTCTTTGCGAACAGTGCCATGGGCAGATGAGGCTGAGCAACAGCTTTCCAGGCTAGCCCCTTCTGGCTGCCAGCTATCTGCAGACGTTCGCACTTTCGGAGCAGGGCTGCGAAAGGAGCCTGGCTGGGACACCAACTTTCCCAGGCTACGTTTGAAGTTTGAGGTGGCAAAACAAGCAAGCAGCCCCATTCTCTGTGCCTATGTGCGAGCAGTGCCATGGGCAGATGAGGCTGAGCAACAGCTTTCCAGGCTAGCCCCTTCTGGCTGCCAGCTATCTGCAGACGTTCGCACTTTCGGAGCAGGGCTGTGATAGGAGCCTGGCAGGGTCACCACCAACTTTCCCAGGCTACGTTTGAAGTTTCAAGTGGCAAGATAAGCAAGCAGCCCCATTCTCTGTGCCTCTATGCGAACAGTGCCATGGGCAGATGAGTCTGAGCAACAGCTTTCCAGGCTAGCACCTTCTGGCTGCCAGCTATCTGCAGACGTTCGCATTTCAAGAGCAGGTCTGCGAAAGGAGCCTGGCAGGGACACCACCATTCCCAGCATGCCTTTGAAGTTTCAAGTTGCAAGACAAGCAAGCAGCCCCATTCTCTGTGCCTCTGTGCGAACAGTGCCATGGGCAGATGAGGCTGAGCAACAGCTTTCCAGGCTAGCCCCTTCTGGCTGCCAGCTATCTGCAGATGTTCGCACTTTCGGAGCAGGGCTGCTAAAGGAGCGTGGCTGGGACACCAACTTTCCCAGGCTACGTTTGAAGTTTGAGGTGGCAAAACAAGCAAGGAGCCCCATTCTCTGTGCCTCTGTGCGAACAGTGCCATGGGCAGATGAGGCTGAGCAACAGCTTTCCAGGCTAGCGCCTTCTGGCTGCCAGCTATCTGCAGACGTTCGCACTTTCGGAGCAGGGCTGTGATAGGAGCCTGGCAGGGACACCATCTTTCCCAGGCTACGTTTGAAGTTTGAGGTGGCAAGACAAGCAAGCAGCCCCATTCTCTGTGCCTCTGTGCGAGCACTGCCATGGGCAGATGAGGCTGAGCAACAGCTTTCCAGGCTAGCACCTTGTGGCTGCCAGCTATCTGCAGACGTTCGCACTTTCGGAGCAAGGCTGTGATAGGAGCCTGGCAGGGATACCAACTTTCCCAGCATGCGTTTGAAGTTTCAAGTGGCAAGATAAGCAAGCAGCCCCATTCTCTGTGCCTCTTTGCGAACAGTGCCATGGGCAGATGAGGCTGAGCAACAGCTTTCCAGGCTAGCCCATTCTGGTTGCCAGCTATCTGCAGACGTTCGTACTTTCGGAGCAGGGCTGCGAAAGGAACCTGGCTGGGACACCAACTTTCCCAGGCTACGTTTGAAGTTTGAGGTGGCAAAACAAGCAAGCAGCCCCATTCTGTGTGCCTCTGTGCGAGCACTGCCATGGGCAGATGAGGCTGAGCAACAGCTTTCCAGGATAGCACCTTGTGGCTGCCAGCTATCTGCAGAAGTTCGCACTTTCGGAGCAGGGCTGTGATAGGAGCCTGGCAGGGTCACCACCATTCCCAGCATGCGTTTGCAGTTTCAAGTGGCAAGATAAGCAAGCAGCCCCATTCTCTGTGCCTCTATGCGAACAGTGCCATGGGCAGATGAGGCTGAGCAACAGCTTTCCAGGCTAGCACCTTCTGGCTGCCAGCTATCTGCAGACGTTCGCATTTCAAGAGCAGGTCTGCGAAAGGAGCCTGGCAGGGACACCACCTTTCCAAGCATGCCTTTGAAGTTTCAAGTTGCAAGACAAGCAAGCAGCCCCATTCTCTGTGCCTCTGTGCGATCAGTGCCATGGGCAGATGAGGCTGAGCAACAGCTTTCCAGGATAGCCCCTTCTGGCTGCCAGCTATCTGCAGACGTTCGCACTTTCGGAGCAGGGCTGCGAAAGGAGCCTGGCAGGGACACCATCTTTCCCAGGCTACGTTTGAAGTTTGAGGTGGCAAGACAAGCAAGCAGCCCCATTCTCTGTGCCTCTGTGCGAGCAGTGCCATGGGCAGATGAGGCTGAGCAACAGCTTTCCAGGATAGCACCTTGTGGCTGCCAGCTATCTGCAGACGTTCGCACTTTCGGAGCAAGGCTGTGATAGGAGCCTGGCAGGGATACCAACTTTCCCAGCATGCATTTGAAGTTTCAAGTGGCAAGATAAGCAAGCAGCCCCATTCTCTGTGCCTCTTTGCGAACAGTGCCATGGGCAGATGAGGCTGAGCAACAGCTTTCCAGGCTAGCACCTTCTGGCTGCCAGCTATCTGCAGACGTTCGCACTTTCGGAGCATTGCTGCGAAAGGAGCCTGGCAGGGACACCACCATTCCCAGCATGCGTTTGAAGTTTCAGGTTGCAAGACAAGCAAGCAGCCCCATTCTCTGTGCCTCTGTGCGAACAGTGCCATGGGCAGATGAGGCTGAGCAACAGCTTTCCAGGATAGCCCCTTCTGGCTGCCAGCTATCTGCAGACGTTCGCACTTTCGGAGCAGGGCTGCGAAAGGAGCCTGGCTGGGACACCAACTTTCCCAGGCTACGTTTGAAGTTTGAGGTGGCAAGACAAGCAAGCAGCCCCATTCTCTGTGCCTCTGTGCGAGCACTGCCATGGGCAGATGAGGCTGAGCAACAGCTTTCCAGGATAGCACCTTGTGGCTGCCAGCTATCTGCAGAAGTTCGCACTTTCGGAGCAGGGCTGTGATAGGAGCCTGGCAGGGTCACCACCATTCCCAGCATGCGTTTGAAGTTTCAAGTGGCAAGATAAGCAAGCAGCCCCATTCTCTGTGCCTCTATGCGAACAGTGCCATGAGCAGATGAGGCTGAGCAACAGCTTTCCAGGCTAGCACCTTCTGGCTGCCAGCTATCTGCAGACGTTCGCATTTCAAGAGCAGGTCTGCGAAAGGAGCCTGGCAGGGACACCACCATTCCCAGCATGCCTTTGAATTTTCAAGTTGCAAGACAAGCAAGCAGCCCCATTCTCTGTGCCTCTGTGCGAACAGTGCCATGGGCAGATGAGGCTGAGCAACAGCTTTCCAGGCTAGCCCCTTCTGGCTGCCAGCTATCTGCAGACGTTCGCACTTTCGGAGCAGGGCTGCGAAAGGAACCTGGCTGGGACACCAACTTTCCCAGGCTACGTTTGAAGTTTGATGTGGCAAAACAAGCAAGCAGCCCCATTCTCTGTGCCTCTGTGCGAGCAGTGCCATGGGCAGATGAGGCTGAGCAACAGCTTTCCAGGATAGCCCCTTCTGGCTGCCAGCTATCTGCAGACGTTCGCACTTTCGGAGCAGGGCTGTGATAGGAGCCTGGCAGGGTCACCACCATTCCCAGCATGCGTTTGAAGTTTCAAGTGGCAAGATAAGCAAGCAGCCCCATTCTCTGTGCCTCTATGTGAACAGTGCCATGGGCAGATGAGGCTGAGCAACAGCTTTCCAGGCTAGCACCTTCTGGCTGCCAGCTATCTGCAGACGTTCGCACTTTCGGAGCAGGGCTGCGAAAGGAACCTGGCTGGGACACCAACTTTCCCAGGCTACGTTTGAAGTTTGAGGTGGCAAAACAAGCAAGCAGCCCCATTCTCTGTGCCTCTGTGCGAGCAGTGCCATGGGCAGATGAGGCTGAGCAACAGCTTTCCAGGCTAGCCCCTTCTGGCTGCCAGCTATCTGCAGATGTTCGCACTTTCGGAGCAGGGCTGTGATAGGAGCCTGGCAGGGTCACCACCATTCCCAGCATGCGTTTGAAGTTTCAAGTGGCAAGATAAGCAAGCAGCCCCATTCTCTGTGCCTCTATGCGAACAGTGCCATGGGCAGATGAGGCTGAGCAACAGCTTTCCAGGCTAGCACCTTCTGGCTGCCAGCTATCTGCAGACGTTCGCACTTTCGGAGCAGGGCTGCGAAAGGAGCCTGGCTGGGACACCAACTTTCCCAGGCTACGTTTGAAGTTTGAGGTGGCAAGACAAGCAAGCAGCCTTATTCTCTGTGCCTCTGTGCGAGCAGTGCCATGGGCAGATGAGGCTGAGCAACAGCTTTCCAGGATAGCCCCTTCTGGCTGCCAGCTATCTGCAGACGTTAGCACTTTCGGAGCAGGGCTGTGATAGGAGCCTGGCAGGGACACCACCATTCCCAGCATGCGTTTGAAGTTTCAAGTGGCAAGATAAGCAAGCAGCCCCATTCTCTGTGCCTCTGTGCGAGCACTGCCATGGGCAGATGAGGCTGAGAAACAACTTTCCAGGCTAGCGCCTTCTGGCTGCCAGCTATCTGCAGACGTTCGCACTTTCGGAGCAGGGCTGCGAAAGGAGCCTGGCAGGGACACCATCTTTCCCAGGCTACGTTTGAAGTTTGAGGTGGCAAGACAAGCAAGCAGCCCCATTCTCTGTGCCTCTGTGCGAGCACTGCCATGGGCAGATGAGGCTGAGCAACAGCTTTCCTGGATAGCACCTTGTGGCTGCCAGCTATCTGCAGACGTTCGCACTTTCGGAGCAGGGCTGTGATAGGAGCCTGGCAGGGATACCAACTTTCCCAGCATGCGTTTGAAGTTTCAAGTGGCAAGATAAGCAAGCAGCCCCATTCTCTGTGCCTCTTTGCGAACAGTGCCATTGGCAGATGAGGCTGAGCAACAGCTTTCCAGGCTAGCCCATTCTGGCTGCCAGCTATCTGCAGACGTTCGCACTTTCGGAGCAGGGCTGCGAAAGGAGCCTGGCTGGGAAACCAACTTTCCCAGGCTACGTTTGAAGTTTGAGGTGGCAAGACAAGCAAGCAGCCCCATTCTCTGTGCCTCTGTGCGAGCACTGCCATGGGCAGATGAGGCTGAGCAACAGCTTTCCAGGATAGCACCTTGTGGCTGCCAGCTATCTGCAGACGTTCGCACTTTCGGAGCAGGGCTGCGAAAGGAGCCTGGCTGGGATACCAACTTTCCCAGCATGCGTTTGAAGTTTCAAGTGGCAAGATAAGCAAGCAGCCCCATTCTCTGTGCCTCTGTGCGAACAGTGCCATGGGCAGATGAGGCTGAGCAACAGCTTTCCAGGCTAGCCCATTCTGGCTGCCAGCTATCTGCAGACGTTCGCACTTTCGGAGCAGGGCTGCGAAAGGAGCCTGGCAGGGACACCATCTTTCCCAGGCTACGTTTGAAGTTTGAGGTGGCAAGACAAGCAAGCAGCCCCATTCTCTGTGCCTCTGTGCGAGAACTGCCATGGGCAGATGAGGCTGAGCAACAGCTTTCCAGGATACCCCCTTCTGGCTGCCAGCTATCTGCAGACGTTCGCACTTTCGGAGCAAGGCTGTGATAGGAGCCTGGCAGGGATACCAACTTTCCCAGCATGCGTTTGAAGTTTCAAGTGGCAAGATAAGCAAGCAGCCCCATTCTCTGTGCCTCTTTGCGAACAGTGCCATGGGCAGATGAGGCTGAGCAACAGCTTTCCAGGCTAGCCCATTCTGGCTGCCAGCTATCTGCAGACGTTCGCACTTTCGGAGCAGGGCTGCGAAAGAAGCCTGGCTGGGACACAAACTTTCCCAGGCTACGTTTGAAGTTTGAGGTGGCAAGACAAGCAAGCAGCCCCATTCTCTGTGCCTCTGTGCGAGCACTGCCATGGGCAGATGAGGCTGAGCAACAGCTTTCCAGGATAGCACCTTGTGGCTGCCAGCTATCTGCAGACGTTCGCACTTTCGGAGCAGGGCTGTGATAGGAGCCTGGCAGGGTCACCACCATTCCCAGCATGCGTTTGCAGTTTCAAGTGGCAAGATAAGCAAGCAGCCCCATTCTCTGTGCCTCTATGCGAACAGTGCCATGGGCAGATGAGGCTGAGCAACAGCTTTCCAGGCTAGCACCTTCTGGCTGCCAGCTATCTGCAGACGTTCGCATTTCAAGAGCAGGTCTGCGAAAGGAGCCTGGCAGGGACACCACCTTTCCAAGCATGCCTTTGAAGTTTCAAGTTGCAAGACAAGCAAGCAGCCCCATTCTCTGTGCCTCTGTGCGATCAGTGCCATGGGCAGATGAGGCTGAGCAACAGCTTTCCAGGATAGCCCCTTCTGGCTGCCAGCTATCTGCAGACGTTCGCACTTTCGGAGCAGGGCTGCGAAAGGAGCCTGGCAGGGACACCATCTTTCCCAGGCTACGTTTGAAGTTTGAGGTGGCAAGACAAGCAAGCAGCCCCATTCTCTGTGCCTCTGTGCGAGCAGTGCCATGGGCAGATGAGGCTGAGCAACAGCTTTCCAGGATAGCACCTTGTGGCTGCCAGCTATCTGCAGACGTTCGCACTTTCGGAGCAAGGCTGTGATAGGAGCCTGGCAGGGATACCAACTTTCCCAGCATGCATTTGAAGTTTCAAGTGGCAAGATAAGCAAGCAGCCCCATTCTCTGTGCCTCTTTGCGAACAGTGCCATGGGCAGATGAGGCTGAGCAACAGCTTTCCAGGCTAGCACCTTCTGGCTGCCAGCTATCTGCAGACGTTCGCACTTTCGGAGCATTGCTGCGAAAGGAGCCTGGCAGGGACACCACCATTCCCAGCATGCGTTTGAAGTTTCAGGTTGCAAGACAAGCAAGCAGCCCCATTCTCTGTGCCTCTGTGCGAACAGTGCCATGGGCAGATGAGGCTGAGCAACAGCTTTCCAGGATAGCCCCTTCTGGCTGCCAGCTATCTGCAGACGTTCGCACTTTCGGAGCAGGGCTGCGAAAGGAGCCTGGCTGGGACACCAACTTTCCCAGGCTACGTTTGAAGTTTGAGGTGGCAAGACAAGCAAGCAGCCCCATTCTCTGTGCCTCTGTGCGAGCACTGCCATGGGCAGATGAGGCTGAGCAACAGCTTTCCAGGATAGCACCTTGTGGCTGCCAGCTATCTGCAGAAGTTCGCACTTTCGGAGCAGGGCTGTGATAGGAGCCTGGCAGGGTCACCACCATTCCCAGCATGCGTTTGAAGTTTCAAGTGGCAAGATAAGCAAGCAGCCCCATTCTCTGTGCCTCTATGCGAACAGTGCCATGAGCAGATGAGGCTGAGCAACAGCTTTCCAGGCTAGCACCTTCTGGCTGCCAGCTATCTGCAGACGTTCGCATTTCAAGAGCAGGTCTGCGAAAGGAGCCTGGCAGGGACACCACCATTCCCAGCATGCCTTTGAATTTTCAAGTTGCAAGACAAGCAAGCAGCCCCATTCTCTGTGCCTCTGTGCGAACAGTGCCATGGGCAGATGAGGCTGAGCAACAGCTTTCCAGGCTAGCCCCTTCTGGCTGCCAGCTATCTGCAGACGTTCGCACTTTCGGAGCAGGGCTGCGAAAGGAACCTGGCTGGGACACCAACTTTCCCAGGCTACGTTTGAAGTTTGATGTGGCAAAACAAGCAAGCAGCCCCATTCTCTGTGCCTCTGTGCGAGCAGTGCCATGGGCAGATGAGGCTGAGCAACAGCTTTCCAGGATAGCCCCTTCTGGCTGCCAGCTATCTGCAGACGTTCGCACTTTCGGAGCAGGGCTGTGATAGGAGCCTGGCAGGGTCACCACCATTCCCAGCATGCGTTTGAAGTTTCAAGTGGCAAGATAAGCAAGCAGCCCCATTCTCTGTGCCTCTATGCGAACAGTGCCATGAGCAGATGAGGCTGAGCAACAGCTTTCCAGGCTAGCACCTTCTGGCTGCCAGCTATCTGCAGACGTTCGCATTTCAAGAGCAGGTCTGCGAAAGGAGCCTGGCAGGGACACCACCATTCCCAGCATGCCTTTGAATTTTCAAGTTGCAAGACAAGCAAGCAGCCCCATTCTCTGTGCCTCTGTGCGAACAGTGCCATGGGCAGATGAGGCTGAGCAACAGCTTTCCAGGCTAGCCCCTTCTGGCTGCCAGCTATCTGCAGACGTTCGCACTTTCGGAGCAGGGCTGCGAAAGGAACCTGGCTGGGACACCAACTTTCCCAGGCTACGTTTGAAGTTTGATGTGGCAAAACAAGCAAGCAGCCCCATTCTCTGTGCCTCTGTGCGAGCAGTGCCATGGGCAGATGAGGCTGAGCAACAGCTTTCCAGGATAGCCCCTTCTGGCTGCCAGCTATCTGCAGACGTTCGCACTTTCGGAGCAGGGCTGTGATAGGAGCCTGGCAGGGTCACCACCATTCCCAGCATGCGTTTGAAGTTTCAAGTGGCAAGATAAGCAAGCAGCCCCATTCTCTGTGCCTCTATGTGAACAGTGCCATGGGCAGATGAGGCTGAGCAACAGCTTTCCAGGCTAGCACCTTCTGGCTGCCAGCTATCTGCAGACGTTCGCACTTTCGGAGCAGGGCTGCGAAAGGAACCTGGCTGGGACACCAACTTTCCCAGGCTACGTTTGAAGTTTGAGGTGGCAAAACAAGCAAGCAGCCCCATTCTCTGTGCCTCTGTGCGAGCAGTGCCATGGGCAGATGAGGCTGAGCAACAGCTTTCCAGGCTAGCCCCTTCTGGCTGCCAGCTATCTGCAGATGTTCGCACTTTCGGAGCAGGGCTGTGATAGGAGCCTGGCAGGGTCACCACCATTCCCAGCATGCGTTTGAAGTTTCAAGTGGCAAGATAAGCAAGCAGCCCCATTCTCTGTGCCTCTATGCGAACAGTGCCATGGGCAGATGAGGCTGAGCAACAGCTTTCCAGGCTAGCACCTTCTGGCTGCCAGCTATCTGCAGACGTTCGCACTTTCGGAGCAGGGCTGCGAAAGGAGCCTGGCTGGGACACCAACTTTCCCAGGCTACGTTTGAAGTTTGAGGTGGCAAGACAAGCAAGCAGCCTTATTCTCTGTGCCTCTGTGCGAGCAGTGCCATGGGCAGATGAGGCTGAGCAACAGCTTTCCAGGATACCCCCTTCTGGCTGCCAGCTATCTGCAGACGTTAGCACTTTCGGAGCAGGGCTGTGATAGGAGCCTGGCAGGGACACCACCATTCCCAGCATGCGTTTGAAGTTTCAAGTGGCAAGATAAGCAAGCAGCCCCATTCTCTGTGCCTCTGTGCGAGCACTGCCATGGGCAGATGAGGCTGAGAAACAACTTTCCAGGCTAGCGCCTTCTGGCTGCCAGCTATCTGCAGACGTTCGCACTTTCGGAGCAGGGCTGCGAAAGGAGCCTGGCAGGGACACCATCTTTCCCAGGCTACGTTTGAAGTTTGAGGTGGCAAGACAAGCAAGCAGCCCCATTCTCTGTGCCTCTGTGCGAGCACTGCCATGGGCAGATGAGGCTGAGCAACAGCTTTCCTGGATAGCACCTTGTGGCTGCCAGCTATCTGCAGACGTTCGCACTTTCGGAGCAGGGCTGTGATAGGAGCCTGGCAGGGATACCAACTTTCCCAGCATGCGTTTGAAGTTTCAAGTGGCAAGATAAGCAAGCAGCCCCATTCTCTGTGCCTCTTTGCGAACAGTGCCATTGGCAGATGAGGCTGAGCAACAGCTTTCCAGGCTAGCCCATTCTGGCTGCCAGCTATCTGCAGACGTTCGCACTTTCGGAGCAGGGCTGCGAAAGGAGCCTGGCTGGGAAACCAACTTTCCCAGGCTACGTTTGAAGTTTGAGGTGGCAAGACAAGCAAGCAGCCCCATTCTCTGTGCCTCTGTGCGAGCACTGCCATGGGCAGATGAGGCTGAGCAACAGCTTTCCAGGATAGCACCTTGTGGCTGCCAGCTATCTGCAGACGTTCGCACTTTCGGAGCAGGGCTGCGAAAGGAGCCTGGCTGGGATACCAACTTTCCCAGCATGCGTTTGAAGTTTCAAGTGGCAAGATAAGCAAGCAGCCCCATTCTCTGTGCCTCTGTGCGAACAGTGCCATGGGCAGATGAGGCTGAGCAACAGCTTTCCAGGCTAGCCCATTCTGGCTGCCAGCTATCTGCAGACGTTCGCACTTTCGGAGCAGGGCTGCGAAAGGAGCCTGGCAGGGACACCATCTTTCCCAGGCTACGTTTGAAGTTTGAGGTGGCAAGACAAGCAAGCAGCCCCATTCTCTGTGCCTCTGTGCGAGAACTGCCATGGGCAGATGAGGCTGAGCAACAGCTTTCCAGGATACCCCCTTCTGGCTGCCAGCTATCTGCAGACGTTCGCACTTTCGGAGCAAGGCTGTGATAGGAGCCTGGCAGGGATACCAACTTTCCCAGCATGCGTTTGAAGTTTCAAGTGGCAAGATAAGCAAGCAGCCCCATTCTCTGTGCCTCTTTGCGAACAGTGCCATGGGCAGATGAGGCTGAGCAACAGCTTTCCAGGCTAGCCCATTCTGGCTGCCAGCTATCTGCAGACGTTCGCACTTTCGGAGCAGGGCTGCGAAAGAAGCCTGGCTGGGACACAAACTTTCCCAGGCTACGTTTGAAGTTTGAGGTGGCAAGACAAGCAAGCAGCCCCATTCTCTGTGCCTCTGTGCGAGCACTGCCATGGGCAGATGAGGCTGAGCAACAGCTTTCCAGGATAGCACCTTGTGGCTGCCAGCTATCTGCAGACGTTCGCACTTTCGGAGCAAGGCTGTGATAGGAGCCTGGCAGGGATACCAACTTTCCCAGCATGCGTTTGAAGTTTCAAGTGGCAAGATAAGCAAGCAGCCTCATTCTCTGTGCCTCTTTGCGAACAGTGCCATGGGCAGATGAGGCTGAGCAACAGCTTTCCAGGCTAGCCCATTCTGGCTGCCAGCTATCTGCAGACGTTCGCACTTTCGGAGCAGGGCTGCGAAAGGAGCCTGGCTGGGACACCAACTTTCCCAGGCTACGTTTGAAGTTTGAGGTGGCAAAACAAGCAAGCAGCCCCATTCTCTGTGCCTCTGTGCGAGCAGTGCCATGGGCAGATGAGGCTGAGCAACAGCTTTCCAGGCTAGCCCCTTCTGGCTGCCAGCTATCTGCAGACGTTAGCACTTTCGTAGCAGGGCTGCGAAAGGAGCCTGGGAGAGACACCAACTTTCCCAGGCTACGTTTGAAGTTTGAGGTGGCAAGACAAGCAAGCAGCCCCATTCTCTGTGCCTCTGTGCGAGCACTGCCATGGGCAGATGAGGCTGAGCAACAGCTTTCCAGGATAGCACCTTGTGGCTGCCAGCTATCTGCAGACGTTCGCACTTTCGGAGCAGGGCTGTGATAGGAGCCTGGCAGGGATACCAACTTTCCCAGCATGCGTTTGAAGTTTCAAGTGGCAAGATAAGCAAGCAGCCCCATTCTCTGTGCCTCTTTGCGAACAGTGCCATTGGCAGATGAGGCTGAGCAACAGCTTTCCAGGCTAGCCCATTCTGGCTGCCAGCTATCTGCAGACGTTCGCACTTTCGGAGCAGGGCTGCGAAAGGAGCCTGGCTGGGAAACCAACTTTCCCAGGCTACGTTTGAAGTTTGAGGTGGCAAGACAAGCAAGCAGCCCCATTCTCTGTGCCTCTGTGCGAGCACTGCCATGGGCAGATGAGACTGAGCAACAGCTTTCCAGGATAGCACCTTGTGGCTGCCAGCTATCTGCAGACGTTCGCACTTTCGGAGCAGGGCTGTGAAAGGAGCCTGGCTGGGATACCAACTTTCCCAGCATGCGTTTGAAGTTTCAAGTGGCAAGATAAGCAAGCAGCCCCATTCTCTGTGCCTCTGTGCGAACAGTGCCATGGGCAGATGAGGCTGAGCAACAGCTTTCCAGGCTAGCCCATTCTGGCTGCCAGCTATCTGCAGACGTTCGCACTTTCGGAGCAGGGCTGCGAAAGGAGCCTGGCTGGGACACCACCATTCCCAGCATGCGTTTGAAGTTTCAAGTGGCAAGATAAGCAAGCAGCCCCATTCTCTGTGCCTCTGTGCGAGCACTGCCATGGGCAGATGAGGCTGAGAAACAGCTTTCCAGGCTAGCGCCTTCTGGCTGCCAGCTATCTGCAGACGTTCGCACTTTCGGAGCAGGGCTGCGAAAGGAGCCTGGCAGGGACACCATCTTTCCCAGCATGCGTTTGAAGTTTGAGGTGGCAAGACAAGCAAGCAGCCCCATTCTCTGTGCCTCTGTGCGAGAACTGCCATGGGCAGATGAGGCTGAGCAACAGCTTTCCAGGCTAGCCCCTTCTGGCTGCCAGCTATCTGCAGACGTTCGCACTTTCGGAGCAGGGCTGCGAAAGAAGCCTGGCTGGGACACAAACTTTCCCAGGCTACGTTTGAAGTTTGAGGTGGCAAGACAAGCAAGCAGCCCCATTCTCTGTGCCTCTGTGCGAGCACTGCCATGGGCAGATGAGGCTGAGCAACAGCTTTCCAGGATAGCACCTTGTGGCTGCCAGCTATCTGCAGACGTTCGCACTTTCGGAGTAGGGCTGCGAAAGGAGCCTGGCTGGGATACCAACTTTCCCAGCATGCGTTTGAAGTTTCAAGTGGCAAGATAAGCAAGCAGCCCCATTCTCTGTGCCTCTTTGCGAACAGTGCCATGGGCAGATGAGGCTGAGCAACAGCTTTCCAGGCTAGCCCATTCTGGCTGCCAGCTATCTGCAGACGTTCGCACTTTCGGAGCAGGGCTGCGAAAGGAGCCTGGCTGGGACACCAACTTTCCCAGGCTACGTTTGAAGTTTGAGGTGGCAAAACAAGCAAGCAGCCCCATTCTCTGTGCCTCTGTGCGAGCAGTGCCATGGGCAGATGAGGCTGAGCAACAGCTTTCCAGGCTAGCCCCTTCTGGCTGCCAGCTATCTGCAGACGTTAGCACTTTCGTAGCAGGGCTGCGAAAGGAGCCTGGGAGAGACACCAACTTTCCCAGGCTACGTTTGAAGTTTGAGGTGGCAAGACAAGCAAGCAGCCCCATTCTCTGTGCCTCTGTGCGAGCACTGCCATGGGCAGATGAGGCTGAGCAACAGCTTTCCAGGATAGCACCTTGTGGCTGCCAGCTATCTGCAGACGTTCGCACTTTCGGAGTAGGGCTGCGAAAGGAGCCTGGCTGGGATACCAACTTTCCCAGCATGCGTTTGAAGTTTCAAGTGGCAAGATAAGCAAGCAGCCCCATTCTCTGTGCCTCTTTGCGAACAGTGCCATGGGCAGATGAGGCTGAGCAACAGCTTTCCAGGCTAGCCCATTCTGGCTGCCAGCTATCTGCAGACGTTTGCACTTTCGGAGCAGGGCTGCGAAAGGAGCCTGGCTGGGACACCAACTTTCCCAGGCTACGTTTGAAGTTTGAGGTGGCAAAACAAGCAAGCAGCCCCATTCTCTGTGCCTCTGTGCGAGCAGTGCCATGGGCAGATGAGGCTGAGCAACAGCTTTCCAGGATACCCCCTTCTGGCTGCCAGCTATCTGCAGACGTTAGCACTTTCGGAGCAGGGCTGTGATAGGAGCCTGGCAGGGACACCATCTTTCCCAGGCTACGTTTGAAGTTTGAGGTGGCAAGACAAGCAAGCAGCCCCATTCTCTGTGCCTCTGTGCGAGCAGTGCCATGGGCAGATGAGGCTGAGCAACAGCTTTCCAGGATAGCACCTTGTGGCTGCCAGCTATCTGCAGACGTTCGCACTTTCGGAGCAAGGCTGTGATAGGAGCCTGGCAGGGATACCAACTTTCCCAGCATGCGTTTGAAGTTTCAAGTGGCAAGATAAGCAAGCAGCCCCATTCTCTGTGCCTCTTTGCGAACAGTGCCATGGGCAGATGAGGCTGAGCAACAGCTTTCCAGGCTAGCCCATTCTGGCTGCCAGCTATCTGCAGACGTTCGCACTTTCGGAGCAGGGCTGCGAAAGGAGCCTGGCTGGGACACCAACTTTCCCAGGCTACGTTTGAAGTTTGAGGTGGCAAAACAAGCAAGCAGCCCCATTCTCTGTGCCTCTGTGCGAGCAGTGCCATGGGCAGATGAGGCTGAGCAACAGCTTTCCAGGATAGCCCATTCTGGCTGCCAGCTATCTGCAGACGTTCGCACTTTCGGAGCAGGGCTGCGAAAGGAACCTGGCTGGGACACCAACTTTCCCAGGCTACGTTTGAAGTTTGAGGTGGCAAAACAAGCAAGCAGCCCCATTCTCTGTGCCTCTGTGCGAGCAGTGCCATGGGCAGATGAGGCTGAGCAACAGCTTTCCAGGCTAGCCCCTTCTGGCTGCCAGCTATCTGCAGATGTTCGCACTTTCGGAGCAGGGCTGTGATAGGAGCCTGGCAGGGACACCACCATTCCCAGCATGCGTTTGAAGTTTCAAGTGGCAAGATAAGCAAGCAGCCCCATTCTCTGTGCCTCTGTGCGAGCACTGCCATGGGCAGATGAGGCTGAGAAACAGCTTTCCAGGGTAGCGCCTTCTGGCTGCCAGCTATCTGCAGACGTTCGCACTTTCGGAGCAGGGCTGCGAAAGGAGCCTGGCAGAGACACCATCTTTCCCAGGCTACGTTTGAAGTTTGAGATGGCAAAGCAAGCAAGCAGCCCCATTCGCTGTGCCTCTGTGCGAGCAGTGCCATGGGCAGATGAGGCTGAGCAACAGCTTTCCAGGATAGCACCTTGTGGCTGCCAGCTATCTGCAGACGTTCCCACTTTCGGAGCAGGGCTGTGATAGGAGCCTGGCAGGGTCACCACCATTCCCAGCATGCGTTTGAAGTTTCAAGTGGCAAGATAAGCAAGCAGCCCCATTCTCTGTGCCTCTTTGCGAACAGTGCCATGGGCAGATGAGGCTGAGCAACAGCTTTCCAGGCTAGCCCATTCTGGCTGCCAGCTATCTGCAGACGTTCGTACTTTCGGAGCAGGGCTGCGAAAGGAGCCTGGCTGGGACACCAACTTTCCCAGGCTACGTTTGAAGTTTGAGGTGGCAAGACAAGCAAGCAGCCCCATTCTCTGTGCCTCTGTGCGAGCAGTGCCATGGGCAGATGAGGCTGAGCAACAGCTTTCCAGGCTAGCCCCTTCTGCCTGCCAGCTATCTGCAGACGTTCGCACTTTCGGAGCAGGGCTGTGATAGGAGCCTGGCAGGGTCACCACCATTCCCAGCATGCGTTTGAAGTTTCAAGTGGCAAGATAAGCAAGCAGCCCCATTCTCTGTGCCTCTGTGCGAACAGTGCCATGGGCAGAGGAGTCTGAGCAACAGCTTTCCAAGCTAGCCCCTTCTGGCTGCCAGCTATCTGCAGACGTTCGCATTTCAAGAGCAGGTCTGCGAAAGGAGCCTGGCAGGGACAGCACCATTCCCAGCATGCCTTTGAAGTTTCAGGTTGCAAGACAAGCAAGCAGCCCCATTCTCTGTGCCTCTGTGCGAACAGTGCCATGGGCAGATGAGGCTGAGCAACAGCTTTCCAGGATAGCCCCTTCTGGCTGCCAGCTATCTGCAGACGTTCGCACTTTCGGAAAAGGGCTGCGAAAGGAGCCTGGCTGGGACACCAACTTTCCCAGGCTACGTTTGAAGTTTGAGGTGGCAAGACAAGCAAGCAGCCCCATTCTCTGTGCCTCTGTGATAGCACTGCCATGGGCAGATGAGGCTGAGCAACAGCTTTCCAGGCTAGCCCCTTCTGGCTGCCAGCTATCTGCAGACGTTCGCACTTTCGGAGCAGGGCTGTGATAGGAGCCTGGCAGGGACACCAACTTTCCCAGCATGCGTTTGAAGTTTCAAGTGGCAAGATAAGCAAGCAGCCCCATTCTCTGTGCCTCTTTGCGAACAGTGCCATGGGCAGATGAGGCTGAGCAACAGCTTTCCAGGCTAGCCCCTTCTGGCTGCCAGCTATCTGCAGACGTTCGCACTTTCGGAGCAGGGCTGCGAAAGTAGCCTGGCTGGGACACCAACTTTCCCAGGCTACGTTTGAAGTTTGAGGTGGCAAAACAAGCAAGCAGCCCCATTCTCTGTGCCTATGTGCGAGCAGTGCCATGGGCAGATGAGGCTGAGCAACAGCTTTCTAGACTAGCCCCTTCTGGCTGCCAGCTATCTGCAGACGTTCGCACTTTCGGAGCAGGGCTGTGATAGGAGCCTGGCAGGGTCACCACCAACTTTCCCAGGCTACGTTTGAAGTTTCAAGTGGCAAGATAAGCAAGCAGCCCCATTCTCTGTGCCTCTATGCGAACAGTGCCATGGGCAGATGAGGCTGAGCAACAGCTTTCCAGGCTAGCGCCTTCTGGCTGCCAGCTATCTGCAGACGTTCGCATTTCAAGAGCAGGTCTGCGAAAGGAGCCTGGCAGGGACACCACCATTCCCAGCATGCCTTTGAAGTTTCAAGTTGCAAGACAAGCAAGCAGCCCCATTCTCTGTGCCTCTGTGCGAACAGTGCCATGGGCAGATGAGGCTGAGCAACAGCTTTCCAGGCTAGCCCCTTCTGGCTGCCAGCTATCTGGAGATGTTCGCACTTTCGGAGCAGGGCTGCTAAAGGAGCGTGGCTGGGACACCAACTTTCCCAGGCTACGTTTGAAGTTTGAGGTGGCAAAACAAGCAAGGAGCCCCATTCTCTGTGCCTTTGTGCGAGCACTGCCATGGGCAGATGAGGCTGAGCAACAGCTTTCCAGGCTAGCGCCTTCTGGCTGCCAGCTATCTGCAGACGTTCGCACTTTCGGAGCAGGGCTGCGAAAGGAGCCTGGCAGGGACACCAACTTTCCCAGGCTACGTTTGAAGTTTGAGGTGGCAAGAGAAGCAAGCAGCATTATTCTCTGTGCCTCTGTGCGAGCAGTGCCATGGGCAGATGAGGCTGAGCAACAGCTTTCCAGGCTAACCCCTTCTGGCTGCCAGCTATCTGCAGACGTTCGCACTTTCGGAGCAGGGCTGTGATAGGAGCCTGGCAGGGACACCATCTTTCCCAGGCTACGTTTGAAGTTTGAGGTGGCAAGACAAGCAAGCAGCCCCATTCTCTGTGCCTCTGTGCGAGCACTGCCATGGGCAGATGAGGCTGAGCAACAGCTTTCCAGGCTAGCACCTTGTGGCTGCCAGCTATCTGCAGACGTTCGCACTTTCGGAGCAAGGCTGTGATAGGAGCCTGGCAGGGATACCAACTTTCCCAGCATGCGTTTGAAGTTTCAAGTGGCAAGATAAGCAAGCAGCCCCATTCTCTGTGCCTCTTTGCGAACAGTGCCATGGGCAGATGAGGCTGAGCAACAGCTTTCCAGGCTAGCCCATTCTGGCTGCCAGCTATCTGCAGACGTTCGTACTTTCGGAGCAGGGCTGCGAAAGGAACCTGGCTGGGACACCAACTTTCCCAGGCTACGTTTGAAGTTTGAGGTGGCAAAACAAGCAAGCAGCCCCATTCTGTGTGCCTCTGTGCGAGCAGTGCCATGGGCAGATGAGGCTGAGCAACAGCTTTCCAGGCTAGCCCCTTCTGGCTGCCAGCTATCTGCAGACGTTCGCACTTTCGGAGCAGGGCTGTGATAGGAGCCTGGCAGGGTCACCACCATTCCCAGCATGCGTTTGAAGTTTCAAGTGGCAAGATAAGCAAGCAGCCCCATTCTCTGTGCCTCTATGCGAACAGTGCCATGGGCAGAGGAGTCTGAGCAACAGCTTTCCAGGCTAGCACCTTCTGGCTGCCAGCTATCTGCAGACGTTCGCACTTTCGGAGCAGGGCTGCGAAAGGAGCCTGGCAGGGACACCACCATTCCCAGCATGCCTTTGAAGTTTCAGGTTGCAAGACAAGCAAGCAGCCCCATTCTCTGTGCCTCTGTGCGAACAGTGCCATGGGCAGATGAGGCTGAGCAACAGCTTTCCAGGATAGCCCCTTCTGGCTGCCAGCTATCTGCAGACGTTCGCACTTTCGGAGCAGGACTGCGAAAGGAGCCTGGCTGGGACACCAACTTTCCCAGGCTACGTTTGAAGTTTGAGGTGGCAAGACAAGCAAGCAGCCCCATTCTCTGTGCCTCTGTGCGAGCACTGCCATGGGCAGATGAGGCTGAGCAACAGCTTTCCAGGATAGCACCTTGTGGCTGCCAGCTATCTGCAGAAGTTCGCACTTTCGGAGCAGGGCTGTGATAGGAGCCTGGCAGGGTCACCACCATTCCCAGCATGCGTTTGCAGTTTCAAGTGGCAAGATAAGCAAGCAGCCCCATTCTCTGTGCCTCTATGCGAACAGTGCCATGGGCAGATGAGGCTGAGCAACAGCTTTCCAGGCTAGCACCTTCTGGCTGCCAGCTATCTGCAGACGTTCGCATTTCAAGAGCAGGTCTGCGAAAGGAGCCTGGCAGGGACACCACCTTTCTCAGCATGCCTTTGAATTTTCAAGTTGCAAGACAAGCAAGCAGCCCCATTCTCTGTGCCTCTGTGCGATCAGTGCCATGGGCAGATGAGGCTGAGCAACAGCTGTCCAGGATAGCCCCTTCTGGCTGCCAGCTATCTGCAGACGTTCGCACTTTCGGAGCAGGGCTGCGAAAGGAGCCTGGCAGGGACACCATCTTTCCCAGGCTACGTTTGAAGTTTGAGGTGGCAAGACAAGCAAGCAGCCCCATTCTCTGTGCCTCTGTGCGAGCAGTGCCATGGGCAGATGAGGCTGAGCAACAGCTTTCCAGGATAGCACCTTGTGGCTGCCAGCTATCTGCAGACGTTCGCACTTTCGGAGCAAGGCTGTGATAGGAGCCTGGCAGGGATACCAACTTTCCCAGCATGCGTTTGAAGTTTCAAGTGGCAAGATAAGCAAGCAGCCCCATTCTCTGTGCCTCTTTGCGAACAGTGCCATGGGCAGATGAGGCTGAGCAACAGCTTTCCAGGCTAGCACCTTCTGGCTGCCAGCTATCTGCAGACGTTCGCACTTTCGGAGCATTGCTGCGAAAGGAGCCTGGCAGGGACACCACCATTCCCAGCATGCCTTTGAAGTTTCAGGTTGCAAGACAAGCAAGCAGCCCCATTCTCTGTGCCTCTGTGCGAACAGTGCCATGGGCAGATGAGGCTGAGCAACAGCTTTCCAGGATAGCCCCTTCTGACTGCCAGCTATCTGCAGACGTTCGCACTTTCGGAGCAGGGCTGCGAAAGGAGCCTGGCTGGGACACCAACTTTCCCAGGCTACGTTTGAAGTTTGAGGTGGCAAGACAAGCAAGCAGCCCCATTCTCTGTGCC
Organism: Opisthocomus hoazin; assembly: GCF_030867145.1. Lineage (NCBI taxonomy): Eukaryota > Metazoa > Chordata > Aves > Opisthocomiformes > Opisthocomidae > Opisthocomus > Opisthocomus hoazin. The sequence continues at coordinate 931,417 of NC_134447.1, read as the reverse complement.
TCTGTGCGAGCACTGCCATGGGCAGATGAGGCTGAGCAACAGCTTTCCAGGATAGCACCTTGTGGCTGCCAGCTATCTGCAGAAGTTCGCACTTTCGGAGCAGGGCTGTGATAGGAGCCTGGCAGGGTCACCACCATTCCCAGCATGCGTTTGAAGTTTCAAGTGGCAAGATAAGCAAGCAGCCCCATTCTCTGTGCCTCTATGCGAACAGTGCCATGGGCAGATGAGGCTGAGCAACAGCTTTCCAGGCTAGCACCTTCTGGCTGCCAGCTATCTGCAGACGTTCGCATTTCAAGAGCAGGTCTGCGAAAGGAGCCTGGCAGGGACACCACCATTCCCAGCATGCCTTTGAATTTTCAAGTTGCAAGACAAGCAAGCAGCCCCATTCTCTGTGCCTCTGTGCGAACAGTGCCATGGGCAGATGAGGCTGAGCAACAGCTTTCCAGGCTAGCCCCTTCTGGCTGCCAGCTATCTGCAGACGTTCGCACTTTCGGAGCAGGGCTGCGAAAGGAACCTGGCTGGGACACCAACTTTCCCAGGCTACGTTTGAAGTTTGATGTGGCAAAACAAGCAAGCAGCCCCATTCTCTGTGCCTCTGTGCGAGCAGTGCCATGGGCAGATGAGGCTGAGCAACAGCTTTCCAGGATAGCCCCTTCTGGCTGCCAGCTATATGCAGACGTTCGCACTTTCGGAGCAGGGCTGTGATAGGAGCCTGGCAGGGTCACCACCATTCCCAGCATGCGTTTGAAGTTTCAAGTGGCAAGATAAGCAAGCAGCCCCATTCTCTGTGCCTCTATGCGAACAGTGCCATGGGCAGATGAGGCTGAGCAACAGCTTTCCAGGCTAGCACCTTCTGTCTGCCAGCTATCTGCAGACGTTCGCACTTTCGGAGCAGGGCTGCGAAAGGAACCTGGCTGGGACACCAACTTTCCCAGGCTACGTTTGAAGTTTGAGGTGGCAAAACAAGCAAGCAGCCCCATTCTCTGTGCCTCTGTGCGAGCAGTGCCATGGGCAGATGAGGCTGAGCAACAGCTTTCCAGGCTAGCCCCTTCTGGCTGCCAGCTATCTGCAGATGTTCGCACTTTCGGAGCAGGGGTGTGATAGGAGCCTGGCTGGGACACCAACTTTCCCAGGCTACGTTTGAAGTTTGAGGTGGCAAGACAAGCAAGCAGCCTTATTCTCTGTGCCTCTGTGCGAGCAGTGCCATGGGCAGATGAGGCTGAGCAACAGCTTTCCAGGATACCCCCTTCTGGCTGCCAGCTATCTGCAGACGTTAGCACTTTCGGAGCAGGGCTGTGATAGGAGCCTGGCAGGGACACCACCATTCCCAGCATGCGTTTGAAGTTTCAAGTGGCAAGACAAGCAAGCAGCCCCATTCTCTGTGCCTCTGTGCGAGAACTGCCATGGGCAGATGAGGCTGAGCAACAGCTTTCCAGGATACCCCCTTCTGGCTGCCAGCTATCTGCAGACGTTCGCACTTTCGGAGCAAGGCTGTGATAGGAGCCTGGCAGGGATACCAACTTTCCCAGCATGCGTTTGAAGTTTCAAGTGGCAAGATAAGCAAGCAGCCCCATTCTCTGTGCCTCTTTGCGAACAGTGCCATGGGCAGATGAGGCTGAGCAACAGCTTTCCAGGCTAGCCCATTCTGGCTGCCAGCTATCTGCAGACGTTCGCACTTTCGGAGCAGGGCTGCGAAAGGAGCCTGGCTGGGACACCAACTTTCCCAGGCTACGTTTGAAGTTTGAGGTGGCAAAACAAGCAAGCAGCCCCATTCTCTGTGCCTCTGTGCGAGCAGTGCCATGGGCAGATGAGGCTGAGCAACAGCTTTCCAGGCTAGCCCCTTCTGGCTGCAAGCTATCTGCAGACGTTCGCACTTTCGTAGCAGGGCTGCGAAAGGAGCCTGGGAGAGACACCAACTTTCCCAGGCTACGTTTGAAGTTTGAGGTGGCAAGACAAGCAAGCAGCCTTATTCTCTGTGCCTCTGTGCGAGCAGTGCCATGGGCAGATGAGGCTGAGCAACAGCTTTCCAGGATACCCCCTTCTGGCTGCCAGCTATCTGCAGACGTTAGCACTTTCGGAGCAGGGCTGTGATAGGAGCCTGGCAGGGACACCATCTTTCCCAGGCTACGTTTGAAGTTTGAGGTGGCAAGACAAGCAAGCAGCCCCATTCTCTGTGCCTCTGTGCGAGCACTGCCATGGGCAGATGAGGCTGAGCAACAGCTTTCCAGGATAGCACCTTGTGGCTGCCAGCTATCTGCAGACGTTCGCACTTTCGGAGCAAGGCTGTGATAGGAGCCTGGCAGGGATACCAACTTTCCCAGCATGCGTTTGAAGTTTCAAGTGGCAAGATAAGCAAGCAGCCCCATTCTCTGTGCCTCTTTGCGAACAGTGCCATGGGCAGATGAGGCTGAGCAACAGCTTTCCAGGCTAGCCCATTCTGGCTGCCAGCTATCTGCAGACGTTCGCACTTTCGGAGCAGGGCTGCGAAAGGAGCCTGGCTGGGATACCAACTTTCCCAGCATGCGTTTGAAGTTTCAAGTGGCAAGATAAGCAAGCAGCCCCATTCTCTGTGCCTCTTTGCGAACAGTGCCATGGGCAGATGAGGCTGAGCAACAGCTTTCCAGGCTAGCCCCTTCTGGCTGCCAGCTATCTGCAGACGTTCGCACTTTCGGAGCAGGGCTGCGAAAGGAGCCTGGCTGGGACACCACCATTTCCAGCATGCGTTTGAAGTTTCAAGTGGCAAGATAAGCAAGCAGCCCCATTCTCTGTGCCTCTGTGCGAGCACTGCCATGGGCAGATGAGGCTGAGAAACAGCTTTCCAGGCTAGCGCCTTCTGGCTGCCAGCTATCTGCAGACGTTCGCACTTTCGGAGCAGGGCTGCGAAAGGAGCCTGGCAGGGACACCATCTTTCCCAGGCTACGTTTGAAGTTTGAGGTGGCAAGACAAGCAAGCAGCCCCATTCTCTGTGCCTCTGTGCGAGCACTGCCATGGGCAGATGAGGCTGAGCAACAGCTTTCCAGGATAGCACCTTGTGGCTGCCAGCTATCTGCAGACGTTCGCACTTTCGGAGCAAGGCTGTGATAGGAGCCTGGCAGGGATACCAACTTTCCCAGCATGCGTTTGAAGTTTCAAGTGGCAAGATAAGCAAGCAGCCCCATTCTCTGTGCCTCTTTGCGAACAGTGCCATGGGCAGATGAGGCTGAGCAACAGCTTTCCATGCTAGCCCATTCTGGCTGCCAGCTATCTGCAGACGTTCGCACTTTTGGAGCAGGGCTGCGAAAGGAGCCTGGCTGGGACACCCTCTTTCCCAGGCTACGTTTGAAGTTTGAGGTGGCAAGACAAGCAAGCAGCCCCATTCTCTGTGCCTCTGTGCGAGCACTGCCATGGGCAGATGAGGCTGAGCAACAGCTTTCCAGGATAGCACCTTGTGGCTGCCAGCTATCTGCAGACGTTCGCACTTTCGGAGCAAGGCTGTGATAGGAGCCTGGCAGGGATACCAACTTTCCCAGCATGCGTTTGAAGTTTCAGGTGGCAAGATAAGCAAGCAGCCCCATTCTCTGTGCCTCTTTGCGAACAGTGCCATGGGCAGATGAGGCTGAGCAACAGCTTTCCAGGCTAGCCCATTCTGGCTGCCAGCTATCTGCAGACGTTCGCACTTTCGGAGCAGGGCTGCGAAAGGAGCCTGGCTGGGACACCAACTTTCCCGGGCTACGTTTGAAGTTTGAGGTGGCAAAACAAGCAAGCAGCCCCATTCTCTGTGCCTCTGTGCGAGCAGTGCCATGGGCAGATGAGGCTGAGCAAGAGCTTTCCAGGCTAGCCCCTTCTGGCTGCCAGCTATCTGCAGACGTTCGCACTTTCGGAGCAGGGCTGCGAAAGGAGCCTGGGAGAGACACCAACTTTCCCAGGCTACGTTTGAAGTTTGAGGTGGCAAGACAAGCAAGCAGCCTTATTCTCTGTGCCTCTTTGCGAGCAGTGCCATGGGCAGATGAGGCTGAGCAACAGCTTTCCAGGATACACCCTTCTGGCTGCCAGCTGTCTGCAGACGTTAGCACTTTCGGAGCAGGGCTGTGATAGGAGCCTGGTAGGGACACCACCATTCCCAGCATGCGTTTGAAGTTTCAAGTGGCAAGATAAGCAAGCAGCCCCATTCTCTGTGCCTCTGTGCGAGCACCGCCATGGGCAGATGAGGCTGAGCAACAGCTTTCCAGGATAGCACCTTGTGGCTGCCAGCTATCTGCAGACGTTGGCACTTTCGGAGCAGGGCTGTGATAGGAGCCTGGCAGGGATACCAACTTTCCCAGCATGCGTTTGAAGTTTCAAGTGGCAAGATAAGCAAGCAGCCCCATTCTCTGTGCCTCTTTGCGAACAGTGCCATGGGCAGATGAGGCTGAGCAACAGCTTTCCAGGCTAGCCCATTCTGGCTGCCAGCTATCTGCAGACGTTCGCACTTTCGGAGCAGGGCTGCGAAAGGAGCCTGGCTGGGACACCAACTTTCCCAGGCTACGTTTGAAGTTTGAGGTGGCAAAACAAGCAAGCAGCCCCATTCTCTGTGCCTCTGTGCGAGCAGTGCCATGGGCAGATGAGGCTGAGCAACAGCTTTCCAGGCTAGCCCCTTCTGGCTGCCAGCTATCTGCAGACGTTCGCACTTTCGGAGCAGGGCTGCGAAAGGAGCCTGGGAGAGACACCAACTTTCCAAGGCTACGTTTGAAGTTTGAGGTGGCAAGACAAGCAAGCAGCCTTATTCTCTGTGCCTCTGTGCGAGCAGTGCCATGGGCAGATGAGGCTGAGCAACAGCTTTCCAGGATACCCCCTTCTGGCTGCCAGCTATCTGCAGACGTTAGCACTTTCGGAGAAGGGCTGTGATAGGAGCCTGGCAGGGACACCACCATTCCCAGCATGCGTTTGAAGTTTCAAGTGGCAAGATAAGCAAGCAGCCCCATTCTCTGTGCCTCTGTGCGAGCACCGCCATGGGCAGATGAGGCTGAGCAACAGCTTTCCAGGCTAGCACCTTGTGGCTGCCAGCTATCTGCAGACGTTCGCACTTTCGGAGCAAGGCTGCGAAAGGAGCCTGGCTGGGACACCAACTTTCCCAGGCTACGTTTGAAGTTTGAGGTGGCAAAACAAGCAAGCAGCCCCATTCTCTGTGCCTCTGTGCGAGCAGTGCCATGGGCAGATGAGGCTGAGCAACAGCTTTCCAGGATAGCCTCTTCTGGCTGCCAGCTATCTGCAGACGTTCGCACTTTCGGAGCAGGGCTGCGAAAGGAGCCTGGCTGGGATACCAACTTTCCCAGCATGCGTTTGAAGTTTCAAGTGGCAAGATAAGCAAGCAGCCCCATTCTCTGTGCCTCTTTGCGAACAGTGCCATGGGCAGATGAGGCTGAGCAACAGCTTTCCAGGCTAGCCCATTCTGGCTGCCAGCTATCTGCAGACGTTCGCACTTTCGGAGCAGGGCTGCGAAAGGAGCCTGGCTGGGACACCACCATTCCCAGCATGCGTTTGAAGTTTCAAGTGGCAAGATAAGCAAGCAGCCCCATTCTCTGTGCCTCTGTGCGAGCACTGCCATGGGCAGATGAGGCTGAGAAACAGCTTTCCAGGCTAGCGCCTTCTGGCTGCCAGCTATCTGCAGACGTTCGCACTTTCGGAGCAGGGCTGCGAAAGGAGCCTGGCAGGGACACCATCTTTCCCAGGCTACGTTTGAAGTTAGAGGTGGCAAGACAAGCAAGCAGCCCCATTCTCTGTGCCTCTGTGCGAGCACTGCCATGGGCAGATGAGGCTGAGCAACAGCTTTCCAGGATAGCACCTTGTGGCTGCCAGCTATCTGCAGACGTTCGCACTTTCGGAGCAAGGCTGTGATAGGAGCCTGGCAGGGATACCAACTTTCCCAGCATGCGTTTGAAGTTTCAAGTGGCAAGATAAGCAAGCAGCCCCATTCTCTGTGCCTCTTTGCGAACAGTGCCATGGGCAGATGAGGCTGAGCAACAGCTTTCCAGGCTAGCCCATTCTGGCTGCCAGCTATCTGCAGACGTTCGCACTTTCGGAGCAGGGCTGCGAAAGGAGCCTGGCTGGGACACCAACTTTCCCAGGCTACGTTTGAAGTTTGAGGTGGCAAAACAAGCAAGCAGCCCCATTCTCTGTGCCTCTGTGCGAGCAGTGCCATGGGCAGATGAGGCTGAGCAACAGCTTTCCAGGCTAGCCCCTTCTGGCTGCCAGCTATCTGCAGACGTTCGCACTTTCGGAGCAGGGCTGCGAAAGGAGCCTGGGAGAGACACCAACTTTCCCAGGCTACGTTTGAAGTTTGAGGTGGCAAGACAAGCAAGCAGCCTTATTCTCTGTGCCTCTGTGCGAGCAGTGCCATGGGCAGATGAGGCTGAGCAACAGCTTTCAAGGATACCCCCTTCTGGCTGCCAGCTATCTGCAGACATTCGCACTTTCGGAGCAGGGCTGTGATAGGAGCCTGGCAGGGACACCACCATTCCCAGCATGCGTTTGAAGTTTCAAGTGGCAAGATAAGCAAGCAGCCCCATTCTCTGTGCCTCTTTGCGAACAGTGCCATGGGCAGATGAGGCTGAGCAACAGCTTTCCAGGCTAGCCCATTCTGGCTGCCAGCTATCTGCAGACGTTCGCACTTTCGGAGCAGGGCTGCGAAAGGAGCCTGGCTGGGACACCAACTTTCCCAGGCTACGTTTGAAGTTTGAGGTGGCAAAACAAGCAAGGAGCCCCATTCTCTGTGCCTCTGTGCGAGCAGTGCCATGGGCAGATGAGGCTGAGCAACAGCTTTCCAGGCTAGCCCCTTCTGGCTGCCAGCTATCTGCAGACGTTCGCACTTTCGGAGCAGGGCTGTGATAGGAGCCTGGCAGGGTCACCACCATTCCCAGCATGCGTTTGAAGTTTCAAGTGGCAAGATAAGCAAGCAGCCCCATTCTCTGTGCCTCTATGCGAACAGTGCCATGGGCAGAGGAGTCTGAGCAACAGCTTTCCAGGCTAGCACCTTCTGGCTGCCAGCTATCTGCAGACGTTCGCATTTCAAGAGCAGGTCTGCGAAAGGAGCCTGGCAGGGACACCACCATTCCCAGCATGCCTTTGAAGTTTCAGGTTGTAAGACAAGCAAGCAGCCTTATTCTCTGTGCCTCTGTGCGAGTAGTGCCATGGGCAGATGAGGCTGAGCAAAAGCTTTCCAGGCTAGCCCCTTCTGGCTGCCAGCTATCTGCAGACGTTAGCACTTTCGGAGCAGGGCTGTGATAGGAGCCTGGCAGGGACACCACCATTCCCAGCATGCGTTTGAAGTTTCAAGTGGCAAGATAAGCAAGCAGCCCCATTCTCTGTGCCTCTTTGCGAACAGTGCCATGGGCAGATGAGGCTGAGCAACAGCTTTCCAGGCTAGCCCCTTCTGGCTGCCAGCTATCTGCAGACGTTCGCACTTTCGGAGCAGGGCTGCGAAAGGAGCCTGGCTGGGACACCCTCTTTCCCAGGCTACGTTTGAAGTTTGAGGTGGCAAGACAAGTAAGCAGCCCCATTCTCTGTGCCTCTGTGCGAGCACTGCCATGGGCAGATGAGGCTGAGCAACAGCTTTCCAGGATAGCACCTTGTGGCTGCCAGCTATCTGCAGAAGTTCGCACTTTCGGAGCAGGGCTGTGATAGGAGCCTGGCAGGGTCACCACCATTCCCAGCTTGCGTTTGCAGTTTCAAGTGGCAAGATAAGCAAGCAGCCCCATTCTCTGTGCCTCTATGCGAACAGTGCCATGGGCAGATGAGGCTGAGCAACAGCTTTCCAGGCTAGCACCTTCTGGCTGCCAGCTATCTGCAGACGTTCGCATTTCAAGAGCAGGTCTGCGAAAGGAGCCTGGCAGGGACACCACCATTCCCAGCATGCCTTTGAAGTTTCAAGTTGCAAGACAAGCAAGCAGCCCCATTCTCTGTGCCTCTGTGCGAACAGTGCCATGGGCAGATGAGGCTGAGCAACAGCTTTCCAGGCTAGCCCCTTCTGGCTGCCAGCTATCTGCAGACGTTCGCACTTTCGGAGCAGGGCTGCGAAAGGAACCTGGCTGGGACACCAACTTTCCCAGGCTACGTTTGAAGTTTGATGTGGCAAAACAAGCAAGCAGCCCCATTCTCTGTGCCTCTGTGCGAGCAGTGCCATGGGCAGATGAGGCTGAGCAACAGCTTTCCAGGATAGCACCTTGTGGCTGCCAGCTATCTGCAGACGTTCGCACTTTCGGAGCAAGGCTGTGATAGGAGCCTGGCAGGGATACCAACTTTCCCAGCATGCGTTTGAAGTTTCAAGTGGCAAGATAAGCAAGCAGCCCCATTCTCTGTGCCTCTTTGCGAACAGTGCCATGGGCAGATGAGGCTGAGCAACAGCTTTCCAGGCTAGCCCATTCTGGCTGCCAGCTATCTGCAGACGTTCGCACTTTCGGAGCAGGGCTGCGAAAGGAGCCTGGCTGGGACACCAACTTTCCCAGGCTACGTTTGAAGTTTGAGGTGGCAAGACAAGCAAGCAGCCCCATTCTCTGTGCCTCTGTGCGAGCACTGCCATGGGCAGATGAGGCTGAGCAACAGCTTTCCTGGATAGCACCTTGTGGCTGCCAGCTATCTGCAGACGTTCGCACTTTCGGAGCAAGGCTGTGATAGGAGCCTGGCAGGGATACCAACTTTCCCAGCATGCGTTTGAAGTTTCAAGTGGCAAGATAAGCAAGCAGCCCCATTCTCTGTGCCTCTTTGCGAACAGTGCCATGGGCAGATGAGGCTGAGCAACAGCTTTCCAGGCTAGCCCATTCTGGCTGCCAGCTATCTGCAGACGTTGGCACTTTCGGAGCAGGGCTGCGAAAGGAGCCTGGCTGGGACACCAACTTTCCCAGGCTACGTTTGAAGTTTGAGGTGGCAAAACAAGCAAGCAGCCCCATTCTCTGTGCCTCTGTGCGAGCAGTGCCATGGGCAGATGAGGCTGAGCAACAGCTTTCCAGGATAGCCCCTTCTGGCTGCCAGCTATCTGCAGACGTTCGCACTTTCGGAGCAGGGCTGTGATAGGAGCCTGGCAGGGTCACCACCATTCCCACCATGCGTTTGAAGTTTCAAGTGGCAAGATAAGCAAGCAGCCCCATTCTCTGTGCCTCTATGCGAACAGTGGCATGGGCAGAGAAGTCTGAGCAACAGCTTTCCAGGCTAGCACCTTCTGGCTGCCAGCTATCTGCAGACGTTCGCACTTTCGGAGCATTGCTGCGAAAGGAGCCTGGCAGGGACACCACCATTCCCAGAATGCGTTTGAAGTTTCAGGTTGCAAGACAAGCAAGCAGCCCCATTCTCTGTGCCTCTGTGCGAACAGTGCCATGGGCAGATGAGGCTGAGCAACAGCTTTCCAGGCTAGCCCATTCTGGCTGCCAGCTATCTGCAGACGTTCGCACTTTCGGAGCAGGGCTGCGAAAGGAGCCTGGCTGGGACACCGTCTTTCCCAGGCTACGTTTGAAGTTTGAGGTGGCAAGACAAGCAAGCAGCCCCATTCTCTGTGCCTCTGTGCGAGCACTGCCATGGGCAGATGAGGCTGAGTAACAGCTTTCCAGGATAGCACCTTGTGGCTGCCAGCTATCTGCAGACGTTCGCACTTTCGGAGCAGGGCTGCGAAAGGAGCCTGGCTGGGATACCAACTTTCCCAGCATGCGTTTGAAGTTTCAAGTGGCAAGATAAGCAAGCAGCCCCATTCTCTGTGCCTCTTTGCGAACAGTGCCATGGGCAGATGAGGCTGAGCAACAGCTTTCCAGGCTAGCCCCTTCTGGCTGCCAGCTATCTGCAGACGTTCGCACTTTCGGAGCAGGGCTGCGAAAGGAGCCTGGCTGGGACACCACCATTCCCAGCATGCGTTTGAAGTTTCAAGTGGCAAGATAAGCAAGCAGCCCCATTCTCTGTGCCTCTGTGCGAGCACTGCCATGGGCAGATGAGGCTGAGAAAAAGCTTTCCAGGCTAGCGCCTTCTGGCTGCCAGCTATCTGCAGACGTTCGCACTTTCGGAGCAGGGCTGCGAAAGGAGCCTGGCTGGGATACCAACTTTCCCAGCATGCGTTTGAAGTTTCAAGTGGCAAGATAAGCAAGCAGCCCCATTCTCTGTGCCTCTTTGCGAACAGTGCCATGGGCAGATGAGGCTGAGCAACAGCTTTCCAGGCTAGCCCATTCTGGCTGCCAGCTATCTGCAGACGTTCGCACTTTCGGAGCAGGGCTGCGAAAGGAGCCTGGCTGGGACACCCTCTTTCCCAGGCTACGTTTGAAGTTTCAAGTGGCAAGACAAGCAAGCAGCCGCATTCTCTGTGCCTCTGTGCGAGCACTGCCATGGGCAGATGAGGCTGAGCAACAGCTTTCCAGGATAGCACCTTGTGGCTGCCAGCTATCTGCAGACGTTCGCACTTTCGGAGCAAGGCTGTGATAGGAGCCTGGCAGGGATACCAACTTTCCCAGCATGCGTTTGAAGTTTCAAGTGGCAAGATAAGCAAGCAGCCCCATTCTCTGTGCCTCTTTGCGAACAGTGCCATGGGCAGATGAGGCTGAGCAACAGCTTTCCAGGCTAGCCCATTCTGGCTGCCAGCTATCTGCAGACGTTCGCACTTTCGGAGCAGGGCTGCGAAAGGAGCCTGGCTGGGACACCAACTTTCCCAGGCTACGTTTGAAGTTTGAGGTGGCAAAACAAGCAAGCAGCCCCATTCTCTGTGCCTCTGTGCGAGCAGTGCCATGGGCAGATGAGGCTGAGCAACAGCTTTCCAGGATAGCCCCTTCTGGCTGCCAGCTATCTGCAGACGTTCGCACTTTCGGAGCAGGGCTGCGAAAGGAGCCTGGCTGGGACACCACCATTCCCAGCATGAGTTTGAAGTTTCAAGTGGCAAGATAAGCAAGCAGCCCCATTCTCTGTGCCTCTGTGCGAGCACTGCCATGGGCAGATGAGGCTGAGCAACAGCTTTCCAGGCTAGCCCATTCTGGCTGCCAGCTATCTGCAGACGTTCGCACTTTCGGAGCAGGGCTGCGAAAGGAGCCTGGCAGGAACACCAACTTTCCCAGGCTACGTTTGAAGTTTGAGGTGGCAAGACAAGCAAGCAGCCCCATTCTCTGTGCCTCTGTGCGAACAGTGCCATGGGCAGATGAGGCTGAGCAACAGCTTTCCAGGCTAGCCCCTTCTGGCTGCCAGCTATCTGCAGACGTTCGCACTTTCGGAGCAGGGCTGTGATAGGAGCCTGGCAGGGTCACCACCATTCCCAGCATGCGTTTGAAGTTTCAAGTGGCAAGATAAGCAAGCAGCCCCATTCTCTGTGCCTCTATGCGAACAGTGCCATGGGCAGAGGAGTCTGAGCAACAGCTTTCCAGGCTAGCACCTTCTGGCTGCCAGCTATCTGCAGACGTTCGCATTTCAAGAGCAGGTCTGCGAAAGGAGCCTGGCAGGGACACCACCATTCCCAGCATGCCTTTGAAGTTTCAAGTTGTAAGACAAGCAAGCAGCCCCATTCTCTGTGCCTCTGTGCGAACAGTGCCATGGGCAGATGAGGCTGAGCAACAGCTTTCCAGGCTAGCCCCTTCTGGCTGCCAGCTATCTGCAGACGTTCGCACTTTCGGAGCAGGGCTGCGAAAGGAGCCTGGCTGGGACACCAACTTTCCCAGGCTACGTTTGAAGTTTGAGGTGGCAAGACAAGCAAGCAGCCTTATTCTCTGTGCCTCTGTGCGAGCAGTGCCATGGGCAGATGAGGCTGAGCAAAAGCTTTCCAGGCTAGCCCCTTCTGGCTGCCAGCTATCTGCAGACGTTAGCACTTTCGGAGCAGGGCTGTGATAGGAGCCTGGCAGGGACACCACCATTCCCAGCGTGCGTTTGAAGTTTCAAGTGGCAAGATAAGCAAGCAGCCCCATTCTCTGTGCCTCTTTGCGAACAGTGCCATGGGCAGATGAGGCTGAGCAACAGCTTTCCAGGCTAGCCCATTCTGGCTGCCAGCTATCTGCAGACGTTCGCACTTTCGGAGCAGGGCTGCGAAAGGAGCCTGGCTGGGACACCCTCTTTCCCAGGCTACGTTTGAAGTTTGATGTGGCAAGACAAGCAAGCAGCCCCATTCTCTGTGCCTCTGTGCGAGCACTGCCATGGGCAGATGAGGCTGAGCAACAGCTTTCCAGGATAGCACCTTGTGGCTGCCAGCTATCTGCAGAAGTTCGCACTTTCGGAGCAGGGCTGTGATAGGAGCCTGGCAGGGTCACCACCATTCCCAGCATGCGTTTGCAGTTTCAAGTGGCAAGATAAGCAAGCAGCCCCATTCTCTGTGCCTCTATGCGAACAGTGCCATGGGCAGATGAGGCTGAGCAACAGCTTTCCAGGCTAGCACCTTCTGGCTGCCAGCTATCTGCAGACGTTCGCATTTCAAGAGCAGGTCTGCGAAAGGAGCCTGGCAGGGACACCACCATTCCCAGCATGCCTTTGAAGTTTCAAGTTGCAAGACAAGCAAGCAGCCCCATTCTCTGTGCCTCTGTGCGAACAGTGCCATGGGCAGATGAGGCTGAGCAACAGCTTTCCAGGCTAGCCCCTTCTGGCTGCCAGCTATCTGCAGACGTTCGCACTTTCGGAGCAGGGCTGCGAAAGGAACCTGGCTGGGACACCAACTTTCCCAGGCTACGTTTGAAGTTTGAGGTGGCAAGACAAGCAAGCAGCCCCATTCTCTGTGCCTCTGTGCGAGCAGTGCCATGGGCAGATGAGGCTGAGCAACAGCTTTCCAGGATAGCACCTTGTGGCTGCCAGCTATCTGCAGACGTTCGCACTTTCGGAGCAAGGCTGTGATAGGAGCCTGGCAGGGATACCAACTTTCCCAGCATGCGTTTGAAGTTTCAAGTGGCAAGATAAGCAAGCAGCCCCATTCTCTGTGCCTCTATGCGAACAGTGCCATGGGCAGATGAGGCTGAGCAACAGCTTTCCAGGCTAGCACCTTCTGGCTGCCAGCTATCTGCAGACATTCGCATTTCAAGAGCAGGTCTGCGAAAGGAGCCTGGCAGGGACACCACCATTCCCAGCATGCCTTTGAATTTTCAAGTTGCAAGACAAGCAAGCAGCCCCATTCTCTGTGCCTCTGTGCGAACAGTGCCATGGGCAGATGAGGCTGAGCAACAGCTTTCCAGGCTAGCCCCTTCTGGCTGCCAGCTATCTGCAGACGTTCGCACTTTCGGAGCAGGGCTGCGAAAGGAACCTGGCTGGGACACCAACTTTCCCAGGCTACGTTTGAAGTTTGATGTGGCAAAACAAGCAAGCAGCCCCATTCTCTGTGCCTCTGTGCGAGCAGTGCCATGGGCAGATGAGGCTGAGCAACAGCTTTCCAGGCTAGCCCCTTCTGGCTGCCAGCTATCTGCAGACGTTCGCACTTTCGGAGCAGGGCTGTGATAGGAGCCTGGCAGGGTCACCACCATTCCCAGCATGCGTTTGAAGTTTCAAGTGGCAAGATAAGCAAGCAGCCCCATTCTCTGTGCCTCTATGCGAACAGTGCCATGGGCAGATGAGGCTGAGCAACAGCTTTCCAGGATACCCCCTTCTGGCTGCCAGCTATCTGCAGACGTTAGCACTTTCGGAGCAGGGCTGTGATAGGAGCCTGGCAGGGACACCACCATTCCCAGCATGCCTTTGAAGTTTCAAGTGGCAAGATAAGCAAGCAGCCCCATTCTCTGTGCCTCTGTGCGAGCACTGCCATGGGCAGATGAGGCTGAGCAACAGCTTTCCAGGATAGCACCTTGTGGCTGCGTTCTATCTGCAGACGTTCACACTTTCGGAGGAGGGCTGTGATAGGAGCCTGGCAGGGATACCAACTTTCCCAGCATGCGTTTGAAGTTTCAAGTGGCAAGATAAGCAAGCAGCCCCATTCTCTGTGCCTCTTTGCGAACAGTGCCATGGGCAGATGAGGCTGAGCAACAGCTTTCCAGGCTAGCCCATTCTGGCTGCCAGCTATCTGCAGACGTTCGCACTTTCGGAGCAGGGCTGCGAAAGGAGCCTGGCTGGGACACCAACTTTCCCAGGCTACGTTTGAAGTTTGAGGTGGCAAGACAAGCAAGCAGCCCCATTCTCTGTGCCTCTGTGCGAGCACTGCCATGGGCAGATGAGGCTGAGCAACAGCTTTCCAGGATAGCACCTTGTGGCTGCCAGCTATCTGCAGACGTTCGCACTTTCGGAGCAAGGCTGTGATAGGAGCCTGGCAGGGATACCAACATTCCCAGCATGCGTTTGAAGTTTCAAGTGGCAAGATAAGCAAGCAGCCCCATTCTCTGTGCCTCTTTGCGAACAGTGCCATGGGCAGATGAGGCTGAGCAACAGCTTTCCAGGCTAGCCCATTCTGGCTGCCAGCTATCTGCAGACGTTCGCACTTTCGGAGCAGGGCTGCGAAAGGAGCCTGGCAGGGACACCACCATTCCCAGCATGCGTTTGAAGTTTCAAGTGGCAAGATAAGCAAGCAGCCCCATTCTCTGTGCCTCTGTGCGAGCACTGCCATGGGCAGATGAGGCTGAGAAACAGCTTTCCAGGCTAGTGCCTTCTGGCTGCCAGCTATCTGCAGACGTTCGCACTTTCGGAGCAGGGCTGCGAAAGGAGCCTGGCAGGGACACCATCTTTCCCATGCTACGTTTGAAGTTTGAGGTGGCAAGACAAGCAAGCAGCCCCATTCTCTGTGCCTCTGTGCGAGCACTGCCATGGGCAGATGAGGCTGAGCAACAGCTTTCCAGGATAGCACCTTGTGGCTGCCAGCTATCTGCAGACGTTCGCACTTTCGGAGCAAGGCTGTGATAGGAGCCTGGCAGGGATACCAACTTTCCCAGCATGCGTTTGAAGTTTCAAGTGGCAAGATAAGCAAGCAGCCCCATTCTCTGTGCCTCTTTGCGAACAGTGCCATGGGCAGATGAGGCTGAGCAACAGCTTTCCAGGCTAGCCCATTCTGGCTGCCAGCTATCTGCAGACGTTCGCACTTTCGGAGCAGGGCTGTGAAAGGAGCCTGGCTGGGACACCCTCTTTCCCAGGCTACGTTTGAAGTTTGAGGTGGCAAGACAAGCAAGCAGCCCCATTCTCTGTGCCTCTGTGCGAGCAGTGCCATGGGCAGATGAGGCTGAGCAACAGCTTTCCAGGATAGCACCTTGTGGCTGCCAGCTATCTGCAGACGTTCGCACTTTCGGAGCAAGGCTGTGATAGGAGCCTGGCAGGGATACCAACTTTCCCAGCATGCGTTTGAAGTTTCAAGTGGCAAGATAAGCAAGCAGCCCCATTCTCTGTGCCTCTATGCGAACAGTGCCATGGGCAGATGAGGCTGAGCAACAGCTTTCCAGGCTAGCACCTTCTGGCTGCCAGCTATCTGCAGACATTCGCATTTCAAGAGCAGGTCTGCGAAAGGAGCCTGGCAGGGACACCACCATTCCCAGCATGCCTTTGAATTTTCAAGTTGCAAGACAAGCAAGCAGCCCCATTCTCTGTGCCTCTGTGCGAACAGTGCCATGGGCAGATGAGGCTGAGCAACAGCTTTCCAGGCTAGCCCCTTCTGGCTGCCAGCTATCTGCAGACGTTCGCACTTTCGGAGCAGGGCTGCGAAAGGAACCTGGCTGGGACACCAACTTTCCCAGGCTACGTTTGAAGTTTGAGGTGGCAAAACAAGCAAGCAGCCCCATTCTCTGTGCCTCTGTGCGAGCAGTGCCATGGGCAGATGAGGCTGAGCAACAGCTTTCCAGGCTAGCCCCTTCTGTCTGCCAGCTATCTGCAGACGTTCGCACTTTCGGAGCAGGGCTGTGATAGGAGCCTGGCAGGGTCACCACCATTCCCAGCATGCGTTTGAAGTTTCAAGTGGCAAGATAAGCAAGCAGCCCCATTCTCTGTGCCTCTATGCGAACAGTGCCATGGGCAGATGAGGCTGAGCAACAGCTTTCCAGGATACCCCCTTCTGGCTGCCAGCTATCTGCAGACGTTAGCACTTTCGGAGCAGGGCTGTGATAGGAGCCTGGCAGGGACACCACCATTCCCAGCATGCCTTTGAAGTTTCAAGTGGCAATATAAGCAAGCAGCCCCATTCTCTGTGCCTCTGTGCGAGCACTGCCATGGGCAGATGAGGCTGAGCAACAGCTTTCCAGGATAGCACCTTGTGGCTGCCAGCTATCTGCAGACGTTCGCACTTTCGGAGCAAGGCTGTGATAGGAGCCTGGCAGGGATACCAACATTCCCAGCATGCGTTTGAAGTTTCAAGTGGCAAGATAAGCAAGCAGCCCCATTCTCTGTGCCTCTTTGCGAACAGTGCCATGGGCAGATGAGGCTGAGCAACAGCTTTCCAGGCTAGCCCATTCTGGCTGCCAGCTATCTGCAGACGTTCGCACTTTCGGAGCAGGGCTGCGAAAGGAGCCTGGCAGGGACACCACCATTCCCAGCATGCGTTTGAAGTTTCAAGTGGCAAGATAAGCAAGCAGCCCCATTCTCTGTGCCTCTGTGCGAGCACTGCCATGGGCAGATGAGGCTGAGAAACAGCTTTCCAGGCTAGTGCCTTCTGGCTGCCAGCTATCTGCAGACGTTCGCACTTTCGGAGCAGGGCTGCGAAAGGAGCCTGGCAGGGACACCATCTTTCCCATGCTACGTTTGAAGTTTGAGGTGGCAAGACAAGCAAGCAGCCCCATTCTCTGTGCCTCTGTGCGAGCACTGCCATGGGCAGATGAGGCTGAGCAACAGCTTTCCAGGATAGCACCTTGTGGCTGCCAGCTATCTGCAGACGTTCGCACTTTCGGAGCAAGGCTGTGATAGGAGCCTGGCAGGGATACCAACTTTCCCAGCATGCGTTTGAAGTTTCAAGTGGCAAGATAAGCAAGCAGCCCCATTCTCTGTGCCTCTTTGCGAACAGTGCCATGGGCAGATGAGGCTGAGCAACAGCTTTCCAGGCTAGCCCATTCTGGCTGCCAGCTATCTGCAGACGTTCGCACTTTCGGAGCAGGGCTGTGAAAGGAGCCTGGCTGGGACACCCTCTTTCCCAGGCTACGTTTGAAGTTTGAGGTGGCAAGACAAGCAAGCAGCCCCATTCTCTGTGCCTCTGTGCGAGCAGTGCCATGGGCAGATGAGGCTGAGCAACAGCTTTCCAGGATAGCACCTTGTGGCTGCCAGCTATCTGCAGACGTTCGCACTTTCGGAGCAGGGCTGTGATAGGAGCCTGGCAGGGATACCAACTTTCCCAGCATGCGTTTGAAGTTTCAAGTGGCAAGATAAGCAAGCAGCCCCATTCTCTGTGCCTCTATGCGAACAGTGCCATGGGCAGATGAGGCTGAGCAACAGCTTTCCAGGCTAGCACCTTCTGGCTGCCAGCTATCTGCAGACATTCGCATTTCAAGAGCAGGTCTGCGAAAGGAGCCTGGCAGGGACACCACCATTCCCAGCATGCCTTTGAATTTTCAAGTTGCAAGACAAGCAAGCAGCCCCATTCTCTGTGCCTCTGTGCGAACAGTGCCATGGGCAGATGAGGCTGAGCAACAGCTTTCCAGGCTAGCCCCTTCTGGCTGCCAGCTATCTGCAGACGTTCGCACTTTCGGAGCAGGGCTGCGAAAGGAACCTGGCTGGGACACCAACTTTCCCAGGCTACGTTTGAAGTTTGATGTGGCAAAACAAGCAAGCAGCCCCATTCTCTGTGCCTCTGTGCGAGCACTGCCATGGGCAGATGAGGCTGAGCAACAGCTTTCCAGGCTAGCCCCTTCTGGCTGCCAGCTATCTGCAGACGTTCGCACTTTCGGAGCAGGGCTGTGATAGGAGCCTGGCAGGGTCACCACCATTCCCAGCATGCGTTTGAAGTTTCAAGTGGCAAGATAAGCAAGCAGCCCCATTCTCTGTGCCTCTATGCGAACAGTGCCATGGGCAGATGAGGCTGAGCAACAGCTTTCCAGGATACCCCCTTCTGGCTGCCAGCTATCTGCAGACGTTAGCACTTTCGGAGCAGGGCTGTGATAGGAGCCTGGCAGGGACACCACCATTCCCAGCATGCCTTTGAAGTTTCAAGTGGCAATATAAGCAAGCAGCCCCATTCTCTGTGCCTCTGTGCGAGCACTGCCATGGGCAGATGAGGCTGAGCAACAGCTTTCCAGGATAGCACCTTGTGGCTGCGTTCTATCTGCAGACGTTCACACTTTCGGAGGAGGGCTGTGATAGGAGCCTGGCAGGGATACCAACTTTCCCAGCATGCGTTTGAAGTTTCAAGTGGCAAGATAAGCAAGCAGCCCCATTCTCTGTGCCTCTTTGCGAACAGTGCCATGGGCAGATGAGGCTGAGCAACAGCTTTCCAGGCTAGCCCATTCTGGCTGCCAGCTATCTGCAGACGTTCGCACTTTCGGAGCAGGGCTGCGAAAGGAGCCTGGCTGGGACACCAACTTTCCCAGGCTACGTTTGAAGTTTGAGGTGGCAAGACAAGCAAGCAGCCCCATTCTCTGTGCCTCTGTGCGAGCACTGCCATGGGCAGATGAGGCTGAGCAACAGCTTTCCAGGATAGCACCTTGTGGCTGCCAGCTATCTGCAGACGTTCGCACTTTCGGAGCAAGGCTGTGATAGGAGCCTGGCAGGGATACCAACATTCCCAGCATGCGTTTGAAGTTTCAAGTGGCAAGATAAGCAAGCAGCCCCATTCTCTGTGCCTCTTTGCGAACAGTGCCATGGGCAGATGAGGCTGAGCAACAGCTTTCCAGGCTAGCCCATTCTGGCTGCCAGCTATCTGCAGACGTTCGCACTTTCGGAGCAGGGCTGCGAAAGGAGCCTGGCAGGGATACCACCATTCCCAGCATGCGTTTGAAGTTTCAAGTGGCAAGATAAGCAAGCAGCCCCATTCTCTGTGCCTCTGTGCGAGCACTGCCATGGGCAGATGAGGCTGAGAAACAGCTTTCCAGGCTAGTGCCTTCTGGCTGCCAGCTATCTGCAGACGTTCGCACTTTCGGAGCAGGGCTGCGAAAGGAGCCTGGCAGGGACACCATCTTTCCCATGCTACGTTTGAAGTTTGAGGTGGCAAGACAAGCAAGCAGCCCCATTCTCTGTGCCTCTGTGCGAGCACTGCCATGGGCAGATGAGGCTGAGCAACAGCTTTCCAGGATAGCACCTTGTGGCTGCCAGCTATCTGCAGACGTTCGCACTTTCGGAGCAAGGCTGTGATAGGAGCCTGGCAGGGATACCAACTTTCCCAGCATGCGTTTGAAGTTTCAAGTGGCAAGATAAGCAAGCAGCCCCATTCTCTGTGCCTCTTTGCGAACAGTGCCATGGGCAGATGAGGCTGAGCAACAGCTTTCCAGGCTAGCCCATTCTGGCTGCCAGCTATCTGCAGACGTTCGCACTTTCGGAGCAGGGCTGTGAAAGGAGCCTGGCTGGGACACCCTCTTTCCCAGGCTACGTTTGAAGTTTGAGGTGGCAAGACAAGCAAGCAGCCCCATTCTCTGTGCCTCTGTGCGAGCACTGCCATGGGCAGATGAGGCTGAGCAACAGCTTTCCAGGATAGCACCTTGTGGCTGCCAGCTATCTGCAGACGTTCGCACTTTCGGAGCAAGGCTGTGATAGGAGCCTGGCAGGGATACCAACTTTCCCAGCATGCGTTTGAAGTTTCAAGTGGCAAGATAAGCAAGCAGCCCCATTCTCTGTGCCTCTTTGCGAACAGTGCCATGGGCAGATGAGGCTGAGCAACAGCTTTCCAGGCTAGCCCCTTCTGGCTGCCAGCTATCTGCAGACGTTCGCACTTTCGGAGCAGGGCTGCGAAAGGAGCCTGGCTGGGACACCAACTTTCCCAGGCTACGTTTGAAGTTTGAGGTGGCAAAACAAGCAAGCAGCCCCATTCTCTGTGCCTCTGTGCGAGCAGTGCCATGGGCAGATGAGGCTGAGCAACAGCTTTCCAGGCTAGCCCCTTCTGGCTGCCAGCTATCTGCAGACGTTCGCACTTTCGGAGCAGGTCTGCGAAAGGAGCCTGGGAGAGACACCAACTTTCCCAGGCTACGTTTGAAGTTTGAGGTGGCAAGACAAGCAAGCAGCCTTATTCTCTGTGCCTCTGTGCGAGCAGTGCCATGGGCAGATGAGGCTGAGCAACAGCTTTCCAGGATACCCCCTTCTGGCTGCCAGCTATCTGCAGACGTTAGTACTTTCGGAGCAGGGCTGTGATAGGAGCCTGGCAGGGACACCACCATTCCCAGCATGCGTTTGAAGTTTCAAGTGGCAAGATAAGCAAGCAGCCCCATTCTCTGTGCCTCTGTGCGAGCACTGCCATGGGCAGATGAGGCTGAGCAACAGCTTTCCAGGATAGCACCTTGTGGCTGCCAGCTATCTGCAGACGTTCGCACTTTCGGAGCAAGGCTGTGATAGGAGCCTGGCAGGGATACCAACTTTCCCAGCATGCGTTTGAAGTTTCAAGTGGCAAGATAAGCAAGCAGCCCCATTCTCTGTGCCTCTTTGCGAACAGTGCCATGGGCAGATGAGGCTGAGCAACAGCTTTCCAGGCTAGCCCATTCTGGCTGCCAGCTATCTGCAGACGTTCGCACTTTCGGAGCAGGGCTGCGAAAGGAGCCTGGCAGGGACACCCTCTTTCCCAGGCTACGTTTGAAGTTTGAGGTGGCAAGACAAGCAAGCAGCCCCATTCTCTGTGCCTCTGTGCGAGCAGTGCCATGGGCAGATGAGGCTGAGCAACAGCTTTCCAGGATAGCACCTTGTGGCTGCCAGCTATCTGCAGACGTTCGCACTTTCGGAGCAAGGCTGTGATAGGAGCCTGGCAGGGATACCAACTTTCCCAGCATGCGTTTGAAGTTTCAAGTGGCAAGATAAGCAAGCAGCCCCATTCTCTGTGCCTCTTTGCGAACAGTGCCATGGGCAGATGAGGCTGAGCAACAGCTTTCCAGGCTAGCCCATTCTGGCTGCCAGCTATCTGCAGACGTTCGCACTTTCGGAGCAGGGCTGCGAAAGGAGCCTGGCTGGGACACCAACTTTCCCAGGCTACGTTTGAAGTTTGAGGTGGCAAAACAAGCAAGCAGCCCCATTCTCTGTGCCTCTGTGCGAGCAGTGCCATGGGCAGATGAGGCTGAGAAACAGCTTTCCAGCCTAGCCCCTTCTGGCTGCCAGCTATCTGCAGACGTTCGCACTTTCGGAGCAGGGCTGTGATAGGAGCCTGGCAGGGTAACCACCATTCCCACCATGCGTTTGAAGTTTCAAGTGGCAAGATAAGCAAGCAGCCCCATTCTCTGTGCCTCTATGCGAACAGTGCCATGGGCAGAGGAGTCTGAGCAACAGCTTTCCAGGCTAGCACCTTCTGGCTGCCAGCTATCTGCAGACGTTCGCACTTTCGGAGCATTGCTGCGAAAGGAGCCTGGCAGGGACACCACCATTCCCAGCATGCGTTTGAAGTTTCAGGTTGCAAGACAAGCAAGCAGCCCCATTCTCTGTGCCTCTGTGCGAACAGTGCCATGGGCAGATGAGGCTGAGCAACAGCTTTCCAGGATAGCCCCTTCTGGCTGCCAGCTATCTGCAGACGTTCGCACTTTCGGAGCAGGGCAGCGAAAGGAGCCTGGCTGGGACACCAACTTTCCCAGGCTACGTTTGAAGTTTGAGGTGGCAAGACAAGCAAGCAGCCCCATTCTCTGTGCCTCTGTGCGAGCACTGCCATGGGCAGATGAGGCTGAGCAAGAGCTTTCCAGGATAGCACCTTGTGGCTGCCAGCTATCTACAGAAGTTCGCACTTTCGGAGCAGGGCTGTGATAGGAGCCTGGCAGTGTCACCACCATTCCCAGCATGCGTTTGAAGTTTCAAGTGGCAAGATAAGCAAGCAGCCCCATTCTCTGTGCCTCTATGCGAACAGTGCCATGGGCAGATGAGGCTGAGCAACAGCTTTCCAGGCTAGCACCTTCTGGCTGCCAGCTATCTGCAGACATTCGCATTTCAAGAGCAGGTCTGCGAAAGGAGCCTGGCAGGGACACCACCATTCCCAGCATGCCTTTGAATTTTCAAGTTGCAAGACAAGCAAGCAGCCCCATTCTCTGTGCCTCTGTGCGAACAGTGCCATGGGCAGATGAGGCTGAGCAACAGCTTTCCAGGCTAGCCCCTTCTGGCTGGCAGCTATCTGCAGACGTTCGCACTTTCGGAGCAGGGCTGCGAAAGGAACCTGGCTGGGACACCAACTTTCCCAGGCTACGTTTGAAGTTTGAGGTGGCAAAACAAGCAAGCAGCCCCATTCTCTGTGCCTCTGTGCGAGCAGTGCCATGGGCAGATGAGGCTGAGCAACAGCTTTCCAGGCTAGCCCCTTGTGGCTGCCAGCTATCTGCAGACGTTCGCACTTTCGGAGCAGGGCTGTGATAGGAGCCTGGCAGGGTCACCACCATTCCCAGCATGCGTTTGAAGTTTCAAGTGGCAAGATAAGCAAGCAGCCCCATTCTCTGTGCCTCTATGCGAACAGTGCCATGTGCAGATGAGGCTGAGCAACAGCTTTCCAGGATACCCCCTTCTGGCTGCCAGCTATCTGCAGACGTTAGCACTTTCGGAGCAGGGCTGTGATAGGAGCCTGGCAGGGACACCACCATTCCCAGCATGCCTTTTAAGTTTCAAGTGGCAAGATAAGCAAGCAGCCCCATTCTCTGTGCCTCTGTGCGAGCACTGCCATGGGCAGATGAGGCTGAGAAACAGCTTTCCAGGCTAGCGCCTTCTGGCTGCCAGCTATCTGCAGACGTTCGCACTTTCGGAGCAGGGTTGCGAAAGGAGCCTGGCAGGGACACCATCTTTCCCAGGCTACGTTTGAAGTTTGAGGTGGCAAGACAAGCAAGCAGCCCCATTCTCTGTGCCTCTGTGCGAGCACTGCCATGGGCAGATGAGGCTGAGCAACAGCTTTCCAGGATAGCACCTTGTGGCTGCCAGCTATCTGCAGACGTTCGCACTTTCAGAGCAAGGCTGTGATAGGAGCCTGGCAGGGATACCAACTTTCCCAGCATGCGTTTGAAGTTTCAAGTGGCAAGATAAGCAAGCAGCCCCATTCTCTGTGCCTCTTTGCGAACAGTGCCATGGGCAGATGAGGCTGAGCAACAGCTTTCCAGGCTAGCCCATTCTGGCTGCCAGCTATCTGCAGACGTTCGCACTTTCGGAGCAGGTCTGCGAAAGAAGCCTGGCTGGGACACCAACTTTCACAGGCTACGTTTGAAGTTTGAGGTGGCAAGAAAAGCAAGCAGCCCCATTCTCTGTGCCTCTGTGCGAGCACTGCCATGGGCAGATGAGGCTGAGCAACAGCTTTCCAGGATAGCACCTTGTGGCTGCCAGCTATCTGCAGACGTTCGCACTTTCGGAGCAAGGCTGTGATAGGAGCCTGGCAGGGATACCAACTTTCCCAGCATGCGTTTGAAGTTTCAAGTGGCAAGATAAGCAAGCAGCCCCATTCTCTGTGCCTCTTTGCGAACAGTGCCATGGGCAGATGAGGCTGAGCAACAGCTTTCCAGGCTAGCCCATTCTGGCTGCCAGCTATCTGCAGACGTTCGCACTTTCGGAGCAGGGCTGCGAAAGGAGCCTGGCAGGGACACCACCATTCCCAGCATGCGTTTAAAGTTTCAAGTGGCAAGATAAGCAAGCAGCCCCATTCTCTGTGCCTCTGTGCGAGCACTGCCATGGGCAGATGAGGCTGAGAAACAGCTTTCCAGGCTAGCCCATTCTGGCTGCCAGCTATCTGCAGACGTTCGCACTTTCGGAGCAGGGCTGCGAAAGGAGCCTGGCAGGGACACCATCTTTCCCAGGCTACGTTTGAAGTTTGAGGTGGCAAGACAAGCAAGCAGCCCCATTCTCTGTGCCTCTGTGCGAGCACTGCCATGGGCAGATGAGGCTGAGCAACAGCTTTCCAGGATAGCACCTTGTGGCTGCCAGCTATCTGCAGACGTTCGCACTTTCGGAGCAGGGCTGCGAAAGGAGCCTGGGAGAGACACCAACTTTCCCAGGCTACGTTTGAAGTTTGAGGTGGCAAGACAAGCAAGCAGCCTTATTCTCTGTGCCTGTGTGCGAGCAGTGCCATGGGCAGATGAGGCTGAGCAACAGCTTTCCAGGATACCCCCTTCTGGCTGCCAGCTATCTGCAGACGTTAGCACTTTCGGAGCAGGGCTGTGATAGGAGCCTGGCAGGGACACCACCATTCCCAGCATGCATTTGAAGTTTCAAGTGGCAAGATAAGCAAGCAGCCCCATTCTCTGTGCCTCTGTGCGAGCACTGCCATGGGCAGATGAGGCTGAGCAACAGCTTTCCAGGATAGCACCTTGTGGCTGCCAGCTATCTGCAGACGTTCGCACTTTCGGAGCAAGGCTGTGATAGGAGCCTGGCAGGGATACCAACTTTCCCAGCATGCGTTTGAAGTTTCAAGTGGCAAGATAAGCAAGCAGCCCCATTCTCTGTGCCTCTTTGCGAACAGTGCCATGGGCAGATGAGGCTGAGCAACAGCTTTCCAGGCTAGCCCCTTCTGGCTGCCAGCTATCTGCAGACGTTCGCACTTTCGGAGCAGGGCTGCGAAAGGAGCCTGGCTGGGACACCAACTTTCCCAGGCTACGTTTGAAGTTTGAGGTGGCAAAACAAGCAAGCAGCCCCATTCTCTGTGCCTCTGTGCGAGCAGTGCCATGGGCAGATGAGGCTGAGCAACAGCTTTCCAGGCTAGCCCCTTGTGGCTGCCAGCTATCTGCAGACGTTCGCACTTTCGGAGCAGGGCTGCGAAAGGAGCCTGGGAGAGACACCAACTTTCCCAGGCTACGTTTGAAGTTTGAGGTGGCAAGACAAGCAAGCAGCCTTATTCTCTGTGCCTCTGTGCGAGCAGTGCCATGGGCAGATGAGGCTGAGCAACAGCTTTCCAGGATACCCCCTTCTGGCTGCCAGCTATCTGCAGACGTTAGCACTTTCGGAGCAGGGCTGTGATAGGAGCCTGGCAGGGACACCACCATTCCCAGCATGCGTTTGAAGTTTCAAGTGGCAAGATAAGCAAGCAGCCCCATTCTCTGTGCCTCTGTGCGAGCACTGCCATGGGCAGATGAGGCTGAGCAACAGCTTTCCAGGATAGCACCTTGTGGCTGCCAGCTATCTGCAGACGTTCGCACTTTCGGAGCAAGGCTGTGATAGGAGCCTGGCAGGGATACCAACTTTCCCAGCATGCGTTTGAAGTTTCAAGTGGCAAGATAAGCAAGCAGCCCCATTCTCTGTGCCTCTTTGCGAACAGTGCCATGGGCAGATGAGGCTGAGCAACAGCTTTCCAGGCTAGCCCATTCTGGCTGCCAGCTATCTGCAGACGTTCGCACTTTCGGAGCAGGGCTGCGAAAGGAGCCTGGCTGGGACACCCTCTTTCCCAGGCTACGTTTGAAGTTTGAGGTGGCAAGACAAGCAAGCAGCCCCATTCTCTGTGCCTCTGTGCGAGCACTGCCATGGGCAGATGAGGCTGAGCAACAGCTTTCCAGGATAGCACTTTGTGGCTGCCAGCTATCTGCAGACGTTCGCACTTTCGGAGCAAGGCTGTGATAGGAGCCTGGCAGGGATACCAACTTTCCCATCATGCGTTTGAAGTTTCAAGTGGCAAGATAAGCAAGCAGCCCCATTCTCTGTGCCTCTTTGCGAACAGTGCCATGGGCAGATGAGGCTGAGCAACAGCTTTCCAGGCTAGCCCATTCTGGCTGCCAGCTATCTGCAGACGTTCGCACTTTCGGAGCAGGGCTGCGAAAGGAGCCTGGCTGGGACACCAACTTTCCCAGGCTACGTTTGAAGTTTGAGGTGGCAAAACAAGCAAGCAGCCCCATTCTCTGTGCCTCTGTGCGAGCAGTGCCATGGGCAGATGAGGCTGAGAAACAGCTTTCCAGGCTAGCCCCTTCTGGCTGCCAGCTATCTGCAGACGTTCGCACTTTCGGAGCAGGGCTGTGATAGGAGCCTGGCAGGGTCACCACCATTCCCAGCATGCGTTTGAAGTTTCAAGTGGCAAGATAAGCAAGCAGCCCCATTCTCTGTGCCTCTTTGCGAACAGTGCCATGGGCAGAGGAGTCTGAGCAACAGCTTTCCAGGCTAGCCCATTCTGGCTGCCAGCTATCTGCAGACGTTCGCACTTTCGGAGCAGGGCTGCGAAAGGAGCCTGGCTGGGACACCACCATTCCCAGCATGCGTTTGAAGTTTCAAGTGGCAAGATAAGCAAGCAGCCCCATTCTCTGTGCCTCTTTGCGAACAGTGCCATGGGCAGATGAGGCTGAGCAACAGCTTTCCAGGCTAGCCCATTCTGGCTGCCAGCTATCTGCAGACGTTCG